>NW_027314786.1:0-349479 GCF_023375885.2 Dermacentor andersoni
CACACGCGAGACAGATTGCACGTGCATCTTTTGGTAGACGCGGATGAAGTTTTCTGCAAAACCACAAGATCCGCATGCGAATGGTGCTTTTAGCAGAACGCGCACGTGGATTTCTACCAAACGACGTGCTAAGCATGCCGATGCTGCTCTTTTTAGCACCCGCGCACGGATTTGTGCGAAAACGCGTTTTAAGCATGCACATGCATCTTTTGGTAGACGCGGATGAAGTTTTCTGCAAAACCACAAGATCCGCATGCGAATGGTGCTTTTGGCAGAACGCGCACGTGGATTTCTACCAAACGACGTGCTAAGCATGCCGATGCTGCTCTTTTTAGCACCCGCGCACGGATTTGTGCGAAAACGCGTTTTAAGCATGCACATGCATCTTTTGGTAGACGCGGATGAAGTTTTCTGCAAAACCTCAAGATGTGCATGCAAATGGTGCTTTTGGCAGAACGCGCACGTGAATTTCTACCAAACGACGTGCTAAGCATGCCGATGCTGCTCTTTTTAGCACCCGCGCACGGATTTGTGCGAAAACGCGTTTTAAGCATGCACATGTATCTTTTGGTAGACGCGGATGAAGTTTTCTGCAAAACCACAAGATGTGCATGCAAATGGTGCTTTTGGCAGAACGCGCACGTGGATTTCTACCAAACGACGTGCTAAGCATGCCGATGCTGCTCTTTTTAGCACCCGCGCACGGAGTTGTGCGAAAACGCGTTTTAAGCATGCACATGCATCTTTTGGTAGACGCGGATGAAGTTTTCTGCAGAACCACAAGATGTGCATGCAAATGGTGCTTTTGGCAGAACGCGCACGTGGATTTCTACCAAACGACGTGCTAAGCATGCCGATGCTGCTCTTTTTAGCACCCTCGCACGGATTTGTGCGAAAACGCGTTTTAAGCATGCATATGCATCTTTTGGTAGACGCGGATGAAGTTTTCTGCAAAACCACAAGATGTGCATGCAAATGGCGCTTTTGGCAGAACGCGCACGTGGATTTCTACCAAACGACGTGCTAAGCATGCCGATGCTGCTCTTTTTAGCACCCGCGCACGGATTTTTGCGAAAACGCGTTTTAAGCATGCACATGCATCTTTTGGTAGACGCGGATGAATTTTTCTGCAAAACCACAAGATGTGCATGCAAATGGTGCTTTTGGCAGAACGCGCACGTGGATTTCTACCAAACGAAGTGCTAAGCATGCCGATGCTGCTCTTTTTAGCACCCGCGCACGGATTTGTGCGAAAACGCGTTTTAAGGATGCACATGCATCTATTGGTAGACGCGGATGAAGTTTTCTGCAAAACCACAAGATGTGCATGCAAATGGTGCTTTTGGCAGAACGCGCACGTGGATTTCTACCAAACGACGTGCTAAGCATGCCGATGCTGCTCTTTTTAGCACCCGCGCCAGATTTGTGCGAAAACGCGTTTTAAGCATGCACATGCATCTTTTGGTAGACGCGGATGAAGTTTTCTGCAAAACCACAAGATGTGCATGCAAATGGTGCTTTTGGCAGAACGCGCAAGTGGATTTCTACCAAACGACGTGCTAAGCATGCCGATGCTGCTCTTTTTAGCACCCGCGCACGGATTTGTGCGAAAACGCGTTTTAAGCATGCACATGCATCTTTTGGTAGACGCGGATGAAGTTTTCTGCAAAACCACGAGATGTCCATGCAAATGGTACTTTTGGCAGAACGCGCACGTGGATTTCTACCAAACGACGTGCTAAGCATGCCGATGCTGCTCTTTTTAGCACCCGCGCACGGATTTGTGCGAAAACGCGTTTTAAGCATGCACATGCATATTTTGGTAGACGCGGATGAAGTTTTCGGCAAAACCACAAGATGTGCATGCAAATGGTGCTTTTGGCAGAACGCGCTCGTGGATTTCTACCAAACGACGTGCTAAGCATGCCGATGCTGCTCTTTTTAGCGCCCGCGCACGGATTTTGTGCGAAAACGCGTTTTTAAGCATGCACATGCATCTTTTGGTAGACGCGGATGAAGTTTTCTGCAAAACCTCAAGATGTGCATGCAAATGGTGCTTTTGGCAGAACGCGCACGTGGATTTCTACCAAACGAAGTGCTAAGCATGCCGATGCTGCTCTTTTTAGCACCCGCGCACGGATTTGTGCGAAAACGCGTTTTAAGGATGCACGTGCATCTTTTGGTAGACGCGGATGAAGTTTTCTGCAAAACCACAAGATGTGCATGCAAATGGTGCTTTTGGCAGAACGCGCACGTGGATTTCTACCAAACGACGTGCTAAGCATGCCGATGCTGCTCTTTTTAGCACCCGCGCACGGATTTGTGCGAAAACGCGTTTTAAGCATGCACATGCATCTTTTGGTAGACGCGGATGAAGTTTTCTGCAAAACCACAATATGTGCATGCAAATGGTGCTTTTGGCAGAACGCGCACGTGGATTTCTACCAAACGACGTGCTAAGCATGCCGATGCTGCTCTTTTTAGCACCCGCGCACGGATTTGTGCGAAAACGCGTTTTAAGCATGCACATGCATCTTTTGTTAGACGCGGATGAAGTTTTCTGCAAAACCACAATATGTGCATGCAAATGGTGCTTTTGGCAGAACGCGCACGTGGATTTCTACCAAACGACGTGCTAAGCATGCCGATGCTGCTCTTTTTATCACCCGCGCACGGATTTGTGCGAAAACGCGTTTTAAGCATGCACATGCATCTTTTGGTAGACGCGGATGAAGTTTTCTGCAAAACCACAAGATGTGCATGCAAATGGTGCTTTTGGCAGAACGCGCACGTGGATTTCTACCAAACGACGTGCTAAGCATGCCGATGCTGCTCTTTTTAGCACCCGCGCACGGATTTGTGCGAAAACGCGTTTTAAGCATGCACATGCATCTTTTGGTAGACGCGGATGAAGTTTTCTGCAAAACCACAAGATGTGCATGCAAATGGTGCTTTTGGCAGAACGCGCACGTGGATTTCTACCAAACGACGTTCTAAGCATGCCGATGCTGCTCTTTTTAGCACCCTCGCACGGATTTGTGCGAAAACGCGTTTTAAGCATGCACATGCATCTTTTGGTAGACGCGGATGAAGTTTTCTGCAAAACCACAAGATGTGCATGCAAATGGTGCTTTTGGCAGAACGCGCACGTGGATTTCTACCAAACGACATGCTAAGCATGCCGATGCTGCTCTTTTTAGCACCCGCGCACGGATTTTTGCGAAACGCGTTTTAAGCATGCACATGCATCTTTTTGTAGACGCGGATGAAGTTTTCTGCAAAACCACAATATGTGCATGCAAATGGTGCTTTTGGCAGAACGCGCACGTGAATTTCTACCAAACGACGTGCTAAGCATGCCGATGCTGCTCTTTTTAGCACCCGCGCACGGATTTGTGCGAAAACGCGTTTTATGCATGCACATGAATCTTTTGGTAGACGCGGATGAAGTTTTCTGCAAAACCACAAGATGTGCATGCAAATGGTGCTTTTGGCAGAACGCGCACGTGGATTTCTACCAAACGACGTGCTAAGCATGCCGATGCTGCTCTTTTTAGCACCCGCGCACGGATTTGTGCGAAAACGCGTTTTAAGCATGCACATGCATCTTTTGGTAGACGCGGATGAAGTTTTCTGCAAAACCACAAGATGTGCATGCAAATGGTGCTTTTGGCAGAACGCGCACGTGGATTTCTACCAAACGACGTGCTAAGCATGCCGATGCTGCTCATTTTAGCACCCTCGCACGGATTTGTGCGAAAACGCGTTTTAAGCATGCACATGCATCTTTTGGAAGACGCGGATGAAGTTTTCTGCAAAACCACAAGATGTGCATGCAAATGGTGCTTTTGGCAGAACGCGCACGTGGATTTCTACCAAACGACATGCTAAGCATGCCGATGCTGCTCTTTTTAGCACCCGCGCACGGATTTTTGCGAAAACGCGTTTTAAGCATGCACATGCATCTTTTGGTTGACGCGGATGAAGTTTTCTGCAAAACCACAAGAAGTGCATGCAAATGGTTCTTTTGGCAGAACGCGCACGTGAATTTCTACCAAACGACGTGCTAAGCATGCCGATGCTGCTCTTTTTAGCACCCGCGCACGGATTTGTGCGAAAACGCGTTTTATGCATGCACATGAATCTTTTGGTAGACGCGGATGAAGTTTTCTGCAAAACCACAAGATGTGCATGTAAATGGTGCTTTTGGCAGAACGCGCACGTGGATTTCTACCAAACGACGTGCTAAGCATGCCGATGCTGCTCTTTTTAGCACCCGCGCACGGATATGTGCGAAAACGTGTTTTCAGCATGCACATGCATCTTTTGGTAAACGCGGATGAAGTTTTCTGCAAAACCACAAGATGTGCATGCAAATGGTGCTTTTGGCAGAACGCGCACGTGGATTTCTACCAAACGACGTGCTAAGCATGCCGATGCTGCTCTTTTTAGCACCCGCGCACGGATTTTTGCGAAAACGCGTTTTAAGCATGCACACGCATCTTTTGGTAGACGCGGATGAAGTTTTCTGCAAAACCACAAGATGTGCATGCAAATGGTGCTTTTGGCAGAACGCGCACGTGGATTTCTACCAAACGACATGCTAAGCATGCCGATGCTGCTCTTTTTAGCACCCTCGCACGGATTTGTGCGAAAACGCGTTTTAAGCATGCACATGCATCTTTTGGTAGACGCGGATGAAGTTTTCTGCAAAACCACAAGATGTGCATGCAAATGGTGCTTTTGGCAGAACGCGCACGTGAATTTCTACCAAACGACGTGCTAAGCATGCCGATGCTGCTCTTTTTAGCACCCGCGCACGGATTTGTGCGAAAACGCGTTTTATGCATGCATGTGCATCTTTTGGTAGACGCGGATGAAGTTTTCTGCAAAACCACAAGATCCGCATGCGAATGGTGCTTTTAGCAGAACGCGCACGTGGATTTCTACCAAACGACGTGCTAAGCATGCCGATGCTGCTCTTTTTAGCACCCGCGCACGGATTTGTGCGAAAACGCGTTTTAAGCATGCACATGCATCTTTTGGTAGACGCGGATGAAGTTTTCTGCAAAACCACAAGATGTGCATGCAAATGGTGCTTTTGGCAGAACGCGCACGTGAATTTCTACCAAACGACGTGCTAAGCATGCCGATGCTGCTCTTTTTAGCACCCGCGCACGGATTTGTGCGAAACGCGTTTTATGCATGCACATGAATCTTTTGGTAGACGCGGATGAAGTTTTCTGCAAAACCACAAGATGTGCATGCAAATGGTGCTTTTGGCAGAACGCGCACGTGGATTTCTACCAAACGACGTTCTAAGCATGCCGATGCTGCTCTTTTTAGCACCCGCGCACGGATATGTGCGAAAACGCGTTTTCAGCATGCACATGCATCTTTTGGTAAACGCGGATGAAGTTTTCTGCAAAACCACAAGATGTGCATGCAAATGGTGCTTTTGGCAGAACGCGCACGTGGATTTCTACCAAACGACGTGCTAAGCATGCCGATGCTGCTCTTTTTAGCACCCGCGCACGGATTTGTGCGAAAACGCGTTTTAAGCATGCACATGCATCTTTTGGTAGACGCGGATGAAGTTTTCTGCAAAACCACAAGATGTGCATGCAAATGGTGCTTTTGGCAGAACGCGCACGTGAATTTCTACCAAACGACGTGCTAAGCATGCCGATGCTGCTCTTTTTAGCACCCGCGCACGGATTTGTGCGAAAACGCGTTTTATGCATGCACATGAATCTTTTGGTAGACGCGGATGAAGTTTTCTGCAAAACCACAAGATGTGCATGCAAATGGTGCTTTTGGCAGAACGCGCACGTGGATTTCTACCAACGACGTTCTAAGCATGCCGATGCTGCTCTTTTTAGCACCCGCGCACGGATATGTGCGAAAACGCGTTTTCAGCATGCACATGCATCTTTTGGTAAACGCGGATGAAGTTTTCTGCAAAACCACAAGATGTGCATGCAAATGGTGCTTTTGGCAGAACGCGCACGTGGATTTCTACCAAACGACGTGCTAAGCATGCCGATGCTGCTATTTTTAGCACCCGCGCACGGATTTGTGCGAAAACGCGTTTTAAGCATGCACATGCATATTTTGGTAGACGCGGATGAAGTTTTCTGCAAAACCACAAGATGTGCATGCAAATGGTGCTTTTGGCAGAACGCGCACGTGGATTTCTACCAAACGACGTGCTAAGCATGCCGATGCTGCTCTTTTTAGCACCCGCGCACGGAAGTATGCGAAAACGCGTTTTAAGCATGCACATGCATATTTTGGTAGACGCGAATGAAGTTTTCTGCAAAACCACAAGATGTGCATGCAAATGGTGCTTTTGGCAGAACGCGCACGTGGATTTCTACCAAACGACGTGCTAAGCATGCCGATGCTGCTCTTTTTAGCACCCGCGCATGGATTTGTGCGAAAACGCGTTTTAAGCATGCACATGCATCTTTTGGTAGACGCGGATGAAGTTTTCTGCAAAACCACAAGATGTGCATGCAAATGGTGCTTTTGGCAGAACGCGCACGTGATTTCTACCAAACGACGTGCTAAGCATGCCGATGCTGCTCTTTTTAGCACCCGCGCACGGATTTGTGCGAAAACGCGTTTTAAGCATGCACATGCATCTTTTGTTAGACGCGGATGAAGTTTTCTGCAAAACCACAATATGTGCATGCAAATGGTGCTTTTGGCAGAACGCGCACGTGGATTTCTACCAAACGACGTGCTAAGCATGCCGATGCTGCTCTTTTTATCACCCGCGCACGGATTTGTGCGAAAACGTGTTTTATGCATGCACATGCATCTTTTGGTAGACGCGGATGAAGTTTTCTGCAAAACCACAAGATGTGCATGCAAATGGTGCTTTTGGCAGAACGCGCACGTGGATTTCTACCAAACGACGTGCTAAGCATGCCGATGCTGCTCTTTTTAGCACCCGCGCACGGATTTGTGCGAAAACGCGTTTTAAGCATGCACATGCATCTTTTGGTAGACGCGGATGAAGTTTTCTGCAAAACCACAAGATGTGCATGCAA
Source organism: Dermacentor andersoni (assembly GCF_023375885.2). Classification (NCBI taxonomy): domain Eukaryota; kingdom Metazoa; phylum Arthropoda; class Arachnida; order Ixodida; family Ixodidae; genus Dermacentor; species Dermacentor andersoni. The sequence goes on from NW_027314786.1 coordinate 7,059, forward strand.
ATGGTGCTTTTGGCAGAACGCGGACGTGGATTTCTACCAAACGACGTGCTAAGCATGCCGATGCTGCTCTTTTTAGCACCCGCACACGGATTTGTGCGAAAACGCGTTTTAAGCATGCACATGCATCTTTTGGTAGAGACGGATGAAGTTTTCTGCAAAACCACAAGATGTGCATGCAAATGGTGCTTTTGGCAGAACGCGCACGTGGATATCTACCAAACGACGTGCTAGGCATGCCGATGCTGCTCTTTTTAGCACCCGCGCACGGATTTGTGCGAAAACGCGTTTTAAGCATGCACATGCATCTTTTGGTAGACGCGGATGAAGTTTTCTGGAAAACCACAAGATGTGCATGAAAATGGTGCTTTTGGCAGAACGCGCACGTGGATTTCTACCAAACGACGTGCTAAGCATGCCGATGCTGCTCTTTTTAGCACCCGCGCACGGATTTGTGCGAAAACGCGTTTTAGGCATGCACATGCATCTTTTGGTAGACACGGATGAAGTTTTCTGCAAAACCACAAGATGTGCATGCAAATGGTGCTTTTGGCAGAACGCGCACGTGGATTTCTACCAAACGACGTGCTAAGCATGCCGATGCTGCTCTTTTTAGCACCCGCGCATGGATTTGTGCGAAAACGCGTTTTAAGCATGCACATGCATCTTTTGGTAGACGCGGATGAAGTTTTCTGCAAAACCACAAGATGTGCATGCAAATGGTGTTTTTGGCAGAACGCGCACGTGAATTTCTACCAAACGACGTGCTAAGCATGCCGATGCTGCTCTTTTTAGCACCCGCGCACGGATTTTTGCGAAAACGCGTTTTATGCATGCACGTGCATCTTTTGGTAGACGCGGATGAAGTTTTCTGCAAAACCACAAGATCCGCATGCGAATGGTGCTTTTAGCAGAACGCGCACGTGGATTTCTACCAAACGACGTGCTAAGCATGCCGATGCTGCTCTTTTTAGCACCCGCGCACGGATTTGTGCGAAAACGCGTTTTAAGCATGCACATGCATCTTTTGGTAGACGCGGATGAAGTTTTCTGCAAAACCACAAGATCCGCATGCGAATGGTGCTTTTGGCAGAACGCGCACGTGGATTTCTACCAAACGACGTGCTAAGCATGCCGATGCTGCTCTTTTTAGCACCCGCGCACGGATTTGTGCGAAAACGCGTTTTAAGCATGCACATGCATCTTTTGGTAGACGCGGATGAAGTTTTCTGCAAAACCACAAGATGTGCATGCAAATGGTGCTTTTGGCAGAACGCGCACGTGGATTTCTACCAAACGACGTGCTAAGCATGCCGATGCTGCTCTTTTTAGCACCCGCGCACGGATTTGTGCGAAAACGCGTTTTAAGCATGCACATGCATCTTTTGGTAGACGCGGATGAAGTTTTCTGCAAAACCACAAGATGTGCATGCAAATGGTGCTTTTCGCAGAACGCGCACGTGGATTTCTACCAAACGACGTGCTAAGCATGCCGATGCTGCTCTTTTTAGCACCCTCGCACGGATTTGTGCGAAAACGCGTTTTAAGCATGCACATGCATCTATTGGTAGACGCGGATGAAGTTTTCTGCAAAACCACAAGATGTGCATGCAAATGGTGCTTTTGGCAGAACCCGCACGTGGATTTCTACCAAACGACGTGGTAAGCATGCCGATGCTGCTCTTTTTAGCACCCGCGCACGGATTTTTGCGAAAACGCGTTTTAAGCATGCACATGCATCTTTTGGTAGACGCGGATGAAGTTTTCTGCAAAACCACAAGATGTGCATGCAAATGGTGCTTTTGGCAGAACGCGCACGTGGATTTCTACCAAACGACGTGCTAAGCATGCCGATGCTGCTCTTTTTAGCACCCTTGCACGGATTTGTGCGAAAACGCGTTTTAAGCATGCACATGCATCTTTTGGTAGACGCGGATGAAGTTTTCTGCAAAACCACAAGATGTGCATGCAAATGGTGCTTTTGGCAGAACGCGCACGTGGATTTCTACCAAACGACGTGGTAAGCATGCCGATGCTGCTCTTTTTAGCACCCGCGCACGGATTTTTGCGAAAACGCGTTTTAAGCATGCACATGCATCCTTTGGTAGACGCGGATGAAGTTTTCTGCAAAACCACAAGATGTGCATGCAAATGGTGTTTTTGGCAGAACGCGCACGTGGATTTCTACCAAACGACGTGCTAAGCATGCCGATGCTGCTCTTTTTAGCACCCGCGCACGGATTTGTGCGAAAACGCGTTTTATGCATGCATGTGCATCTTTTGGTAGACGCGGATGAAGTTTTCTGCAAAACCACAAGATCCGCATGCGAAATGGTGCTTTTGGCAGAACGCGCACGTGGATTTCTACCAAACGACGTGCTAAGCATGCCGATGCTGCTCTTTTTAGCACCCGCGAACGGATTTGTGCGAAAACGCGTTTTAAGCATGCACATGCATCTTTTGGTAGACGCGGATGAAGTTTTCTGCAAAACCTCAAGATGTGCATGCAAATGGTGCTTTTGGCAGAACGCGCACGTGAATTTCTACCAAACGACGTGCTAAGCATGCCGATGCTGCTCTTTTTAGCACCCGCGCACGGATTTGTGCGAAAACGCGTTTTAAGCATGCACATGTATCTTTTGGTAGACGCGGATGAAGTTTTCTGCAGAACCACAAGATGTGCATGCAAATGGTGCTTTTGGCAGAACGCGCACGTGGATTTCTACCAAACGACGTGCTAAGCATGCCGATGCTGCTCTTTTTAGCACCCTCGCACGGATTTGTGCGAAAACGCGTTTTAAGCATGCACATGCATCTTTTGGTAGACGCGGATGAAGTTTTCTGCAAAACCACAAGATGTGCATGCAAATGGTGCTTTTGGCAGAACGCGCACGTGGATTTCTACCAAACGACGTGCTAAGCATGCCGATGCTGCTCTTTTTAGCACCCGCGCCAGATTTGTGCGAAAACGCGTTTTAAGCATGCACATGCATCTTTTGGTAGACGCGGATCAAGTTTTCTGCAAAACCACAAGATGTGCATGCAAATGGTGCTTTTGGCAGAACGCGCAAGTGGATTTCTACCAAACGACGTGCTAAGCATGCCGATGCTGCTCTTTTTAGCACCCGCGCACGGATTTGTGCGAAAACGCGTTTTAAGCATGCACATGCATCTTTTGGTAGACGCGGATGAAGTTTTCTGCAAAACCACGAGATGTCCATGCAAATGGTACTTTTGGCAGAACGCGCACGTGGATTTCCACCAAACGACGTGCTAAGCATGCCGATGCTGCTCTTTTTAGCACCCGCGCACGGATTTGTGCGAAAACGCGTTTTAAGCATGCACATGCATATTTTGGTAGACGCGGATGAAGTTTTCGGCAAAACCACAAGATGTGCATGCAAATGGTGCTTTTGGCAGAACGCGCTCGTGGATTTCTACCAAACGACGTGCTAAGCATGCCGATGCTGCTCTTTTTAGCGCCCGCGCACGGATTTGTGCGAAAACGCGTTTTAAGCATGCACATGCATCTTTTGGTAGACGCGGATGAAGTTTTCTGCAAAACCTCAAGATGTGCATGCAAATGGTGCTTTTGGCAGAACGCGCACGTGGATTTCTACCAAACGAAGTGCTAAGCATGCCGATGCTGCTCTTTTTAGCACCCGCGCACGGATTTGTGCGAAAACGCGTTTTAAGGATGCACGTGCATCTTTTGGTAGACGCGGATGAAGTTTTCTGCAAAACCACAAGATGTGCATGCAAATGGTGCTTTTGGCAGAACGCGCACGTGGATTTCTACCAAACGACGTGCTAAGCATGCCGATGCTGCTCTTTTTAGCACCCGCGCACGGATTTGTGCGAAAACGCGTTTTAAGCATGCACATGCATCTTTTGGTAGACGCGGATGAAGTTTTCTGCAAAACCACAATATGTGCATGCAAATGGTGCTTTTGGCAGAACGCGCACGTGGATTTCTACCAAACGACGTGCTAAGCATGCCGATGCTGCTCTTTTTAGCACCCGCGCACGGATTTGTGCGAAAACGCGTTTTAAGCATGCACATGCATCTTTTGTTAGACGCGGATGAAGTTTTCTGCAAAACCACAATATGTGCATGCAAATGGTGCTTTTGGCAGAACGCGCTCGTGGATTTCTACCAAACGACGTGCTAAGCATGCCGATGCTGCTCTTTTTATCACCCGCGCACGGATTTGTGCGAAAACGCGTTTTAAGCATGCACATGCATCTTTTGGTAGACGCGGATGAAGTTTTCTGCAAAACCACAAGATGTGCATGCAAATGGTGCTTTTGGCAGAACGCGCACGTGGATTTCTACCAAACGACGTGCTAAGCATGCCGATGCTGCTCTTTTTAGCACCCGCGCACGGATTTGTGCGAAAACGCGTTTTAAGCATGCACATGCATCTTTTGGTAGACGCGGATGAAGTTTTCTGCAAAACCACAAGATGTGCATGCAAATGGTGCTTTTGGCAGAACGCGCACGTGGATTTCTACCAAACGACGTTCTAAGCATGCCGATGCTGCTCTTTTTAGCACCCTCGCACGGATTTGTGCGAAAACGCGTTTTAAGCATGCACATGCATCTTTTGGTAGACGCGGATGAAGTTTTCTGCAAAACCACAAGATGTGCATGCAAATGGTGCTTTTGGCAGAACGCGCACGTGGATTTCTACCAAACGACATGCTAAGCATGCCGATGCTGCTCTTTTTAGCACCCGCGCACGGATTTTTGCGAAAACGCGTTTTAAGCATGCACATGCATCTTTTGGTAGACGCGGATGAAGTTTTCTGCAAAACCACAATATGTGCATGCAAATGGTGCTTTTGGCAGAACGCGCACGTGAATTTCTACCAAACGACGTGCTAAGCATGCCGATGCTGCTCTTTTTAGCACCCGCGCACGGATTTGTGCGAAAACGCGTTTTATGCATGCACATGAATCTTTTGGTAGACGCGGATGAAGTTTTCTGCAAAACCACAAGATGTGCATGCAAATGGTGCTTTTGGCAGAACGCGCACGTGGATTTCTACCAAACGACGTGCTAAGCATGCCGATGCTGCTCTTTTTAGCACCCGCGCACGGATTTGTGCGAAAACGCGTTTTAAGCATGCACATGCATCTTTTGGTAGACGCGGATGAAGTTTTCTGCAAAACCACAAGATGTGCATGCAAATGGTGCTTTTGGCAGAACGCGCACGTGGATTTCTACCAAACGACGTGCTAAGCATGCCGATGCTGCTCATTTTAGCACCCTCGCACGGATTTGTGTGAAAACGCGTTTTAAGCATGCACATGCATCTTTTGGAAGACGCGGATGAAGTTTTCTGCAAAACCACAAGATGTGCATGCAAATGGTGCTTTTGGCAGAACGCGCACGTGGATTTCTACCAAACGACGTGCTAAGCATGCCGATGCTGCTCTTTTTAGCACCCGCGCACGGATTTGTGCGAAAACGCGTTTTAAGCATGCACATGCATCTTTTGGTAGACGCGGATGAAGTTTTCTGCAAAACCACAATATGTGCATGCAAATGGTGCTTTTGGCAGAACGCGCACGTGGATTTCTACCAAACGACGTGCTAAGCATGCCGATGCTGCTCTTTTTAGCACCCGCGCACGGATTTGTGCGAAAACGCGTTTTAAGCATGCACATGCATCTTTTGTTAGACGCGGATGAAGTTTTCTGCAAAACCACAATATGTGCATGCAAATGGTGCTTTTGGCAGAACGCGCTCGTGGATTTCTACCAAACGACGTGCTAAGCATGCCGATGCTGCTCTTTTTATCACCCGCGCACGGATTTGTGCGAAAACGCGTTTTAAGCATGCACATGCATCTTTTGGTAGACGCGGATGAAGTTTTCTGCAAAACCACAAGATGTGCATGCAAATGGTGCTTTTGGCAGAACGCGCACGTGGATTTCTACCAAACGACGTGCTAAGCATGCCGATGCTGCTCTTTTTAGCACCCGCGCACGGATTTGTGCGAAAACGCGTTTTAAGCATGCACATGCATCTTTTGGTAGACGCGGATGAAGTTTTCTGCAAAACCACAAGATGTGCATGCAAATGGTGCTTTTGGCAGAACGCGCACGTGGATTTCTACCAAACGACGTTCTAAGCATGCCGATGCTGCTCTTTTTAGCACCCTCGCACGGATTTGTGCGAAAACGCGTTTTAAGCATGCACATGCATCTTTTGGTAGACGCGGATGAAGTTTTCTGCAAAACCACAAGATGTGCATGCAAATGGTGCTTTTGGCAGAACGCGCACGTGGATTTCTACCAAACGACATGCTAAGCATGCCGATGCTGCTCTTTTTAGCACCCGCGCACGGATTTTTGCGAAAACGCGTTTTAAGCATGCACATGCATCTTTTGGTAGACGCGGATGAAGTTTTCTGCAAAACCACAATATGTGCATGCAAATGGTGCTTTTGGCAGAACGCGCACGTGAATTTCTACCAAACGACGTGCTAAGCATGCCGATGCTGCTCTTTTTAGCACCCGCGCACGGATTTGTGCGAAAACGCGTTTTATGCATGCACATGAATCTTTTGGTAGACGCGGATGAAGTTTTCTGCAAAACCACAAGATGTGCATGCAAATGGTGCTTTTGGCAGAACGCGCACGTGGATTTCTACCAAACGACGTGCTAAGCATGCCGATGCTGCTCTTTTTAGCACCCGCGCACGGATTTGTGCGAAAACGCGTTTTAAGCATGCACATGCATCTTTTGGTAGACGCGGATGAAGTTTTCTGCAAAACCACAAGATGTGCATGCAAATGGTGCTTTTGGCAGAACGCGCACGTGGATTTCTACCAAACGACGTGCTAAGCATGCCGATGCTGCTCATTTTAGCACCCTCGCACGGATTTGTGTGAAAACGCGTTTTAAGCATGCACATGCATCTTTTGGAAGACGCGGATGAAGTTTTCTGCAAAACCACAAGATGTGCATGCAAATGGTGCTTTTGGCAGAACGCGCACGTGGATTTCTACCAAACGACATGCTAAGCATGCCGATGCTGCTCTTTTTAGCACCCGCGCACGGATTTTTGCGAAAACGCGTTTTAAGCATGCACATGCATCTTTTGGTAGACGCGGATGAAGTTTTCTGCAAAACCACAAGAAGTGCATGCAAATGGTTCTTTTGGCAGAACGCGCACGTGAATTTCTACCAAACGACGTGCTAAGCATGCCGATGCTGCTCTTTTTAGCACCCGCGCACGGATTTGTGCGAAAACGCGTTTTATGCATGCACATGAATCTTTTGGTAGACGCGGATGAAGTTTTCTGCAAAACCACAAGATGTGCATGTAAATGGTGCTTTTGGCAGAACGCGCACGTGGATTTCTACCAAACGACGTGCTAAGCATGCCGATGCTGCTCTTTTTAGCACCCGCGCACGGATATGTGCGAAAACGTGTTTTCAGCATGCACATGCATCTTTTGGTAAACGCGGATGAAGTTTTCTGCAAAACCACAAGATGTGCATGCAAATGGTGCTTTTGGCAGAACGCGCACGTGGATTTCTACCAAACGACGTGCTAAGCATGCCGATGCTGCTCTTTTTAGCACCCGCGCACGGATTTTTGCGAAAACGCGTTTTAAGCATGCACACGCATCTTTTGGTAGACGCGGATGAAGTTTTCTGCAAAACCACAAGATGTGCATGCAAATGGTGCTTTTGGCAGAACGCGCACGTGGATTTCTACCAAACGACATGCTAAGCATGCCGATGCTGCTCTTTTTAGCACCCTCGCACGGATTTGTGCGAAAACGCGTTTTAAGCATGCACATGCATCTTTTGGTAGACGCGGATGAAGTTTTCTGCAAAACCACAAGATGTGCATGCAAATGGTGCTTTTGGCAGAACGCGCACGTGAATTTCTACCAAACGACGTGCTAAGCATGCCGATGCTGCTCTTTTTAGCACCCGCGCACGGATTTGTGCGAAAACGCGTTTTAAGCATGCACATGTATCTTTTGGTAGACGCGGATGAAGTTTTCTGCAAAACAACAAGATGTGCATGGAAATGGTGCTTTTGGCAGAACGCGCACGTGGATTTCTACCAAACGACGTGCTAAGCATGCCGATGCTGCTCTTTTTAGCACCCGCGCACGGATTTGTGCGAAAACGCGTTTTAAGCATGCACATGCATCTTTAGGTAGACGCGGATGAAGTTTTCTGCAAAACCACAAGATGTGCATGAAAATGGTGCTTTTGGCAGAACGCGCACGCGGATTTCTACCAAACGACGTGCTAAGCATGCCGATGCTGCTCTTTTTAGCACCCTCGCACGGATTTGTGCGAAAACGCGTTTTAAGCATGCACATGCATCTTTTGGAAGACGCGGATGAAGTTTTCTGCAAAACCACAAGATGTGCATGCAAATGGTGCTTTTGGCAGAACGCGCACGTGGATTTCTACCAAACGACATGCTAAGCATGCCGATGCTGCTCTTTTTAGCACCCGCGCACGGATTTGTGCGAAAACGCGTTTTATGCATGCACATGAATCTTTTGGTAGACGCGGATGAAGTTTTCTGCAAAACCACAAGATGTGCATGTAAATGGTGCTTTTGGCAGAACGCGCACGTGGATTTCTACCAAACGACGTGCTAAGCATGCCGATGCTGCTCTTTTTAGCACCCGCGCACGGATATGTGCGAAAACGTGTTTTCAGCATGCACATGCATCTTTTGGTAAACGCGGATGAAGTTTTCTGCAAAACCACAAGATGTGCATGCAAATGGTGCTTTTGGCAGAACGCGCACGTGGATTTCTACCAAACGACGTGCTAAGCATGCCGATGCTGCTCTTTTTAGCACCCGCGCACGGATTTGTGCGAAAACGCGTTTTAAGCATGCACACGCATCTTTTGGTAGACGCGGATGAAGTTTTCTGCAAAACCACAAGATGTGCATGCAAATGGTGCTTTTGGCAGAACGCGCACGTGGATTTCTACCAAACGACGTGCTAAGCATGCCGATGCTGCTCTTTTTAGCACCCTCGCACGGATTTGTGCGAAAACGCGTTTTAAGCATGCACATGCATCTTTTGGTAGACGCGGATGAAGTTTTCTGCAAAACCACAAGATGTGCATGCAAATTGTGCTTTTGGCAGAACGCGCACGTGGATTTCTACCAAACGACGTGCTAAGCATGCCGATGCTGCTCTTTTTAGCACCCGCGCACGGATTTGTGCGAAAACGCGTTTTAAGCATGCACATGCATCTTTTGGTAGACGCGGATGAAGTTTTCTGCAAAACCACAAGATGTGCATGCAAATGGTGCTTTTGGCAGAACGCGCACGTGGATTTCTACCAAACGACGTTCTAAGCATGCCGATGCTGCTCTTTTTAGCACCCTCGCACGGATTTGTGCGAAAACGCGTTTTAAGCATGCACATGCATCTTTTGGTAGACGCGGATGAAGTTTTCTGCAAAACCACAAGATGTGCATGCAAATGGTGCTTTTGGCAGAACGCGCACGTGGATTTCTACCAAACGACATGCTAAGCATGCCGATGCTGCTCTTTTTAGCACCCGCGCACGGATTTTTGCGAAAACGCGTTTTAAGCATGCACATGCATCTTTTGGTAGACGCGGATGAAGTTTTCTGCAAAACCACAATATGTGCATGCAAATGGTGCTTTTGGCAGAACGCGCACGTGAATTTCTACCAAACGACGTGCTAAGCATGCCGATGCTGCTCTTTTTAGCACCCGCGCACGGATTTGTGCGAAAACGCGTTTTATGCATGCACATGAATCTTTTGGTAGACGCGGATGAAGTTTTCTGCAAAACCACAAGATGTGCATGCAAATGGTGCTTTTGGCAGAACGCGCACGTGGATTTCTACCAAACGACGTGCTAAGCATGCCGATGCTGCTCTTTTTAGCACCCGCGCACGGATTTGTGCGAAAACGCGTTTTAAGCATGCACATGCATCTTTTGGTAGACGCGGATGAAGTTTTCTGCAAAACCACAAGATGTGCATGCAAATGGTGCTTTTGGCAGAACGCGCACGTGGATTTCTACCAAACGACGTGCTAAGCATGCCGATGCTGCTCATTTTAGCACCCTCGCACGGATTTGTGCGAAAACGCGTTTTAAGCATGCACATGCATCTTTTGGAAGACGCGGATGAAGTTTTCTGCAAAACCACAAGATGTGCATGCAAATGGTGCTTTTGGCAGAACGCGCACGTGGATTTCTACCAAACGACATGCTAAGCATGCCGATGCTGCTCTTTTTAGCACCCGCGCACGGATTTTTGCGAAAACGCGTTTTAAGCATGCACATGCATCTTTTGGTAGACGCGGATGAAGTTTTCTGCAAAACCACAAGAAGTGCATGCAAATGGTTCTTTTGGCAGAACGCGCACGTGAATTTCTACCAAACGACGTGCTAAGCATGCCGATGCTGCTCTTTTTAGCACCCGCGCACGGATTTGTGCGAAAACGCGTTTTATGCATGCACATGAATCTTTTGGTAGACGCGGATGAAGTTTTCTGCAAAACCACAAGATGTGCATGTAAATGGTGCTTTTGGCAGAACGCGCACGTGGATTTCTACCAAACGACGTGCTAAGCATGCCGATGCTGCTCTTTTTAGCACCCGCGCGCGGATATGTGCGAAAACGTGTTTTCAGCATGCACATGCATCTTTTGGTAAACGCGGATGAAGTTTTCTGCAAAACCACAAGATGTGCATGCAAATGGTGCTTTTGGCAGAACGCGCACGTGGATTTCTACCAAACGACGTGCTAAGCATGCCGATGCTGCTCTTTTTAGCACCCGCGCACGGATTTGTGCGAAAACGCGTTTTAAGCATGCACACGCATCTTTTGGTAGACGCGGATGAAGTTTTCTGCAAAACCACAAGATGTGCATGCAAATGGTGCTTTTGGCAGAACGCGCACGTGGATTTCTACCAAACGACATGCTAAGCATGCCGATGCTGCTCTTTTTAGCACCCTCGCACGGATTTGTGCGAAAACGCGTTTTAAGCATGCACATGCATCTTTTGGAAGACGCGGATGAAGTTTTCTGCAAAACCACAAGATGTGCATGCAAATGGTGCTTTTGGCAGAACGCGCACGTGGATTTCTACCAAACGACATGCTAAGCATGCCGATGCTGCTCTTTTTAGCACCCGCGCACGGATTTGTGCGAAAACGCGTTTTATGCATGCACATGAATCTTTTGGTAGACGCGGATGAAGTTTTCTGCAAAACCACAAGATGTGCATGTAAATGGTGCTTTTGGCAGAACGCGCACGTGGATTTCTACCAAACGACGTGCTAAGCATGCCGATGCTGCTCTTTTTAGCACCCGCGCACGGATATGTGCGAAAACGTGTTTTCAGCATGCACATGCATCTTTTGGTAAACGCGGATGAAGTTTTCTGCAAAACCACAAGATGTGCATGCAAATGGTGCTTTTGGCAGAACGCGCACGTGGATTTCTACCAAACGACGTGCTAAGCATGCCGATGCTGCTCTTTTTAGCACCCGCGCACGGATTTGTGCGAAAACGCGTTTTAAGCATGCACACGCATCTTTTGGTAGACGCGGATGAAGTTTTCTGCAAAACCACAAGATGTGCATGCAAATGGTGCTTTTGGCAGAACGCGCACGTGGATTTCTAGCAAACGACGTGCTAAGCATGCCGATGCTGCTCTTTTTAGCACCCTCGCACGGATTTGTGCGAAAACGCGTTTTAAGCATGCACATGCATCTTTTGGTAGACGCGGATGAAGTTTTCTGCAAAACCACAAGATGTGCATGCAAATGGTGCTTTTGGCAGAACGCGCACGTGAATTTCTACCAAACGACGTGCTAAGCATGCCGATGCTGCTCTTTTTAGCACCCGCGCACGGATTTGTGCGAAAACGCGTTTTAAGCATGCACATGTATCTTTTGGTAGACGCGGATGAAGTTTTCTGCAAAACCAAAAGATGTGCATGCAAATGGTGCTTTTTGCAGAACGCGCACGTGGATTTCTACCAAACGACGTGCTAAGCATGCCGATGCTGCTCTTTTTAGCACCCGCGCACGGATTTGTGCGAAAACGCGTTTTAAGCATGCACATGCATCTTTTGGTAGACGCGGATGAAGTTTTCTGCAAAACCACAAGATGTGCATGAAAATGGTGCTTTTGGCAGAACGCGCACGTGGATTTCTACCAAACGACGTGCTAAGCATGCCGATGCTGCTCTTTTTAGCACCCGCGCACGGATTTGTGCGAAAACGCGTTTTATGCATGCATGTGCATCTTTTGGTAGACGCGGATGAAGTTTTCTGCAAAACCACAAGATCCGCATGCGAATGGTGCTTTTAGCAGAACGCGCACGTGGATTTCTACCAAACGACGTGCTAAGCATGCCGATGCTGCTCTTTTTAGCACCCGCGCACGGATTTGTGCGAAAACGCGTTTTAAGCATGCACATGCATCTTTTGGTAGACGCGGATGAAGTTTTCTGCAAAACCACAAGATGTGCATGCAAATGGTGCTTTTGGCAGAACGCGCACGTGGATTTCTACCAAACGACGTGCTAAGCATGCCGATGCTGCTCTTTTTAGCACCCGCGCACGGATTTGTGCGAAAACGCGTTTTAAGCATGCACATGCATCTTTTGGTAGACGCGGATGAAGTTTTCTGCAAAACCACAAGATGTGCATGCAAATGGTGCTTTTGGCAGAACGCGCACGTGGATTTCTACCAAACGACGTGCTAAGCATGCCGATGCTGCTCTTTTTAGCACCCTCGCACGGATTTGTGCGAAAACGCGTTTTAAGCATGCACATGCATCTATTGGTAGACGCGGATGAAGTTTTCTGCAAAACCACAAGATGTGCATGCAAATGGTGCTTTTGGCAGAACGCGCACGTGGATTTCTACCAAACGACGTGGTAAGCATGCCGATGCTGCTCTTTTTAGCACCCGCGCACGGATTTTTGCGAAAACGCGTTTTAAGCATGCACATGCATCTTTTGGTAGACGAGGATGAAGTTTTCTGCAAAACCACAAGATGTGCATGCAAATGGTGCTTTTGGCAGAACGCGCACGTGGATTTCTACCAAACGACGTGCTAAGCATGCCGATGCTGCTCTTTTTAGCACCCTCGCACGGATTTGTGCGAAAACGCGTTTTAAGCATGCACATGCATCTTTTGGTAGACGCGGATGAAGTTTTCTGCAAAACCACAAGATGTGCATGCAAATGGTGCTTTTGGCAGAACGCGCACGTGGATTTCTACCAAACGACGTGGTAAGCATGCCGATACTGCTCTTTTTAGCACCCGCGCACGGATTTTTGCGAAAACGCGTTTTAAGCATGCACATGCATCTTTTGGTAGACGCGGATGAAGTTTTCTGCAAAACCACAAGATGTGCATGCAAATGGTGTTTTTGGCAGAACGCGCACGTGGATTTCTACCAAACGACGTGCTAAGCATGCCGATGCTGCTCTTTTTAGCACCCGCGCACGGATTTGTGCGAAAACGCGTTTTATGCATGCATGTGCATCTTTTGGTAGACGCGGATGAAGTTTTCTGCAAAACCACAAGATCCGCATGCGAATGGTGCTTTTGGCAGAACGCGCACGTGGATTTCTACCAAACGACGTGCTAAGCATGCCGATGCTGCTCTTTTTAGCACCCGCGAACGGATTTGTGCGAAAACGCGTTTTAAGCATGCACATGCATCTTTTGGTAGACGCGGATGAAGTTTTCTGCAAAACCTCAAGATGTGCATGCAAATGGTGCTTTTGGCAGAACGCGCACGTGAATTTCTACCAAACGACGTGCTAAGCATGCCGATGCTGCTCTTTTTAGCACCCGCGCACGGATTTGTGCGAAAACGCGTTTTAAGCATGCACATGTATCTTTTGGTAGACGCGGATGAAGTTTTCTGCAAAACCACAAGATGTGCATGCAAATGGTGCTTTTGGCAGAACGCGCACGTGGATTTCTACCAAACGACGTGCTAAGCATGCCGATGCTGCTCTTTTTAGCACCCGCGCACGGAGTTGTGCGAAAACGCGTTTTAAGCATGCACATGCATCTTTTGGTAGACGCGGATGAAGTTTTCTGCAGAACCACAAGATGTGCATGCAAATGGTGCTTTTGGCAGAACGCGCACGTAGATTTCTACCAAACGACGTGCTAAGCATGCCGATGCTGCTCTTTTTAGCACCCGCGCACGGATTTGTGCGAAAACGCGTTTTAAGCATGCACATGCATCTTTTGGTAGACGCGGATGAAGTTTTCTGCAAAACCACAAGATGTGCATGCAAATGGTGCTTTTGGCAGAACGCGCACGTGGATTTCTACCAAACGACGTGGTAAGCATGCCGATGCTGCTCTTTTTAGCACCCTCGCACGGATTTGTGCGAAAACGCGTTTTAAGCATGCACATGCATCTATTGGTAGACGCGGATGAAGTTTTCTGCAAAACCACAAGATGTGCATGCAAATGGTGCTTTTGGCAGAACGCGCACGTGGATTTCTACCAAACGACGTGGTAAGCATGCCGATGCTGCTCTTTTTAGCACCCGCGCACGGATTTTTGCGAAAACGCGTTTTAAGCATGCACATGCATCTTTTGGTAGACGCGGATGAAGTTTTCTGCAAAACCACAAGATGTGCATGCAAATGGTGCTTTTGGCAGAACGCGCACGTGGATTTCTACCAAACGACGTGCTAAGCATGCCGATGCTGCTCTTTTTAGCACCCTCGCACGGATTTGTGCGAAAACGCGTTTTAAGCATGCACATGCATCTTTTGGTAGACGCGGATGAAGTTCTCTGCAAAACCACAAGATGTGCATGCAAATGGTGCTTTTGGCAGAACGCGCACGTGGATTTCTACCAAACGACGTGGTAAGCATGCCGATGCTGCTCTTTTTAGCACCCGCGCACGGATTTTTGCGAAAACGCGTTTTAAGCATGCACATGCATCTTTTGGTAGACGCGGATGAAGTTTTCTGCAAAACCACAAGATGTGCATGCAAATGGTGCTTTTGGCAGAACGCGCACGTGGATTTCTACCAAACGACGTGCTAAGCATGCCGATGCTGCTCTTTTTAGCACCCTCGCACGGATTTGTGCGAAAACGCGTTTTAAGCATGCACATGCATCTATTGGTAGACGCGGATGAAGTTTTCTGCAAAACCACAAGATGTGCATGCAAATGGTGCTTTTGGCAGAACGCGCACGTGGATTTCTACCAAACGACGTGGTAAGCATGCCGATGCTGCTCTTTTTAGCACCCGCGCACGGATTTTTGCGAAAACGCGTTTTAAGCATGCACATGCATCTTTTGGTAGACGAGGATGAAGTTTTCTGCAAAACCACAAGATGTGCATGCAAATGGTGCTTTTGGCAGAACGCGCACGTGGATTTCTACCAAACGACGTGCTAAGCATGCCGATGCTGCTCTTTTTAGCACCCTCGCACGGATTTGTGCGAAAACGCGTTTTAAGCATGCACATGCATCTTTTGGTAGACGCGGATGAAGTTTTCTGCAAAACCACAAGATGTGCATGCAAATGGTGCTTTTGGCAGAACGCGCACGTGGATTTCTACCAAACGACGTGGTAAGCATGCCGATACTGCTCTTTTTAGCACCCGCGCACGGATTTTTGCGAAAACGCGTTTTAAGCATGCACATGCATCTTTTGGTAGACGCGGATGAAGTTTTCTGCAAAACCACAAGATGTGCATGCAAATGGTGTTTTTGGCAGAACGCGCACGTGGATTTCTACCAAACGACGTGCTAAGCATGCCGATGCTGCTCTTTTTAGCACCCGCGCACGGATTTGTGCGAAAACGCGTTTTATGCATGCATGTGCATCTTTTGGTAGACGCGGATGAAGTTTTCTGCAAAACCACAAGATCCGCATGCGAATGGTGCTTTTGGCAGAACGCGCACGTGGATTTCTACCAAACGACGTGCTAAGCATGCCGATGCTGCTCTTTTTAGCACCCGCGAACGGATTTGTGCGAAAACGCGTTTTAAGCATGCACATGCATCTTTTGGTAGACGCGGATGAAGTTTTCTGCAAAACCTCAAGATGTGCATGCAAATGGTGCTTTTGGCAGAACGCGCACGTGAATTTCTACCAAACGACGTGCTAAGCATGCCGATGCTGCTCTTTTTAGCACCCGCGCACGGATTTGTGCGAAAACGCGTTTTAAGCATGCACATGTATCTTTTGGTAGACGCGGATGAAGTTTTCTGCAAAACCACAAGATGTGCATGCAAATGGTGCTTTTGGCAGAACGCGCACGTGGATTTCTACCAAACGACGTGCTAAGCATGCCGATGCTGCTCTTTTTAGCACCCGCGCACGGAGTTGTGCGAAAACGCGTTTTAAGCATGCACATGCATCTTTTGGTAGACGCGGATGAAGTTTTCTGCAGAACCACAAGATGTGCATGCAAATGGTGCTTTTGGCAGAACGCGCACGTAGATTTCTACCAAACGACGTGCTAAGCATGCCGATGCTGCTCTTTTTAGCACCCGCGCACGGATTTGTGCGAAAACGCGTTTTAAGCATGCACATGCATCTTTTGGTAGACGCGGATGAAGTTTTCTGCAAAACCACAAGATGTGCATGCAAATGGTGCTTTTGGCAGAACGCGCACGTGGATTTCTACCAAACGACGTGGTAAGCATGCCGATGCTGCTCTTTTTAGCACCCTCGCACGGATTTGTGCGAAAACGCGTTTTAAGCATGCACATGCATCTATTGGTAGACGCGGATGAAGTTTTCTGCAAAACCACAAGATGTGCATGCAAATGGTGCTTTTGGCAGAACGCGCACGTGGATTTCTACCAAACGACGTGGTAAGCATGCCGATGCTGCTCTTTTTAGCACCCGCGCACGGATTTTTGCGAAAACGCGTTTTAAGCATGCACATGCATCTTTTGGTAGACGCGGATGAAGTTTTCTGCAAAACCACAAGATGTGCATGCAAATGGTGCTTTTGGCAGAACGCGCACGTGGATTTCTACCAAACGACGTGCTAAGCATGCCGATGCTGCTCTTTTTAGCACCCTCGCACGGATTTGTGCGAAAACGCGTTTTAAGCATGCACATGCATCTTTTGGTAGACGCGGATGAAGTTCTCTGCAAAACCACAAGATGTGCATGCAAATGGTGCTTTTGGCAGAACGCGCACGTGGATTTCTACCAAACGACGTGGTAAGCATGCCGATGCTGCTCTTTTTAGCACCCGCGCACGGATTTTTGCGAAAACGCGTTTTAAGCATGCACATGCATCTTTTGGTAGACGCGGATGAAGTTTTCTGCAAAACCACAAGATGTGCATGCAAATGGTGTTTTTGGCAGAACGCGCACGTGGATTTCTACCAAACGACGTGCTAAGCATGCCGATGCTGCTCTTTTTAGCACCCGCGCACGGATTTGTGCGAAAACGCGTTTTATGCATGCATGTGCATCTTTTGGTAGACGCGGATGAAGTTTTCTGCAAAACCACAAGATCCGCATGCGAATGGTGCTTTTGGCAGAACGCGCACGTGGATTTCTACCAAACGACGTGCTAAGCATGCCGATGCTGCTCTTTTTAGCACCCGCGAACGGATTTGTGCGAAAACGCGTTTTAAGCATGCACATGCATCTTTTGGTAGACGCGGATGAAGTTTTCTGCAAAACCTCAAGATGTGCATGCAAATGGTGCTTTTGGCAGAACGCGCACGTGAATTTCTACCAAACGACGTGCTAAGCATGCCGATGCTGCTCTTTTTAGCACCCGCGCACGGATTTGTGCGAAAACGCGTTTTAAGCATGCACATGTATCTTTTGGTAGACGCGGATGAAGTTTTCTGCAAAACCACAAGATGTGCATGCAAATGGTGCTTTTGGCAGAACGCGCACGTGGATTTCTACCAAACGACGTGCTAAGCATGCCGATGCTGCTCTTTTTAGCACCCGCGCACGGAGTTGTGCGAAAACGCGTTTTAAGCATGCACATGCATCTTTTGGTAGACGCGGATGAAGTTTTCTGCAAAACCACAAGATGTGCATGCAAATGGTGCTTTTGGCAGAACGCGCACGTGGATTTCTACCAAACGACGTGGTAAGCATGCCGATGCTGCTCTTTTTAGCACCCGCGCACGGATTTTTGCGAAAACGCGTTTTAAGCATGCACATGCATCTTTTGGTAGACGCGGATGAAGTTTTCTGCAAAACCACAAGATGTGCATGCAAATGGTGCTTTTGGCAGAACGCGCACGTGGATTTCTACCAAACGACGTGCTAAGCATGCCGATGCTGCTCTTTTTAGCACACTCGCACGGATTTGTGCGAAAACGCGTTTTAAGCATGCACATGCATCTTTTGGTAGACGCGGATGAAGTTCTCTGCAAAACCACAAGATGTGCATGCAAATGGTGCTTTTGGCAGAACGCGCACGTGGATTTCTACCAAACGACGTGGTAAGCATGCCGATGCTGCTCTTTTTAGCACCCGCGCACGGATTTTTGCGAAAACGCGTTTTAAGCATGCACATGCATCTTTTGGTAGACGCGGATGAAGTTTTCTGCAAAACCACAAGATGTGCATGCAAATGGTGTTTTTGGCAGAACGCGCACGTGGATTTCTACCAAACGACGTGCTAAGCATGCCGATGCTGCTCTTTTTAGCACCCGCGCACGGATTTGTGCGAAAACGCGTTTTATGAATGCATGTGCATCTTTTGGTAGACGCGGATGAAGTTTTCTGCAAAACCACAAGATCCGCATGCGAATGGTGCTTTTGGCAGAACGCGCACGTGGATTTCTACCAAACGACGTGCTAAGCATGCCGATGCTGCTCTTTTTAGCACCCGCGAACGGATTTGTGCGAAAACGCGTTTTAAGCATGCACATGCATCTTTTGGTAGACGCGGATGAAGTTTTCTGCAAAACCTCAAGATGTGCATGCAAATGGTGCTTTTGGCAGAACGCGCACGTGAATTTCTACCAAACGACGTGCTAAGCATGCCGATGCTGCTCTTTTTAGCACCCGCGCACGGATTTGTGCGAAAACGCGTTTTAAGCATGCACATGTATCTTTTGGTAGACGCGGATGAAGTTTTCTGCAAAACCACAAGATGTGCATGCAAATGGTGCTTTTGGCAGAACGCGCACGTGGATTTCTACCAAACGACGTGCTAAGCATGCCGATGCTGCTCTTTTTAGCACCCGCGCACGGAGTTGTGCGAAAACGCGTTTTAAGCATGCACATGCATCTTTTGGTAGACGCGGATGAAGTTTTCTGCAGAACCACAAGATGTGCATGCAAATGGTGCTTTTGGCAGAACGCGCAAGTGGATTTCTACCAAACGACGTGCTAAGCATGCCGATGCTGCTCTTTTTAGCACCCGCGCACGGATTTGTGCGAAAACGCGTTTTAAGCATGCACATGCATCTTTTGGTAGACGCGGATGAAGTTTTCTGCAAAACCACAAGATGTGCATGCAAATGGTGCTTTTGGCAGAACGCGCACGTGGATTTCTATTAAACGACGTGCTAAGCATGCCGATGCTGCTCTTTTTAGCACCCGCGCACGGATTTGTGCGAAAACGCGTTTTAAGCATGCACATGCATCTTTTGGTAGACGCGGATGAAGTTTTCTGCAAAACCACAAGATGTCCATGCAAATGGTACTTTTGGCAGAACGCGCACGTGGATTTCCACCAAACGACGTGCTAAGCATGCCGATGCTGCTCTTTTTAGCACCCGCGCACGGATTTTTGCGAAAACGCGTTTTAAGCATGCACACGCATCTTTTGGTAGACGCGGATGAAGTTTTCTGCAAAACCACAAGATGTGCATGCAAATGGTGCTTTTGGCAGAACGCGCACGTGGATTTCTACCAAACGACATGCTAAGCATGCCGATGCTGCTCTTTTTAGCACCCTCGCACGGATTTGTGCGAAAACGCGTTTTAAGCATGCACATGCATCTTTTGGTAGACGCGGATGAAGTTTTCTGCAAAACCACAAGATGTGCATGCAAATGGTGCTTTTGGCAGAACGCGCACGTGGATTTCTACCAAACGACGTGCTAAGCATGCCGATGCTGCTCTTTTTAGCACCCGCGCACGGATTTTTGCGAAAACGCGTTTTAAGCATGCACACGCATCTTTTGGTAGACGCGGATGAAGTTTTCTGCAAAACCACAAGATGTGCATGCAAATGGTGCTTTTGGCAGAACGCGCACGTGGATTTCTACCAAACGACATGCTAAGCATGCCGATGCTGCTCTTTTTAGCACCCTCGCACGGATTTGTGCGAAAACGCGTTTTAAGCATGCACATGCATCTTTTGGTAGACGCGGATGAAGTTTTCTGCAAAACCACAAGATGTGCATGCAAATGGTGCTTTTGGCAGAACGCGCACGTGAATTTCTACCAAACGACGTGCTAAGCATGCCGATGCTGCTCTTTTTAGCACCCGCGCACGGATTTGTGCGAAAACGCGTTTTAAGCATGCACATGTATCTTTTGGTAGACGCGGATGAAGTTTTCTGCAAAACAACAAGATGTGCATGGAAATGGTGCTTTTGGCAGAACGCGCACGTGGATTTCTACCAAACGACGTGCTAAGCATGCCGATGCTGCTCTTTTTAGCACCCGCGCACGGATTTGTGCGAAAACGCGTTTTAAGCATGCACATGCATCTTTAGGTAGACGCGGATGAAGTTTTCTGCAAAACCACAAGATGTGCATGAAAATGGTGCTTTTGGCAGAACGCGCACGCGGATTTCTACCAAACGACGTGCTAAGCATGCCGATGCTGCTCTTTTTAGCACCCTCGCACGGATTTGTGCGAAAACGCGTTTTAAGCATGCACATGCATCTTTTGGAAGACGCGGATGAAGTTTTCTGCAAAACCACAAGATGTGCATGCAAATGGTGCTTTTGGCAGAACGCGCACGTGGATTTCTACCAAACGACATGCTAAGCATGCCGATGCTGCTCTTTTTAGCACCCGCGCACGGATTTGTGCGAAAACGCGTTTTATGCATGCACATGAATCTTTTGGTAGACGCGGATGAAGTTTTCTGCAAAACCACAAGATGTGCATGTAAATGGTGCTTTTGGCAGAACGCGCACGTGGATTTCTACCAAACGACGTGCTAAGCATGCCGATGCTGCTCTTTTTAGCACCCGCGCACGGATATGTGCGAAAACGTGTTTTCAGCATGCACATGCATCTTTTGGTAAACGCGGATGAAGTTTTCTGCAAAACCACAAGATGTGCATGCAAATGGTGCTTTTGGCAGAACGCGCACGTGGATTTCTACCAAACGACGTGCTAAGCATGCCGATGCTGCTCTTTTTAGCACCCGCGCACGGATTTGTGCGAAAACGCGTTTTAAGCATGCACATGCATCTTTTGGTAGACGCGGATGAAGTTTTCTGCAAAACCACAAGATGTGCATGCAAATGGTGCTTTTGGCAGAACGCGCACGTGGATTTCTACCAAACGACGTGCTAAGCATGCCGATGCTGCTCTTTTTAGCACCCTCGCACGGATTTGTGCGAAAACGCGTTTTAAGCATGCACATGCATCTTTTGGTAGACGCGGATGAAGTTTTCTGCAAAACCACAAGATGTGCATGCAAATTGTGCTTTTGGCAGAACGCGCACGTGGATTTCTACCAAACGACGTGCTAAGCATGCCGATGCTGCTCTTTTTAGCACCCGCGCACGGATTTGTGCGAAAACGCGTTTTAAGCATGCACATGCATCTTTTGGTAGACGCGGATGAAGTTTTCTGCAAAACCACAAGATGTGCATGCAAATGGTGCTTTTGGCAGAACGCGCACGTGGATTTCTACCAAACGACGTTCTAAGCATGCCGATGCTGCTCTTTTTAGCACCCTCGCACGGATTTGTGCGAAAACGCGTTTTAAGCATGCACATGCATCTTTTGGTAGACGCGGATGAAGTTTTCTGCAAAACCACAAGATGTGCATGCAAATGGTGCTTTTGGCAGAACGCGCACGTGGATTTCTACCAAACGACATGCTAAGCATGCCGATGCTGCTCTTTTTAGCACCCGCGCACGGATTTTTGCGAAAACGCGTTTTAAGCATGCACATGCATCTTTTGGTAGACGCGGATGAAGTTTTCTGCAAAACCACAATATGTGCATGCAAATGGTGCTTTTGGCAGAACGCGCACGTGAATTTCTACCAAACGACGTGCTAAGCATGCCGATGCTGCTCTTTTTAGCACCCGCGCACGGATTTGTGCGAAAACGCGTTTTATGCATGCACATGAATCTTTTGGTAGACGCGGATGAAGTTTTCTGCAAAACCACAAGATGTGCATGCAAATGGTGCTTTTGGCAGAACGCGCACGTGGATTTCTACCAAACGACGTGCTAAGCATGCCGATGCTGCTCTTTTTAGCACCCGCGCACGGATTTGTGCGAAAACGCGTTTTAAGCATGCACATGCATCTTTTGGTAGACGCGGATGAAGTTTTCTGCAAAACCACAAGATGTGCATGCAAATGGTGCTTTTGGCAGAACGCGCACGTGGATTTCTACCAAACGACGTGCTAAGCATGCCGATGCTGCTCATTTTAGCACCCTCGCACGGATTTGTGCGAAAACGCGTTTTAAGCATGCACATGCATCTTTTGGAAGACGCGGATGAAGTTTTCTGCAAAACCACAAGATGTGCATGCAAATGGTGCTTTTGGCAGAACGCGCACGTGGATTTCTACCAAACGACGTGCTAAGCATGCCGATGCTGCTCTTTTTAGCACCCGCGCACGGATTTGTGCGAAAACGCGTTTTAAGCATGCACACGCATCTTTTGGTAGACGCGGATGAAGTTTTCTGCAAAACCACAAGATGTGCATGCAAATGGTGCTTTTGGCAGAACGCGCACGTGGATTTCTACCAAACGACATGCTAAGCATGCCGATGCTGCTCTTTTTAGCACCCTCGCACGGATTTGTGCGAAAACGCGTTTTAAGCATGCACATGCATCTTTTGGAAGACGCGGATGAAGTTTTCTGCAAAACCACAAGATGTGCATGCAAATGGTGCTTTTGGCAGAACGCGCACGTGGATTTCTACCAAACGACATGCTAAGCATGCCGATGCTGCTCTTTTTAGCACCCGCGCACGGATTTGTGCGAAAACGCGTTTTATGCATGCACATGAATCTTTTGGTAGACGCGGATGAAGTTTTCTGCAAAACCACAAGATGTGCATGTAAATGGTGCTTTTGGCAGAACGCGCACGTGGATTTCTACCAAACGACGTGCTAAGCATGCCGATGCTGCTCTTTTTAGCACCCGCGCACGGATATGTGCGAAAACGTGTTTTCAGCATGCACATGCATCTTTTGGTAAACGCGGATGAAGTTTTCTGCAAAACCACAAGATGTGCATGCAAATGGTGCTTTTGGCAGAACGCGCACGTGGATTTCTACCAAACGACGTGCTAAGCATGCCGATGCTGCTCTTTTTAGCACCCGCGCACGGATTTGTGCGAAAACGCGTTTTAAGCATGCACACGCATCTTTTGGTAGACGCGGATGAAGTTTTCTGCAAAACCACAAGATGTGCATGCAAATGGTGCTTTTGGCAGAACGCGCACGTGGATTTCTAGCAAACGACGTGCTAAGCATGCTGATGCTGCTCTTTTTAGCACCCTCGCACGGATTTGTGCGAAAACGCGTTTTAAGCATGCACATGCATCTTTTGGTAGACGCGGATGAAGTTTTCTGCAAAACCACAAGATGTGCATGCAAATGGTGCTTTTGGCAGAACGCGCACGTGAATTTCTACCAAACGACGTGCTAAGCATGCCGATGCTGCTCTTTTTAGCACCCGCGCACGGATTTGTGCGAAAACGCGTTTTAAGCATGCACATGTATCTTTTGGTAGACGCGGATGAAGTTTTCTGCAAAACCAAAAGATGTGCATGCAAATGGTGCTTTTTGCAGAACGCGCACGTGGATTTCTACCAAACGACGTGCTAAGCATGCCGATGCTGCTCTTTTTAGCACCCGCGCACGGATTTGTGCGAAAACGCGTTTTAAGCATGCACATGCATCTTTTGGTAGACGCGGATGAAGTTTTCTGCAAAACCACAAGATGTGCATGAAAATGGTGCTTTTGGCAGAACGCGCACGTGGATTTCTACCAAACGACGTGCTAAGCATGCCGATGCTGCTCTTTTTAGCACCCGCGCACGGATTTGTGCGAAAACGCGTTTTATGCATGCATGTGCATCTTTTGGTAGACGCGGATGAAGTTTTCTGCAAAACCACAAGATCCGCATGCGAATGGTGCTTTTAGCAGAACGCGCACGTGGATTTCTACCAAACGACGTGCTAAGCATGCCGATGCTGCTCTTTTTAGCACCCGCGCACGGATTTGTGCGAAAACGCGTTTTAAGCATGCACATGCATCTTTTGGTAGACGCGGATGAAGTTTTCTGCAAAACCACAAGATGTGCATGCAAATGGTGCTTTTGGCAGAACGCGCACGTGGATTTCTACCAAACGACGTGCTAAGCATGCCGATGCTGCTCTTTTTAGCACCCGCGCACGGATTTGTGCGAAAACGCGTTTTAAGCATGCACATGCATCTTTTGGTAGACGCGGATGAAGTTTTCTGCAAAACCACAAGATGTGCATGCAAATGGTGCTTTTGGCAGAACGCGCACGTGGATTTCTACCAAACGACGTGCTAAGCATGCCGATGCTGCTCTTTTTAGCACCCTCGCACGGATTTGTGCGAAAACGCGTTTTAAGCATGCACATGCATCTATTGGTAGACGCGGATGAAGTTTTCTGCAAAACCACAAGATGTGCATGCAAATGGTGCTTTTGGCAGAACGCGCACGTGGATTTCTACCAAACGACGTGGTAAGCATGCCGATGCTGCTCTTTTTAGCACCCGCGCACGGATTTTTGCGAAAACGCGTTTTAAGCATGCACATGCATCTTTTGGTAGACGAGGATGAAGTTTTCTGCAAAACCACAAGATGTGCATGCAAATGGTGCTTTTGGCAGAACGCGCACGTGGATTTCTACCAAACGACGTGCTAAGCATGCCGATGCTGCTCTTTTTAGCACCCTCGCACGGATTTGTGCGAAAACGCGTTTTAAGCATGCACATGCATCTTTTGGTAGACGCGGATGAAGTTTTCTGCAAAACCACAAGATGTGCATGCAAATGGTGCTTTTGGCAGAACGCGCACGTGGATTTCTACCAAACGACGTGGTAAGCATGCCGATACTGCTCTTTTTAGCACCCGCGCACGGATTTTTGCGAAAACGCGTTTTAAGCATGCACATGCATCTTTTGGTAGACGCGGATGAAGTTTTCTGCAAAACCACAAGATGTGCATGCAAATGGTGTTTTTGGCAGAACGCGCACGTGGATTTCTACCAAACGACGTGCTAAGCATGCCGATGCTGCTCTTTTTAGCACCCGCGCACGGATTTGTGCGAAAACGCGTTTTATGCATGCATGTGCATCTTTTGGTAGACGCGGATGAAGTTTTCTGCAAAACCACAAGATCCGCATGCGAATGGTGCTTTTGGCAGAACGCGCACGTGGATTTCTACCAAACGACGTGCTAAGCATGCCGATGCTGCTCTTTTTAGCACCCGCGAACGGATTTGTGCGAAAACGCGTTTTAAGCATGCACATGCATCTTTTGGTAGACGCGGATGAAGTTTTCTGCAAAACCTCAAGATGTGCATGCAAATGGTGCTTTTGGCAGAACGCGCACGTGAATTTCTACCAAACGACGTGCTAAGCATGCCGATGCTGCTCTTTTTAGCACCCGCGCACGGATTTGTGCGAAAACGCGTTTTAAGCATGCACATGTATCTTTTGGTAGACGCGGATGAAGTTTTCTGCAAAACCACAAGATGTGCATGCAAATGGTGCTTTTGGCAGAACGCGCACGTGGATTTCTACCAAACGACGTGCTAAGCATGCCGATGCTGCTCTTTTTAGCACCCGCGCACGGAGTTGTGCGAAAACGCGTTTTAAGCATGCACATGCATCTTTTGGTAGACGCGGATGAAGTTTTCTGCAGAACCACAAGATGTGCATGCAAATGGTGCTTTTGGCAGAACGCGCACGTAGATTTCTACCAAACGACGTGCTAAGCATGCCGATGCTGCTCTTTTTAGCACCCGCGCACGGATTTGTGCGAAAACGCGTTTTAAGCATGCACATGCATCTTTTGGTAGACGCGGATGAAGTTTTCTGCAAAACCACAAGATGTGCATGCAAATGGTGCTTTTGGCAGAACGCGCACGTGGATTTCTACCAAACGACGTGGTAAGCATGCCGATGCTGCTCTTTTTAGCACCCTCGCACGGATTTGTGCGAAAACGCGTTTTAAGCATGCACATGCATCTATTGGTAGACGCGGATGAAGTTTTCTGCAAAACCACAAGATGTGCATGCAAATGGTGCTTTTGGCAGAACGCGCACGTGGATTTCTACCAAACGACGTGGTAAGCATGCCGATGCTGCTCTTTTTAGCACCCGCGCACGGATTTTTGCGAAAACGCGTTTTAAGCATGCACATGCATCTTTTGGTAGACGCGGATGAAGTTTTCTGCAAAACCACAAGATGTGCATGCAAATGGTGCTTTTGGCAGAACGCGCACGTGGATTTCTACCAAACGACGTGCTAAGCATGCCGATGCTGCTCTTTTTAGCACCCTCGCACGGATTTGTGCGAAAACGCGTTTTAAGCATGCACATGCATCTTTTGGTAGACGCGGATGAAGTTCTCTGCAAAACCACAAGATGTGCATGCAAATGGTGCTTTTGGCAGAACGCGCACGTGGATTTCTACCAAACGACGTGGTAAGCATGCCGATGCTGCTCTTTTTAGCACCCGCGCACGGATTTTTGCGAAAACGCGTTTTAAGCATGCACATGCATCTTTTGGTAGACGCGGATGAAGTTTTCTGCAAAACCACAAGATGTGCATGCAAATGGTGTTTTTGGCAGAACGCGCACGTGGATTTCTACCAAACGACGTGCTAAGCATGCCGATGCTGCTCTTTTTAGCACCCGCGCACGGATTTGTGCGAAAACGCGTTTTATGCATGCATGTGCATCTTTTGGTAGACGCGGATGAAGTTTTCTGCAAAACCACAAGATCCGCATGCGAATGGTGCTTTTGGCAGAACGCGCACGTGGATTTCTACCAAACGACGTGCTAAGCATGCCGATGCTGCTCTTTTTAGCACCCGCGAACGGATTTGTGCGAAAACGCGTTTTAAGCATGCACATGCATCTTTTGGTAGACGCGGATGAAGTTTTCTGCAAAACCTCAAGATGTGCATGCAAATGGTGCTTTTGGCAGAACGCGCACGTGAATTTCTACCAAACGACGTGCTAAGCATGCCGATGCTGCTCTTTTTAGCACCCGCGCACGGATTTGTGCGAAAACGCGTTTTAAGCATGCACATGTATCTTTTGGTAGACGCGGATGAAGTTTTCTGCAAAACCACAAGATGTGCATGCAAATGGTGCTTTTGGCAGAACGCGCACGTGGATTTCTACCAAACGACGTGCTAAGCATGCCGATGCTGCTCTTTTTAGCACCCGCGCACGGAGTTGTGCGAAAACGCGTTTTAAGCATGCACATGCATCTTTTGGTAGACGCGGATGAAGTTTTCTGCAAAACCACAAGATGTGCATGCAAATGGTGCTTTTGGCAGAACGCGCACGTGGATTTCTACCAAACGACGTGGTAAGCATGCCGATGCTGCTCTTTTTAGCACCCGCGCACGGATTTTTGCGAAAACGCGTTTTAAGCATGCACATGCATCTTTTGGTAGACGCGGATGAAGTTTTCTGCAAAACCACAAGATGTGCATGCAAATGGTGCTTTTGGCAGAACGCGCACGTGGATTTCTACCAAACGACGTGCTAAGCATGCCGATGCTGCTCTTTTTAGCACACTCGCACGGATTTGTGCGAAAACGCGTTTTAAGCATGCACATGCATCTTTTGGTAGACGCGGATGAAGTTCTCTGCAAAACCACAAGATGTGCATGCAAATGGTGCTTTTGGCAGAACGCGCACGTGGATTTCTACCAAACGACGTGGTAAGCATGCCGATGCTGCTCTTTTTAGCACCCGCGCACGGATTTTTGCGAAAACGCGTTTTAAGCATGCACATGCATCTTTTGGTAGACGCGGATGAAGTTTTCTGCAAAACCACAAGATGTGCATGCAAATGGTGTTTTTGGCAGAACGCGCACGTGGATTTCTACCAAACGACGTGCTAAGCATGCCGATGCTGCTCTTTTTAGCACCCGCGCACGGATTTGTGCGAAAACGCGTTTTATGAATGCATGTGCATCTTTTGGTAGACGCGGATGAAGTTTTCTGCAAAACCACAAGATCCGCATGCGAATGGTGCTTTTGGCAGAACGCGCACGTGGATTTCTACCAAACGACGTGCTAAGCATGCCGATGCTGCTCTTTTTAGCACCCGCGAACGGATTTGTGCGAAAACGCGTTTTAAGCATGCACATGCATCTTTTGGTAGACGCGGATGAAGTTTTCTGCAAAACCTCAAGATGTGCATGCAAATGGTGCTTTTGGCAGAACGCGCACGTGAATTTCTACCAAACGACGTGCTAAGCATGCCGATGCTGCTCTTTTTAGCACCCGCGCACGGATTTGTGCGAAAACGCGTTTTAAGCATGCACATGTATCTTTTGGTAGACGCGGATGAAGTTTTCTGCAAAACCACAAGATGTGCATGCAAATGGTGCTTTTGGCAGAACGCGCACGTGGATTTCTACCAAACGACGTGCTAAGCATGCCGATGCTGCTCTTTTTAGCACCCGCGCACGGAGTTGTGCGAAAACGCGTTTTAAGCATGCACATGCATCTTTTGGTAGACGCGGATGAAGTTTTCTGCAGAACCACAAGATGTGCATGCAAATGGTGCTTTTGGCAGAACGCGCAAGTGGATTTCTACCAAACGACGTGCTAAGCATGCCGATGCTGCTCTTTTTAGCACCCGCGCACGGATTTGTGCGAAAACGCGTTTTAAGCATGCACATGCATCTTTTGGTAGACGCGGATGAAGTTTTCTGCAAAACCACAAGATGTGCATGCAAATGGTGCTTTTGGCAGAACGCGCACGTGGATTTCTATTAAACGACGTGCTAAGCATGCCGATGCTGCTCTTTTTAGCACCCGCGCACGGATTTGTGCGAAAACGCGTTTTAAGCATGCACATGCATCTTTTGGTAGACGCGGATGAAGTTTTCTGCAAAACCACAAGATGTCCATGCAAATGGTACTTTTGGCAGAACGCGCACGTGGATTTCCACCAAACGACGTGCTAAGCATGCCGATGCTGCTCTTTTTAGCACCCGCGCACGGATTTGTGCGAAAACGCGTTTTAAGCATGCACATGCATATTTTGGTAGACGCGGATGAAGTTTTCGGCAAAACCACAAGATGTGCATGCAAATGGTGCTTTTGGCAGAACGCGCTCGTGGATTTCTACCAAACGACGTGCTAAGCATGCCGATGCTGCTCTTTTTAGCGCCCGCGCACGGATTTGTGCGAAAACGCGTTTTAAGCATGCACATGCATCTTTTGGTAGACGCGGATGAAGTTTTCTGCAAAACCTCAAGATGTGCATGCAAATGGTGCTTTTGGCAGAACGCGCACGTGGATTTCTACCAAACGAAGTGCTAAGCATGCCGATGCTGCTCTTTTTAGCACCCGCGCACGGATTTGTGCGAAAACGCGTTTTAAGGATGCACATGCATCTTTTGGTAGACGCGGATGAAGTTTTCTGCAAAACCACAAGATGTGCATGCAAATGGTGCTTTTGGCAGAACGCGCACGTGGATTTCTAGCAAACGACGTGCTAAGCATGCCGATGCTGCTCTTTTTAGCACCCGCGCACGGATTTGTGCGAAAACGCGTTTTAAGCATGCACATGCATCTTTTGGTAGACGCGGATGAAGTTTTCTGCAAAACCACAAGATGTGCATGCAAATGGTGCTTTTGGCAGAACGCGCACGTGGATTTCTACCAAACGACGTGCTAAGCATGCCGATGCTGCTCTTTTTAGCACCCGCGCACGGATTTGTGCGAAAACGCGTATTAAGCATGCACATGCATCTTTTGTTAGACGCGGATGAAGTTTTCTGCAAAACCACAATATGTGCATGCAAATGGTGCTTTTGGCAGAACGCGCACGTGGATTTCTACCAAACGACGTGCTAAGCATGCCGATGCTGCTCTTTTTATCACCCGCGCACGGATTTGTGCGAAAACGCGTTTTAAGCATCCACATGCATCTTTTGGTAGACGCGGATGAAGTTTTCTGCAAAACCACAAGATGTGCATGCAAATGGTGCTTTTGGCAGAACGCGCACGTGGATTTCTACCAAACGACGTGCTAAGCATGCCGATGCTGCTCTTTTTAGCACCCGCGCACGGATTTGTGCGAAAACGCGTTTTAAGCATGCACATGCATCTTTTGGTAGACGCGGATGAAGTTTTCTGCAAAACCACAAGATGTGCATGCAAATGGTGCTTTTGGCAGAACGCGCACGTGGATTTCTACCAAACGACGTGCTAAGCATGCCGATGCTGCTCTTTTTAGCACCCTCGCACGGATTTGTGCGAAAACGCGTTTTAAGCATGCACATGCATCTTTTGGTAGACGCGGATGAAGTTTTCTGCAAAACCACAAGATGTGCATGCAAATGGTGCTTTTGGCAGAACGCGCACGTGGATTTCTACCAAACGACGTGCTAAGCATGCCGATGCTGCTCTTTTTAGCACCCTCGCACGGATTTGTGCGAAAACGCGTTTTAAGCATGCACATGCATCTTTTGGTAGACGCGGATGAAGTTTTCTGCAAAACCACAAGATGTGCATGCAAATGGTGCTTTTGGCAGAACGCGCACGTGGATTTCTACCAAACGACATGCTAAGCATGCCGATGCTGCTCTTTTTAGCACCCGCGCACGGAATTTTGCGAAAACGCGTTTTAAGCATGCACATGCATCTTTTGGTAGACGCGGATGAAGTTTTCTGCAAAACCACAATATGTGCATGCAAATGGTGCTTTTGGCAGAACGCGCACGTGAATTTCTACCAAACGACGTGCTAAGCATGCCGATGCTGCTCTTTTTAGCACCCTCGCACGGATTTGTGCGAAAACGCGTTTTAAGCATGCACATGCATCTTTTGGAAGACGCGGATGAAGTTTTCTGCAAAACCACAAGATGTGCATGCAAATGGTGCTTTTGGCAGAATGCGCACGTGGATTTCTACCAAACGACATGCTAAGCATGCCGATGCTGCTCTTTTTAGCACCCGCGCACGGATTTTTGCGAAAACGCGTTTTAAGCATGCACATGCATCTTTTGGTAGACGCGGATGAAGTTTTCTGCAAAACCACAAGATGTGCATGCAAATGGTGCTTTTGGCAGAACGCGCACGTGAATTTCTACCAAACGACGTGCTAAGCATGCCGATGCTGCTCTTTTTAGCACCCGCGCACGGATTTGTGCGAAAACGCGTTTTATGCATGCACATGAATCTTTTGGTAGACGCGGATGAAGTTTTCTGCAAAACCACAAGATGTGCATGTAAATGGTGCTTTTGGCAGAACGCGCACGTGGATTTCTACCAAACGACGT
The DNA here is from genome assembly GCF_023375885.2 of Dermacentor andersoni. Taxonomy (NCBI): domain Eukaryota; kingdom Metazoa; phylum Arthropoda; class Arachnida; order Ixodida; family Ixodidae; genus Dermacentor; species Dermacentor andersoni. The sequence continues at coordinate 38,789 of NW_027314786.1, forward strand.
GCTAAGCATGCCGATGCTGCTCTTTTTAGCACCCGCGCACGGATATGTGCGAAAACGTGTTTTCAGCATGCACATGCATCTTTTGGTAAACGCGGATGAAGTTTTCTGCAAAACCACAAGATGTGCATGCAAATGGTGCTTTTGGCAGAACGCGCACGTGGATTTCTACCAAACGACGTGCTAAGCATGCCGATGCTGCTCTTTTTAGCACCCGCGCACGGATTTGTGCGAAAACGCGTTTTAAGCATGCACACGCATCTTTTGGTAGACGCGGATGAAGTTTTCTGCAAAACCACAAGATGTGCATGCAAATGGTGCTTTTGGCAGAACGCGCACGTGGATTTCTACCAAACGACGTGCTAAGCATGCCGATGCTGCTCTTTTTAGCACCCTCGCACGGATTTGTGCGAAAACGCGTTTTAAGCATGCACATGCATCTTTTGGTAGACGCGGTTGAAGTTTTCTGCAAAACCACAAGATGTGCATGCAAATGGTGCTTTTGGCAGAACGCGCACGTGAATTTCTACCAAACGACGTGCTAAGCATGCCGATGCTGCTCTTTTTAGCACCCGCGCACGGATTTGTGCGAAAACGCGTTTTAAGCATGCAGATGTATCTTTTGGTAGACGCGGATGAAGTTTTCTGCAAAACCACAAGATGTGCATGCAAATGGTGCTTTTGGCAGAACGCGCACGTGGATTTCTACCAAACGACGTGCTAAGCATGCCGATGCTGCTCTTTTTAGCACCCGCGCACGGATTTGTGCGAAAACGCGTTTTAAGCATGCACATGCATCTTTTGGTAGACGCGGATGAAGTTTTCTGCAAAACCACAAGATGTGCATGAAAATGGTGCTTTTGGCAGAACGCGCACGTGGATTTCTACCAAACGACGTGCTAAGCATGCCGATGCTGCTCTTTTTAGCACCCGCGCACGGATTTGTGCGAAAACGCGTTTTAAGCATGCACATGCATATTTTGGTAGACGCGGATGAAGTTTTCTGCAAAACCACAAGATGTGCATGCAAATGGTGCTTTTGGCAGAACGCGCACGTGGATTTCTACCAAACGACGTGCTAAGCATGCCGATGCTGCTCTTTTTAGCACCCGCGCACGGATTTGTGCGAAAACGCGTTTTAAGCATGCACATGCATCTTTTGGTAGACGCGGATGAAGTTTTCTGCAAAACCACAAGATGTGCATGCAAATGGTGCTTTTGGCAGAACGCGCACGTGGATTTCTACCAAACGACGTGCTAAGCATGCCGATGCTGCTCTTTTTAGCACCCTCGCACGGATTTGTGCGAAAACGCGTTTTAAGCATGCACATGCATCTTTTGGTAGACGCGGATGAAGTTTTCTGCAAAACCACAAGATGTGCATGCAAATGGTGCTTTTGGCAGAACGCGCACGTGGATTTCTACCAAACGACATGCTAAGCATGCCGATGCTGCTCTTTTTAGCACCCGCGCACGGATTTTTGCGAAAACGCGTTTTAAGCATGCACATGCATCTTTTGGTAGACGCGGATGAAGTTTTCTGCAAAACCACAAGATGTGCATGCAAATGGTGCTTTTGGCAGAACGCGCACGTGAATTTCTACCAAACGACGTGCTAAGCATGCCGATGCTGCTCTTTTTAGCACCCGCGCAAGGATATGTGCGAAAACTTTTTTCAGCATGCACATGCATCTTTTGGTAAACGCGGATGAAGTTTTCTGCAAAACCACAAGATGTGCATGCAAATGGTGCTTTTGGCAGAACGCGCACGTGGATTTCTACCAAACGACGTGCTAAGCATGCCGATGCTGCTCTTTTTAGCACCCGCGCACGGATTTGTGCGAAAACGCGTTTTAAGCATGCACATGCATCTTTTGGTAGACGCGGATGAAGTTTTCTGCAAAACCACAAGATGTGCATGCAAATGGTGCTTTTGGCAGAACGCGCACGTGGATTTCTACCAAACGACGTGCTAAGCATGCCGATGCTGCTCTTTTTAGCACCCTCGCACGGATTTGTGCGAAAACGCGTTTTAAGCATGCACATGCATCTTTTCGTAGACGCGGATGAAGTTTTCTGCAAAACCACAAGATGTGCATGCAAATGGTGCTTTTGGCAGAACGCGCACGTGAATTTCTACCAAACGACGTGCTAAGCATGCCGATGCTGCTCTTTTTAGCACCCGCGCACGGATTTGTGCGAAAACGCGTTTTAAGCATGCACATGTATCTTTTGGTAGACGCGGATGAAGTTTTCTGCAAAACCACAAGATGTGCATGCAAATGGTGCTTTTGGCAGAACGCGCACGTGAATTTCTACCAAACGACGTGCTAAGCATGCCGATGCTGCTCTTTTTAGCACCCTCGCACGGATTTGTGCGAAAACGCGTTTTAAGCATGCACATGCATCTTTTGGAAGACGCGGATGAAGTTTTCTGCAAAACCACAAGATGTGCATGCAAATGGTGCTTTTGGCAGAATGCGCACGTGGATTTCTACCAAACGACATGCTAAGCATGCCGATGCTGCTCTTTTTAGCACCCGCGCACGGATTTTTGCGAAAACGCGTTTTAAGCATGCACATGCATCTTTTGGTAGACGCGGATGAAGTTTTCTGCAAAACCACAAGATGTGCATGCAAATGGTGCTTTTGGCAGAACGCGCACGTGAATTTCTACCAAACGACGTGCTAAGCATGCCGATGCTGCTCTTTTTAGCACCCGCGCACGGATTTGTGCGAAAACGCGTTTTATGCATGCACATGAATCTTTTGGTAGACGCGGATGAAGTTTTCTGCAAAACCACAAGATGTGCATGTAAATGGTGCTTTTGGCAGAACGCGCACGTGGATTTCTACCAAACGACGTGCTAAGCATGCCGATGCTGCTCTTTTTAGCACCCGCGCACGGATATGTGCGAAAACGTGTTTTCAGCATGCACATGCATCTTTTGGTAAACGCGGATGAAGTTTTCTGCAAAACCACAAGATGTGCATGCAAATGGTGCTTTTGGCAGAACGCGCACGTGGATTTCTACCAAACGACGTGCTAAGCATGCCGATGCTGCTCTTTTTAGCACCCGCGCACGGATTTGTGCGAAAACGCGTTTTAAGCATGCACATGCATCTTTTGGTAGACGCGGTTGAAGTTTTCTGCAAAACCACAAGATGTGCATGCAAATGGTGCTTTTGGCAGAACGCGCACGTGAATTTCTACCAAACGACGTGCTAAGCATGCCGATGCTGCTCTTTTTAGCACCCGCGCACGGATTTGTGCGAAAACGCGTTTTAAGCATGCACATGTATCTTTTGGTAGACGCGGATGAAGTTTTCTGCAAAACCACAAGATGTGCATGCAAATGGTGCTTTTGGCAGAACGCGCACGTGGATTTCTACCAAACGACGTGCTAAGCATGCCGATGCTGCTCTTTTTAGCACCCGCGCACGGATTTGTGCGAAAACGCGTTTTAAGCATGCACATGCATCTTTTGGTAGACGCGGATGAAGTTTTCTGCAAAACCACAAGATGTGCATGAAAATGGTGCTTTTGGCAGAACGCGCACGTGGATTTCTACCAAACGACGTGCTAAGCATGCCGATGCTGCTCTTTTTAGCACCCGCGCACGGATTTGTGCGAAAACGCGTTTTAAGCATGCACATGCATATTTTGGTAGACGCGGATGAAGTTTTCTGCAAAACCACAAGATGTGCATGCAAATGGTGCTTTTGGCAGAACGCGCACGTGGATTTCTACCAAACGACGTGCTAAGCATGCCGATGCTGCTCTTTTTAGCACCCGCGCACGGATTTGTGCGAAAACGCGTTTTAAGCATGCACATGCATCTTTTGGTAGACGCGGATGAAGTTTTCTGCAAAACCACAAGATGTGCATGCAAATGGTGCTTTTGGCAGAACGCGCACGTGGATTTCTACCAAACGACGTGCTAAGCATGCCGATGCTGCTCTTTTTAGCACCCTCGCACGGATTTGTGCGAAAACGCGTTTTAAGCATGCACATGCATCTTTTGGTAGACGCGGATGAAGTTTTCTGCAAAACCACAAGATGTGCATGCAAATGGTGCTTTTGGCAGAACGCGCACGTGGATTTCTACCAAACGACATGCTAAGCATGCCGATGCTGCTCTTTTTAGCACCCGCGCACGGATTTTTGCGAAAACGCGTTTTAAGCATGCACATGCATCTTTTGGTAGACGCGGATGAAGTTTTCTGCAAAACCACAAGATGTGCATGCAAATGGTGCTTTTGGCAGAACGCGCACGTGAATTTCTACCAAACGACGTGCTAAGCATGCCGATGCTGCTCTTTTTAGCACCCGCGCAAGGATATGTGCGAAAACTTTTTTCAGCATGCACATGCATCTTTTGGTAAACGCGGATGAAGTTTTCTGCAAAACCACAAGATGTGCATGCAAATGGTGCTTTTGGCAGAACGCGCACGTGGATTTCTACCAAACGACGTGCTAAGCATGCCGATGCTGCTCTTTTTAGCACCCGCGCACGGATTTGTGCGAAAACGCGTTTTAAGCATGCACATGCATCTTTTGGTAGACGCGGATGAAGTTTTCTGCAAAACCACAAGATGTGCATGCAAATGGTGCTTTTGGCAGAACGCGCACGTGGATTTCTACCAAACGACGTGCTAAGCATGCCGATGCTGCTCTTTTTAGCACCCTCGCACGGATTTGTGCGAAAACGCGTTTTAAGCATGCACATGCATCTTTTCGTAGACGCGGATGAAGTTTTCTGCAAAACCACAAGATGTGCATGCAAATGGTGCTTTTGGCAGAACGCGCACGTGAATTTCTACCAAACGACGTGCTAAGCATGCCGATGCTGCTCTTTTTAGCACCCGCGCACGGATTTGTGCGAAAACGCGTTTTAAGCATGCACATGTATCTTTTGGTAGACGCGGATGAAGTTTTCTGCAAAACCACAAGATGTGCATGCAAATGCTGCTTTTGGCAGAACGCGCACGTGGATTTCTACCAAACGACGTGCTAAGCATGCCGATGCTGCTCTTTTTAGCACCCGCGCACGGATTTGTGCGAAAACGCGTTTTAAGCATGCACATGCATCTTTTCGTAGACGCGGATGAAGTTTTCTGCAAAACAACAAGATGTGCATGGAAATGGTGCTTTTGGCAGAACGCGCACGTGGATTTCTACCAAACGACGTGCTAAGCATGCCGATGCTGCTCTTTTTAGCACCCGCGCACGGATTTGTGCGAAAACGCGTTTTAAGCATGCACATGTATCTTTTGGTAGACGCGGATGAAGTTTTCTGCAAAACCACAAGATGTGCATGCAAATGGTGCTTTTGGCAGAACGCGCACGTGGATTTCTACCAAACGACGTGCTAAGCATGCCGATGCTGCTCTTTTTAGCACCCGCGCACGGATTTGTGCGAAAACGCGTTTTAAGCATGCACATGCATCTTTTGGTAGACGCGGATGAAGTTTTCTGCAAAACCACAAGATGTGCATGCAAATGGTGCTTTTGGCCGAACGCGCACGTGGATTTCTACCAAACGACGTGCTAAGCATGCCGATGCTGCTCTTTTTAGCACCCGCGCACGGATTTGTTCGAAAACGCGTTTTAAGCATGCACATGCATCTTTTGGTAGACGCGGATGAAGTTTTCTGCAAAACCACAAGATGTTCATGCAAATGGTGCTTTTGGCAGAACGCGCACGTGAATCTCTACCAAACGACGTGCTAAGCATGCCGATGCTGCTCTTTTTAGCACCCGCGCACGGATTTGTGCGAAAACGCGTTTTATGCATGCACATGAATCTTTTGGTAGACGCGGATGAAGTTTTCTGCAAAACCACAAGATGTGCATGCAAATGGTGCTTTTGGCAGAACGCGCACGTGGATTTCTACCAAACGACGTGCTAAGCATGCCGATGCTGCTCTTTTTAGCACCCGCGCACGGATTTGTGCGAAAACGCGTTTTAAGCATGCACATGCATCTTTTGGTAGACGCGGATGAAGTTTTCTGCAAAACCACAAGATGTGCATGCAAATGGTGCTTTTGGCAGAACGCGCACGTGGATTTCTACCAAACGACGTGCTAAGCATGCCGATGCTGCTCATTTTAGCACCCTCGCACGGATTTGTGCGAAAACGCGTTTTAAGCATGCACATGCATCTTTTGGAAGACGCGGATGAAGTTTTCTGCAAAACCACAAGATGTGCATGCAAATGGTGCTTTTGGCAGAACGCGCACGTGGATTTCTACCAAACGACATGCTAAGCATGCCGATGCTGCTCTTTTTAGCACCCGCGCACGGATTTTTGCGAAAACGCGTTTTAAGCATGCACATGCATCTTTTGGTAGACGCGGATGAAGTTTTCTGCAAAACCACAAGAAGTGCATGCAAATGGTTCTTTTGGCAGAACGCGCACGTGAATTTCTACCAAACGACGTGCTAAGCATGCCGATGCTGCTCTTTTTAGCACCCGCGCACGGATTTGTGCGAAAACGCGTTTTATGCATGCACATGAATCTTTTGGTAGACGCGGATGAAGTTTTCTGCAAAACCACAAGATGTGCATGTAAATGGTGCTTTTGGCAGAACGCGCACGTGGATTTCTACCAAACGACGTGCTAAGCATGCCGATGCTGCTCTTTTTAGCACCCGCGCACGGATATGTGCGAAAACGTGTTTTCAGCATGCACATGCATCTTTTGGTAAACGCGGATGAAGTTTTCTGCAAAACCACAAGATGTGCATGCAAATGGTGCTTTTGGCAGAACGCGCACGTGGATTTCTACCAAACGACGTGCTAAGCATGCCGATGCTGCTCTTTTTAGCACCCGCGCACGGATTTGTGCGAAAACGCGTTTTAAGCATGCACACGCATCTTTTGGTAGACGCGGATGAAGTTTTCTGCAAAACCACAAGATGTGCATGCAAATGGTGCTTTTGGCAGAACGCGCACGTGGATTTCTACCAAACGACATGCTAAGCATGCCGATGCTGCTCTTTTTAGCACCCTCGCACGGATTTGTGCGAAAACGCGTTTTAAGCATGCACATGCATCTTTTGGTAGACGCGGATGAAGTTTTCTGCAAAACCACAAGATGTGCATGCAAATGGTGCTTTTGGCAGAACGCGCACGTGAATTTCTACCAAACGACGTGCTAAGCATGCCGATGCTGCTCTTTTTAGCACCCGCGCACGGATTTGTGCGAAAACGCGTTTTAAGCATGCACATGTATCTTTTGGTAGACGCGGATGAAGTTTTCTGCAAAACCACAAGATGTGCATGGAAATGGTGCTTTTGGCAGAACGCGCACGTGGATTTCTACCAAACGACGTGCTAAGCATGCCGATGCTGCTCTTTTTAGCACCCGCGCACGGATTTGTGCGAAAACGCGTTTTAAGCATGCACATGCATCTTTAGGTAGACGCGGATGAAGTTTTCTGCAAAACCACAAGATGTGCATGAAAATGGTGCTTTTGGCAGAACGCGCACGTGGATTTCTACCAAACGACGTGCTAAGCATGCCGATGCTGCTCTTTTTAGCACCCTCGCACGGATTTGTGCGAAAACGCGTTTTAAGCATGCACATGCATCTTTTGGAAGACGCGGATGAAGTTTTCTGCAAAACCACAAGATGTGCATGCAAATGGTGCTTTTGGCAGAACGCGCACGTGGATTTCTACCAAACGACATGCTAAGCATGCCGATGCTGCTCTTTTTAGCACCCGCGCACGGATTTGTGCGAAAACGCGTTTTAAGCATGCACATGTATCTTTTGGTAGACGCGGATGAAGTTTTCTGCAAAACCACAAGATGTGCATGGAAATGGTGCTTTTGGCAGAACGCGCACGTGGATTTCTACCAAACGACGTGCTAAGCATGCCGATGCTGCTCTTTTTAGCACCCTCGCACGGATTTGTGCGAAAACGCGTTTTAAGCATGCACATGCATCTTTTGGAAGACGCGGATGAAGTTTTCTGCAAAACCACAAGATGTGCATGCAAATGGTGCTTTTGGCAGAACGCGCACGTGGATTTCTACCAAACGACATGCTAAGCATGCCGATGCTGCTCTTTTTAGCACCCGCGCACGGATTTGTGCGAAAACGCGTTTTAAGCATGCACATGTATCTTTTGGTAGACGCGGATGAAGTTTTCTGCAAAACCACAAGATGTGCATGGAAATGGTGCTTTTGGCAGAACGCGCACGTGGATTTCTACCAAACGACGTGCTAAGCATGCCGATGCTGCTCTTTTTAGCACCCTCGCACGGATTTGTGCGAAAACGCGTTTTAAGCATGCACATGCATCTTTTGGAAGACGCGGATGAAGTTTTCTGCAAAACCACAAGATGTGCATGCAAATGGTGCTTTTGGCAGAACGCGCACGTGGATTTCTACCAAACGACATGCTAAGCATGCCGATGCTGCTCTTTTTAGCACCCGCGCACGGATTTGTGCGAAAACGCGTTTTATGCATGCACATGAATCTTTTGGTAGACGCGGATGAAGTTTTCTGCAAAACCACAAGATGTGCATGTAAATGGTGCTTTTGGCAGAACGCGCACGTGGATTTCTACCAAACGACGTGCTAAGCATGCCGATGCTGCTCTTTTTAGCACCCGCGCACGGATATGTGCGAAAACGTGTTTTCAGCATGCACATGCATCTTTTGGTAAACGCGGATGAAGTTTTCTGCAAAACCACAAGATGTGCATGCAAATGGTGCTTTTGGCAGAACGCGCACGTGGATTTCTACCAAACGACGTGCTAAGCATGCCGATGCTGCTCTTTTTAGCACCCGCGCACGGATTTGTGCGAAAACGCGTTTTAAGCATGCACACGCATCTTTTGGTAGACGCGGATGAAGTTTTCTGCAAAACCACAAGATGTGCATGCAAATGGTGCTTTTGGCAGAACGCGCACGTGGATTTCTACCAAACGACGTGCTAAGCATGCCGATGCTGCTCTTTTTAGCACCCTCGCACGGATTTGTGCGAAAACGCGTTTTAAGCATGCACATGCATCTTTTGGTAGACGCGGATGAAGTTTTCTGCAAAACCACAAGATGTGCATGCAAATGGTGCTTTTGGCAGAACGCGCACGTGAATTTCTACCAAACGACGTGCTAAGCATGCCGATGCTGCTCTTTTTAGCACCCGCGCACGGATTTGTGCGAAAACGCGTTTTAAGCATGCACATGTATCTTTTGGTAGACGCGGATGAAGTTTTCTGCAAAACCAAAAGATGTGCATGCAAATGGTGCTTTTGGCAGAACGCGCACGTGGATTTCTACCAAACGACGTGCTAAGCATGCCGATGCTGCTCTTTTTAGCACCCGCGCACGGATTTGTGCGAAAACGCGTTTTAAGCATGCACATGCATCTTTTGGTAGACGCGGATGAAGTTTTCTGCAAAACCACAAGATGTGCATGAAAATGGTGCTTTTGGCAGAACGCGCACGTGGATTTCTACCAAACGACGTGCTAAGCATGCCGATGCTGCTCTTTTTAGCACCCGCGCACGGATTTGTGCGAAAACGCGTTTTATGCATGCATGTGCATCTTTTGGTAGACGCGGATGAAGTTTTCTGCAAAACCACAAGATCCGCATGCGAATGGTGCTTTTAGCAGAACGCGCACGTGGATTTCTACCAAACGACGTGCTAAGCATGCCGATGCTGCTCTTTTTAGCACCCGCGCACGGATTTGTGCGAAAACGCGTTTTAAGCATGCACATGCATCTTTTGGTAGACGCGGATGAAGTTTTCTGCAAAACCACAAGATGTGCATGCAAATGGTGCTTTTGGCAGAACGCGCACGTGGATTTCTACCAAACGACGTGCTAAGCATGCCGATGCTGCTCTTTTTAGCACCCGCGCACGGATTTTTGCGAAAACGCGTTTTAAGCATGCACATGCATCTTTTGGTAGACGCGGATGAAGTTTTCTGCAAAACCACAAGATGTGCATGCAAATGGTGCTTTTGGCAGAACGCGCACGTGGATTTCTACCAAACGACGTGCTAAGCATGCCGATGCTGCTCTTTTTAGCACCCTCGCACGGATTTGTGCGAAAACGCGTTTTAAGCATGCACATGCATCTTTTGGTAGACGCGGATGAAGTTTTCTGCAAAACCACAAGATGTGCATGCAAATGGTGCTTTTGGCAGAACGCGCACGTGGATTTCTACCAAACGACGTGGTAAGCATGCCGATGCTGCTCTTTTTAGCACCCGCGCACGGATTTTTGCGAAAACGCGTTTTAAGCATGCACATGCATCTTTTGGTAGACGCGGATGAAGTTTTCTGCAAAACCACAAGATGTGCATGCAAATGGTGTTTTTGGCAGAACGCGCACGTGGATTTCTACCAAACGACGTGCTAAGCATGCCGATGCTGCTCTTTTTAGCACCCGCGCACGGATTTGTGCGAAAACGCGTTTTATGCATGCATGTGCATCTTTTGGTAGACGCGGATGAAGTTTTCTGCAAAACCACAAGATCCGCATGCGAATGGTGCTTTTGGCAGAACGCGCACGTGGATTTCTACCAAACGACGTGCTAAGCATGCCGATGCTGCTCTTTTTAGCACCCGCGAACGGATTTGTGCGAAAACGCGTTTTAAGCATGCACATGCATCTTTTGGTAGACGCGGATGAAGTTTTCTGCAAAACCTCAAGATGTGCATGCAAATGGTGCTTTTGGCAGAACGCGCACGTGAATTTCTACCAAACGACGTGCTAAGCATGCCGATGCTGCTCTTTTTAGCACCCGCGCACGGATTTGTGCGAAAACGCGTTTTAAGCATGCACATGTATCTTTTGGTAGACGCGGATGAAGTTTTCTGCAAAACCACAAGATGTGCATGCAAATGGTGCTTTTGGCAGAACGCGCACGTGGATTTCTACCAAACGACGTGCTAAGCATGCCGATGCTGCTCTTTTTAGCACCCGCGCACGGAGTTGTGCGAAAACGCGTTTTAAGCATGCACATGCATCTTTTGGTAGACGCGGATGAAGTTTTCTGCAGAACCACAAGATGTGCATGCAAATGGTGCTTTTGGCAGAACGCGCACGTGGATTTCTACCAAACGACGTGCTAAGCATGCCGATGCTGCTCTTTTTAGCACCCGCGCACGGATTTGTGCGAAAACGCGTTTTAAGCATGCACATGCATCTTTTGGTAGACGCGGATGAAGTTTTCTGCAAAACCACAAGATGTGCATGCAAATGGTGCTTTTGGCAGAACGCGCACGTGGATTTCTACCAAACGACGTGGTAAGCATGCCGATGCTGCTCTTTTTAGCACCCTCGCACGGATTTGTGCGAAAACGCGTTTTAAGCATGCACATGCATCTATTGGTAGACGCGGATGAAGTTTTCTGCAAAACCACAAGATGTGCATGCAAATGGTGCTTTTGGCAGAACGCGCACGTGGATTTCTACCAAACGACGTGGTAAGCATGCCGATGCTGCTCTTTTTAGCACCCGCGCACGGATTTTTGCGAAAACGCGTTTTAAGCATGCACATGCATCTTTTGGTAGACGCGGATGAAGTTTTCTGCAAAACCACAAGATGTGCATGCAAATGGTGCTTTTGGCAGAACGCGCACGTGGATTTCTACCAAACGACGTGCTAAGCATGCCGATGCTGCTCTTTTTAGCACCCTCGCACGGATTTGTGCGAAAACGCGTTTTAAGCATGCACATGCATCTTTTGGTAGACGCGGATGAAGTTCTCTGCAAAACCACAAGATGTGCATGCAAATGGTGCTTTTGGCAGAACGCGCACGTGGATTTCTACCAAACGACGTGGTAAGCATGCCGATGCTGCTCTTTTTAGCACCCGCGCACGGATTTTTGCGAAAACGCGTTTTAAGCATGCACATGCATCTTTTGGTAGACGCGGATGAAGTTTTCTGCAAAACCACAAGATGTGCATGGAAATGGTGTTTTTGGCAGAACGCGCACGTGGATTTCTACCAAACGACGTGCTAAGCATGCCGATGCTGCTCTTTTTAGCACCCGCGCACGGATTTGTGCGAAAACGCGTTTTATGCATGCATGTGCATCTTTTGGTAGACGCGGATGAAGTTTTCTGCAAAACCACAAGATCCGCATGCGAATGGTGCTTTTGGCAGAACGCGCACGTGGATTTCTACCAAACGACGTGCTAAGCATGCCGATGCTGCTCTTTTTAGCACCCGCGAACGGATTTGTGCGAAAACGCGTTTTAAGCATGCACATGCATCTTTTGGTAGACGCGGATGAAGTTTTCTGCAAAACCTCAAGATGTGCATGCAAATGGTGCTTTTGGCAGAACGCGCACGTGAATTTCTACCAAACGACGTGCTAAGCATGCCGATGCTGCTCTTTTTAGCACCCGCGCACGGATTTGTGCGAAAACGCGTTTTAAGCATGCACATGTATCTTTTGGTAGACGCGGATGAAGTTTTCTGCAAAACCACAAGATGTGCATGCAAATGGTGCTTTTGGCAGAACGCGCACGTGGATTTCTACCAAACGACGTGCTAAGCATGCCGATGCTGCTCTTTTTAGCACCCGCGCACGGAGTTGTGCGAAAACGCGTTTTAAGCATGCACATGCATCTTTTGGTAGACGCGGATGAAGTTTTCTGCAGAACCACAAGATGTGCATGCAAATGGTGCTTTTGGCAGAACGCGCAAGTGGATTTCTACCAAGCGACGTGCTAAGCATGCCGATGCTGCTCTTTTTAGCACCCGCGCACGGATTTGTGCGAAAACGCATTTTAAGCATGCACATGCATCTTTTGGTAGATGCGGATGAAGTTTTCTGCAAAACCACAAGATGTGCATGCAAATGGTGCTTTTGGCAGAACGCGCACGTGGATTTCTATTAAACGACGTGCTAAGCATGCCGATGCTGCTCTTTTTAGCACCCGCGCACGGATTTGTGCGAAAACGCGTTTTAAGCATGCACATGCATCTTTTGGTAGACGCGGATGAAGTTTTCTGCAAAACCACAAGATGTCCATGCAAATGGTACTTTTGGCAGAACGCGCACGTGGATTTCCACCAAACGACGTGCTAAGCATGCCGATGCTGCTCTTTTTAGCACCCGCGCACGGATTTGTGCGAAAACGCGTTTTAAGCATGCACATGCATCTTTTGGTAGACGCGGATGAAGTTTTCTGCAAAACCACAAGATGTGCATGCAAATGGTGCTTTTGGCAGAATGCGCACGTGGATTTCTACCAAACGACATGCTAAGCATGCCGATGCTGCTCTTTTTAGCACCCGCGCACGGATTTTTGCGAAAACGCGTTTTAAGCATGCACATGCATCTTTTGGTAGACGCGGATGAAGTTTTCTGCAAAACCACAAGATGTGCATGCAAATGGTGCTTTTGGCAGAACGCGCACGTGAATTTCTACCAAACGACGTGCTAAGCATGCCGATGCTGCTCTTTTTAGCACCCGCGCACGGATTTGTGCGAAAACGCGTTTTATGCATGCACATGAATCTTTTGGTAGACGCGGATGAAGTTTTCTGCAAAACCACAAGATGTGCATGTAAATGGTGCTTTTGGCAGAACGCGCACGTGGATTTCTACCAAACGACGTGCTAAGCATGCCGATGCTGCTCTTTTTAGCACCCGCGCACGGATATGTGCGAAAACGTGTTTTCAGCATGCACATGCATCTTTTGGTAAACGCGGATGAAGTTTTCTGCAAAACCACAAGATGTGCATGCAAATGGTGCTTTTGGCAGAACGCGCACGTGGATTTCTACCAAACGACGTGCTAAGCATGCCGATGCTGCTCTTTTTAGCACCCGCGCACGGATTTGTGCGAAAACGCGTTTTAAGCATGCACACGCATCTTTTGGTAGACGCGGATGAAGTTTTCTGCAAAACCACAAGATGTGCATGCAAATGGTGCTTTTGGCAGAACGCGCACGTGGATTTCTACCAAACGACGTGCTAAGCATGCCGATGCTGCTCTTTTTAGCACCCTCGCACGGATTTGTGCGAAAACGCGTTTTAAGCATGCACATGCATCTTTTGGTAGACGCGGTTGAAGTTTTCTGCAAAACCACAAGATGTGCATGCAAATGGTGCTTTTGGCAGAACGCGCACGTGAATTTCTACCAAACGACGTGCTAAGCATGCCGATGCTGCTCTTTTTAGCACCCGCGCACGGATTTGTGCGAAAACGCGTTTTAAGCATGCACATGTATCTTTTGGTAGACGCGGATGAATTTTTCTGCAAAACCACAAGATGTGCATGCAAATGGTGCTTTTGGCAGAACGCGCACGTGGATTTCTACCAAACGACGTGCTAAGCATGCCGATGCTGCTCTTTTTAGCACCCGCGCACGGATTTGTGCGAAAACGCGTTTTAAGCATGCACATGCATCTTTTGGTAGACGCGGATGAAGTTTTCTGCAAAACCACAAGATGTGCATGAAAATGGTGCTTTTGGCAGAACGCGCACGTGGATTTCTACCAAACGACGTGCTAAGCATGCCGATGGTGCTCTTTTTAGCACCCGCGCACGGATTTGTGCGAAAACGCGTTTTAAGCATGCACATGCATATTTTGGTAGACGCGGATGAAGTTTTCTGCAAAACCACAAGATGTGCATGCAAATGGTGCTTTTGGCAGAACGCGCACGTGGATTTCTACCAAACGACGTGCTAAGCATGCCGATGCTGCTCTTTTTAGCACCCGCGCACGGATTTGTGCGAAAACGCGTTTTAAGCATGCACATGCATCTTTTGGTAGACGCGGATGAAGTTTTCTGCAAAACCACAAGATGTGCATGCAAATGGTGCTTTTGGCAGAACGCGCACGTGGATTTCTACCAAACGACGTGCTAAGCATGCCGATGCTGCTCTTTTTAGCACCCTCGCACGGATTTGTGCGAAAACGCGTTTTAAGCATGCACATGCATCTTTTGGTAGACGCGGATGAAGTTTTCTGCAAAACCACAAGATGTGCATGCAAATGGTGCTTTTGGCAGAACGCGCACGTGGATTTCTACCAAACGACATGCTAAGCATGCCGATGCTGCTCTTTTTAGCACCCGCGCACGGATTTTTGCGAAAACGCGTTTTAAGCATGCACATGCATCTTTTGGTAGACGCGGATGAAGTTTTCTGCAAAACCACAAGATGTGCATGCAAATGGTGCTTTTGGCAGAACGCGCACGTGAATTTCTACCAAACGACGTGCTAAGCATGCCGATGCTGCTCTTTTTAGCACCCGCGCACGGATATGTGCGAAAACTTTTTTCAGCATGCACATGCATCTTTTGGTAAACGCGGATGAAGTTTTCTGCAAAACCACAAGATGTGCATGCAAATGGTGCTTTCGGCAGAACGCGCACGTGGATTTCTACCAAACGACGTGCTAAGCATGCCGATGCTGCTTTTTTTAGCACCCGCGCACGGATTTGTGCGAAAACGCGTTTTAAGCATGCACATGCATCTTTTGGTAGACGCGGATGAAGTTTTCTGCAAAACCACAAGATGTGCATGCAAATGGTGCTTTTGGCAGAACGCGCACGTGGATTTCTACCAAACGACGTGCTAAGCATGCCGATGCTGCTCTTTTTAGCACCCTCGCACGGATTTGTGCGAAAACGCGTTTTAAGCATGCACATGCATCTTTTCGTAGACGCGGATGAAGTTTTCTGCAAAACCACAAGATGTGCATGCAAATGGTGCTTTTGGCAGAACGCGCACGTGAATTTCTACCAAACGACGTGCTAAGCATGCCGATGCTGCTCTTTTTAGCACCCGCGCACGGATTTGTGCGAAAACGCGTTTTAAGCATGCACATGTATCTTTTGGTAGACGCGGATGAAGTTTTCTGCAAAACCACAAGATGTGCATGCAAATGCTGCTTTTGGCAGAACGTGCACGTGGATTTCTACCAAACGACGTGCTAAGCATGCCGATGCTGCTCTTTTTAGCACCCGCGCACGGATTTGTGCGAAAACGCGTTTTAAGCATGCACATGCATCTTTTCGTAGACGCGGATGAAGTTTTCTGCAAAACAACAAGATGTGCATGGAAATGGTGCTTTTGGCAGAACGCGCACGTGGATTTCTACCAAACGACGTGCTAAGCATGCCGATGCTGCTCTTTTTAGCACCCGCGCACGGATTTGTGCGAAAACGCGTTTTAAGCATGCACATGTATCTTTTGGTAGACGCGGATGAAGTTTTCTGCAAAACCACAAGATGTGCATGCAAATGGTGCTTTTGGCAGAACGCGCACGTGGATTTCTACCAAACGACGTGCTAAGCATGCCGATGCTGCTCTTTTTAGCACCCGCGCACGGATTTGTGCGAAAACGCGTTTTAAGCATGCACATGCATCTTTTGGTAGACGCGGATGAAGTTTTCTGCAAAACCACAAGATGTGCATGCAAATGGTGCTTTTGGCCGAACGCGCACGTGGATTTCTACCAAACGACGTGCTAAGCATGCCGATGCTGCTCTTTTTAGCACCCGCGCACGGATTTGTTCCAAAACGCGTTTTAAGCATGCACATGCATCTTTTGGTAGACGCGGATGAAGTTTTCTGCAAAACCACAAGATGTTCATGCAAATGGTGCTTTTGGCAGAACGCGCACGTGGATTTCTACCAAACGACGTGCTAAGCATGCCAATGCTGCTCTATTTAGCACCCGCGCACGGATTTGTGCGAAAACGCGTTTTAAGGATGCACGTGCATCTTTTGGTAGACGCGGATGAAGTTTTCTGCAAAACCACAAGATGTGCATGCAAATGGTGCTTTTGGCAGAACGCGCACGTGGATTTCTACCAAACGACGTGCTAAGCATGCCGATGCTGCTCTTTTTAGCACCCGCGCACGGATTTGTGCGAAAACGCGTTTTAAGCATGCACATGCATCTTTTGGTAGACGCGGATGAAGTTTTCTGCAAAACCACAATATGTGCATGCAAATGGTGCTTTTGGCAGAGCGCGCACGTGGATTTCTACCAAACGACGTGCTAAGCATGCCGATGCTGCTCTTTTTAGCACCCGCGCACGGATTTGTGCGAAAACGCGTTTTAAGCATGCACATGCATCTTTTGTTAGACGCGGATGAAGTTTTCTGCAAAACCACAATATGTGCATGCAAATGGTGCTTTTGGCAGAACGCGCACGTGGATTTCTACCAAACGACGTGCTAAGCATGCCGATGCTGCTCTTTTTATCACCCGCGCACGGATTTGTGCGAAAACGCGTTTTAAGCATGCACATGCATCTTTTGGTAGACGCGGATGAAGTTTTCTGCAAAACCACAAGATGTGCATGCAAATGGTGCTTTTGGCAGAACGCGCACGTGGATTTCTACCAAACGACGTGCTAAGCATGCCGATGCTGCTCTTTTTAGCACCCGCGCACGGATTTGTGCGAAAACGCGTTTTAAGCATGCACATGCATCTTTTGGTAGACGCGGATGAAGTTTTCTGCAAAACCACAAGATGTGCATGCAAATGGTGCTTTTGGCAGAACGCGCACGTGGATTTCTACCAAACGACGTTCTAAGCATGCCGATGCTGCTCTTTTTAGCACCCTCGCACGGATTTGTGCGAAAACGCGTTTTAAGCATGCACATGCATCTTTTGGTAGACGCGGATGAAGTTTTCTGCCAAACCACAAGATGTGCATGCAAATGGTGCTTTTGGCAGAACGCGCACGTGGATTTCTACCAAACGACATGCTAAGCATGCCGATGCTGCTCTTTTTAGCACCCGCGCACGGATTTTTGCGAAACGCGTTTTAAGCATGCACATGCATCTTTTGGTAGACGCGGATGAAGTTTTCTGCAAAACCACAATATGTGCATGCAAATGGTGCTTTTGGCAGAACGCGCACGTGAATTTCTACCAAACGACGTGCTAAGCATGCCGATGCTGCTCTTTTTAGCACCCGCGCACGGATTTGTGCGAAAACGCGTTTTATGCATGCACATGAATCTTTTGGTAGACGCGGATGAAGTTTTCTGCAAAACCACAAGATGTGCATGCAAATGGTGCTTTTGGCAGAACGCGCACGTGGATTTCTACCAAACGACGTGCTAAGCATGCCGATGCTGCTCTTTTTAGCACCCGCGCACGGATTTGTGCGAAAACGCGTTTTAAGCATGCACATGCATCTTTTGGTAGACGCGGATGAAGTTTTCTGCAAAACCACAAGATGTGCATGCAAATGGTGCTTTTGGCAGAACGCGCACGTGGATTTCTACCAAACGACGTGCTAAGCATGCCGATGCTGCTCATTTTAGCACCCTCGCACGGATTTGTGCGAAAACGCGTTTTAAGCATGCACATGCATCTTTTGGAAGACGCGGATGAAGTTTTCTGCAAAACCACAAGATGTGCATGCAAATGGTGCTTTTGGCAGAACGCGCACGTGGATTTCTACCAAACGACATGCTAAGCATGCCGATGCTGCTCTTTTTAGCACCCGCGCACGGATTTTTGCGAAAACGCGTTTTAAGCATGCACATGCATCTTTTGGTAGACGCGGATGAAGTTTTCTGCAAAACCACAAGAAGTGCATGCAAATGGTTCTTTTGGCAGAACGCGCACGTGAATTTCTACCAAACGACGTGCTAAGCATGCCGATGCTGCTCTTTTTAGCACCCGCGCACGGATTTGTGCGAAAACGCGTTTTATGCATGCACATGAATCTTTTGGTAGACGCGGATGAAGTTTTCTGCAAAACCACAAGATGTGCATGTAAATGGTGCTTTTGGCAGAACGCGCACGTGGATTTCTACCAAACGACGTGCTAAGCATGCCGATGCTGCTCTTTTTAGCACCCGCGCACGGATATGTGCGAAAACGTGTTTTCAGCATGCACATGCATCTTTTGGTAAACGCGGATGAAGTTTTCTGCAAAACCACAAGATGTGCATGCAAATGGTGCTTTTGGCAGAACGCGCACGTGGATTTCTACCAAACGACGTGCTAAGCATGCCGATGCTGCTCTTTTTAGCACCCGCGCACGGATTTTTGCGAAAACGCGTTTTAAGCATGCACACGCATCTTTTGGTAGACGCGGATGAAGTTTTCTGCAAAACCACAAGATGTGCATGCAAATGGTGCTTTTGGCAGAACGCGCACGTGGATTTCTACCAAACGACATGCTAAGCATGCCGATGCTGCTCTTTTTAGCACCCTCGCACGGATTTGTGCGAAAACGCGTTTTAAGCATGCACATGCATCTTTTGGTAGACGCGGATGAAGTTTTCTGCAAAACCACAAGATGTGCATGCAAATGGTGCTTTTGGCAGAACGCGCACGTGAATTTCTACCAAACGACGTGCTAAGCATGCCGATGCTGCTCTTTTTAGCACCCGCGCACGGATTTGTGCGAAAACGCGTTTTATGCATGCATGTGCATCTTTTGGTAGACGCGGATGAAGTTTTCTGCAAAACCACAAGATCCGCATGCGAATGGTGCTTTTAGCAGAACGCGCACGTGGATTTCTACCAAACGACGTGCTAAGCATGCCGATGCTGCTCTTTTTAGCACCCGCGCACGGATTTGTGCGAAAACGCGTTTTAAGCATGCACATGCATCTTTTGGTAGACGCGGATGAAGTTTTCTGCAAAACCACAAGATGTGCATGCAAATGGTGCTTTTGGCAGAACGCGCACGTGGATTTCTACCAAACGACGTGCTAAGCATGCCGATGCTGCTCTTTTTAGCACCCGCGCACGGAGTTGTGCGAAAACGCGTTTTAAGCATGCACATGCATCTTTTGGTAGACGCGGATGAAGTTTTCTGCAGAACCACAAGATGTGCATGCAAATGGTGCTTTTGGCAGAACGCGCAAGTGGATTTCTACCAAGCGACGTGCTAAGCATGCCGATGCTGCTCTTTTTAGCACCCGCGCACGGATTTGTGCGAAAACGCATTTTAAGCATGCACATGCATCTTTTGGTAGATGCGGATGAAGTTTTCTGCAAAACCACAAGATGTGCATGCAAATGGTGCTTTTGGCAGAACGCGCACGTGGATTTCTATTAAACGACGTGCTAAGCATGCCGATGCTGCTCTTTTTAGCACCCGCGCACGGATTTGTGCGAAAACGCGTTTTAAGCATGCACATGCATCTTTTGGTAGACGCGGATGAAGTTTTCTGCAAAACCACAAGATGTCCATGCAAATGGTACTTTTGGCAGAACGCGCACGTGGATTTCCACCAAACGACGTGCTAAGCATGCCGATGCTGCTCTTTTTAGCACCCGCGCACGGATTTGTGCGAAAACGCGTTTTAAGCATGCACATGCATCTTTTGGTAGACGCGGATGAAGTTTTCTGCAAAACCACAAGATGTGCATGCAAATGGTGCTTTTGGCAGAATGCGCACGTGGATTTCTACCAAACGACATGCTAAGCATGCCGATGCTGCTCTTTTTAGCACCCGCGCACGGATTTTTGCGAAAACGCGTTTTAAGCATGCACATGCATCTTTTGGTAGACGCGGATGAAGTTTTCTGCAAAACCACAAGATGTGCATGCAAATGGTGCTTTTGGCAGAACGCGCACGTGAATTTCTACCAAACGACGTGCTAAGCATGCCGATGCTGCTCTTTTTAGCACCCGCGCACGGATTTGTGCGAAAACGCGTTTTATGCATGCACATGAATCTTTTGGTAGACGCGGATGAAGTTTTCTGCAAAACCACAAGATGTGCATGTAAATGGTGCTTTTGGCAGAACGCGCACGTGGATTTCTACCAAACGACGTGCTAAGCATGCCGATGCTGCTCTTTTTAGCACCCGCGCACGGATATGTGCGAAAACGTGTTTTCAGCATGCACATGCATCTTTTGGTAAACGCGGATGAAGTTTTCTGCAAAACCACAAGATGTGCATGCAAATGGTGCTTTTGGCAGAACGCGCACGTGGATTTCTACCAAACGACGTGCTAAGCATGCCGATGCTGCTCTTTTTAGCACCCGCGCACGGATTTGTGCGAAAACGCGTTTTAAGCATGCACACGCATCTTTTGGTAGACGCGGATGAAGTTTTCTGCAAAACCACAAGATGTGCATGCAAATGGTGCTTTTGGCAGAACGCGCACGTGGATTTCTACCAAACGACGTGCTAAGCATGCCGATGCTGCTCTTTTTAGCACCCTCGCACGGATTTGTGCGAAAACGCGTTTTAAGCATGCACATGCATCTTTTGGTAGACGCGGTTGAAGTTTTCTGCAAAACCACAAGATGTGCATGCAAATGGTGCTTTTGGCAGAACGCGCACGTGAATTTCTACCAAACGACGTGCTAAGCATGCCGATGCTGCTCTTTTTAGCACCCGCGCACGGATTTGTGCGAAAACGCGTTTTAAGCATGCACATGTATCTTTTGGTAGACGCGGATGAAGTTTTCTGCAAAACCACAAGATGTGCATGCAAATGGTGCTTTTGGCAGAACGCGCACGTGGATTTCTACCAAACGACGTGCTAAGCATGCCGATGCTGCTCTTTTTAGCACCCGCGCACGGATTTGTGCGAAAACGCGTTTTAAGCATGCACATGCATCTTTTGGTAGACGCGGATGAAGTTTTCTGCAAAACCACAAGATGTGCATGAAAATGGTGCTTTTGGCAGAACGCGCACGTGGATTTCTACCAAACGACGTGCTAAGCATGCCGATGGTGCTCTTTTTAGCACCCGCGCACGGATTTGTGCGAAAACGCGTTTTAAGCATGCACATGCATATTTTGGTAGACGCGGATGAAGTTTTCTGCAAAACCACAAGATGTGCATGCAAATGGTGCTTTTGGCAGAACGCGCACGTGGATTTCTACCAAACGACGTGCTAAGCATGCCGATGCTGCTCTTTTTAGCACCCGCGCACGGATTTGTGCGAAAACGCGTTTTAAGCATGCACATGCATCTTTTGGTAGACGCGGATGAAGTTTTCTGCAAAACCACAAGATGTGCATGCAAATGGTGCTTTTGGCAGAACGCGCACGTGGATTTCTACCAAACGACGTGCTAAGCATGCCGATGCTGCTCTTTTTAGCACCCTCGCACGGATTTGTGCGAAAACGCGTTTTAAGCATGCACATGCATCTTTTGGTAGACGCGGATGAAGTTTTCTGCAAAACCACAAGATGTGCATGCAAATGGTGCTTTTGGCAGAACGCGCACGTGGATTTCTACCAAACGACATGCTAAGCATGCCGATGCTGCTCTTTTTAGCACCCGCGCACGGATTTTTGCGAAAACGCGTTTTAAGCATGCACATGCATCTTTTGGTAGACGCGGATGAAGTTTTCTGCAAAACCACAAGATGTGCATGCAAATGGTGCTTTTGGCAGAACGCGCACGTGAATTTCTACCAAACGACGTGCTAAGCATGCCGATGCTGCTCTTTTTAGCACCCGCGCACGGATATGTGCGAAAACTTTTTTCAGCATGCACATGCATCTTTTGGTAAACGCGGATGAAGTTTTCTGCAAAACCACAAGATGTGCATGCAAATGGTGCTTTCGGCAGAACGCGCACGTGGATTTCTACCAAACGACGTGCTAAGCATGCCGATGCTGCTTTTTTTAGCACCCGCGCACGGATTTGTGCGAAAACGCGTTTTAAGCATGCACATGCATCTTTTGGTAGACGCGGATGAAGTTTTCTGCAAAACCACAAGATGTGCATGCAAATGGTGCTTTTGGCAGAACGCGCACGTGGATTTCTACCAAACGACGTGCTAAGCATGCCGATGCTGCTCTTTTTAGCACCCTCGCACGGATTTGTGCGAAAACGCGTTTTAAGCATGCACATGCATCTTTTCGTAGACGCGGATGAAGTTTTCTGCAAAACCACAAGATGTGCATGCAAATGGTGCTTTTGGCAGAACGCGCACGTGAATTTCTACCAAACGACGTGCTAAGCATGCCGATGCTGCTCTTTTTAGCACCCGCGCACGGATTTGTGCGAAAACGCGTTTTAAGCATGCACATGTATCTTTTGGTAGACGCGGATGAAGTTTTCTGCAAAACCACAAGATGTGCATGCAAATGCTGCTTTTGGCAGAACGTGCACGTGGATTTCTACCAAACGACGTGCTAAGCATGCCGATGCTGCTCTTTTTAGCACCCGCGCACGGATTTGTGCGAAAACGCGTTTTAAGCATGCACATGCATCTTTTCGTAGACGCGGATGAAGTTTTCTGCAAAACAACAAGATGTGCATGGAAATGGTGCTTTTGGCAGAACGCGCACGTGGATTTCTACCAAACGACGTGCTAAGCATGCCGATGCTGCTCTTTTTAGCACCCGCGCACGGATTTGTGCGAAAACGCGTTTTAAGCATGCACATGTATCTTTTGGTAGACGCGGATGAAGTTTTCTGCAAAACCACAAGATGTGCATGCAAATGGTGCTTTTGGCAGAACGCGCACGTGGATTTCTACCAAACGACGTGCTAAGCATGCCGATGCTGCTCTTTTTAGCACCCGCGCACGGATTTGTGCGAAAACGCGTTTTAAGCATGCACATGCATCTTTTGGTAGACGCGGATGAAGTTTTCTGCAAAACCACAAGATGTGCATGCAAATGGTGCTTTTGGCCGAACGCGCACGTGGATTTCTACCAAACGACGTGCTAAGCATGCCGATGCTGCTCTTTTTAGCACCCGCGCACGGATTTGTTCGAAAACGCGTTTTAAGCATGCACATGCATCTTTTGGTAGACGCGGATGAAGTTTTCTGCAAAACCACAAGATGTTCATGCAAATGGTGCTTTTGGCAGAACGCGCACGTGGATTTCTACCAAACGACGTGCTAAGCATGCCAATGCTGCTCTATTTAGCACCCGCGCACGGATTTGTGCGAAAACGCGTTTTAAGGATGCACGTGCATCTTTTGGTAGACGCGGATGAAGTTTTCTGCAAAACCACAAGATGTGCATGCAAATGGTGCTTTTGGCAGAACGCGCACGTGGATTTCTACCAAACGACGTGCTAAGCATGCCGATGCTGCTCTTTTTAGCACCCGCGCACGGATTTGTGCGAAAACGCGTTTTAAGCATGCACATGCATCTTTTGGTAGACGCGGATGAAGTTTTCTGCAAAACCACAATATGTGCATGCAAATGGTGCTTTTGGCAGAACGCGCACGTGGATTTCTACCAAACGACGTGCTAAGCATGCCGATGCTGCTCTTTTTAGCACCCGCGCACGGATTTGTGCGAAAACGCGTTTTAAGCATGCACATGCATCTTTTGTTAGACGCGGATGAAGTTTTCTGCAAAACCACAATATGTGCATGCAAATGGTGCTTTTGGCAGAACGCGCACGTGGATTTCTACCAAACGACGTGCTAAGCATGCCGATGCTGCTCTTTTTATCACCCGCGCACGGATTTGTGCGAAAACGCGTTTTAAGCATGCACATGCATCTTTTGGTAGACGCGGATGAAGTTTTCTGCAAAACCACAAGATGTGCATGCAAATGGTGCTTTTGGCAGAACGCGCACGTGGATTTCTACCAAACGACGTGCTAAGCATGCCGATGCTGCTCTTTTTAGCACCCGCGCACGGATTTGTGCGAAAACGCGTTTTAAGCATGCACATGCATCTTTTGGTAGACGCGGATGAAGTTTTCTGCAAAACCACAAGATGTGCATGCAAATGGTGCTTTTGGCAGAACGCGCACGTGGATTTCTACCAAACGACGTTCTAAGCATGCCGATGCTGCTCTTTTTAGCACCCTCGCACGGATTTGTGCGAAAACGCGTTTTAAGCATGCACATGCATCTTTTGGTAGACGCGGATGAAGTTTTCTGCCAAACCACAAGATGTGCATGCAAATGGTGCTTTTGGCAAAACGCGCACGTGGATTTCTACCAAACGACATGCTAAGCATGCCGATGCTGCTCTTTTTAGCACCCGCGCACGGATTTTTGCGAAACGCGTTTTAAGCATGCACATGCATCTTTTGGTAGACGCGGATGAAGTTTTCTGCAAAACCACAATATGTGCATGCAAATGGTGCTTTTGGCAGAACGCGCACGTGAATTTCTACCAAACGACGTGCTAAGCATGCCGATGCTGCTCTTTTTAGCACCCGCGCACGGATTTGTGCGAAAACGCGTTTTATGCATGCACATGAATCTTTTGGTAGACGCGGATGAAGTTTTCTGCAAAACCACAAGATGTGCATGCAAATGGTGCTTTTGGCAGAACGCGCACGTGGATTTCTACCAAACGACGTGCTAAGCATGCCGATGCTGCTCTTTTTAGCACCCGCGCACGGATTTGTGCGAAAACGCGTTTTAAGCATGCACATGCATCTTTTGGTAGACGCGGATGAAGTTTTCTGCAAAACCACAAGATGTGCATGCAAATGGTGCTTTTGGCAGAACGCGCACGTGGATTTCTACCAAACGACGTGCTAAGCATGCCGATGCTGCTCATTTTAGCACCCTCGCACGGATTTGTGCGAAAACGCGTTTTAAGCATGCACATGCATCTTTTGGAAGACGCGGATGAAGTTTTCTGCAAAACCACAAGATGTGCATGCAAATGGTGCTTTTGGCAGAACGCGCACGTGGATTTCTACCAAACGACATGCTAAGCATGCCGATGCTGCTCTTTTTAGCACCCGCGCACGGATTTTTGCGAAAACGCGTTTTAAGCATGCACATGCATCTTTTGGTAGACGCGGATGAAGTTTTCTGCAAAACCACAAGAAGTGCATGCAAATGGTTCTTTTGGCAGAACGCGCACGTGAATTTCTACCAAACGACGTGCTAAGCATGCCGATGCTGCTCTTTTTAGCACCCGCGCACGGATTTGTGCGAAAACGCGTTTTATGCATGCACATGAATCTTTTGGTAGACGCGGATGAAGTTTTCTGCAAAACCACAAGATGTGCATGTAAATGGTGCTTTTGGCAGAACGCGCACGTGGATTTCTACCAAACGACGTGCTAAGCATGCCGATGCTGCTCTTTTTAGCACCCGCGCACGGATATGTGCGAAAACGTGTTTTCAGCATGCACATGCATCTTTTGGTAAACGCGGATGAAGTTTTCTGCAAAACCACAAGATGTGCATGCAAATGGTGCTTTTGGCAGAACGCGCACGTGGATTTCTACCAAACGACGTGCTAAGCATGCCGATGCTGCTCTTTTTAGCACCCGCGCACGGATTTTTGCGAAAACGCGTTTTAAGCATGCACACGCATCTTTTGGTAGACGCGGATGAAGTTTTCTGCAAAACCACAAGATGTGCATGCAAATGGTGCTTTTGGCAGAACGCGCACGTGGATTTCTACCAAACGACATGCTAAGCATGCCGATGCTGCTCTTTTTAGCACCCTCGCACGGATTTGTGCGAAAACGCGTTTTAAGCATGCACATGCATCTTTTGGTAGACGCGGATGAAGTTTTCTGCAAAACCACAAGATGTGCATGCAAATGGTGCTTTTGGCAGAACGCGCACGTGAATTTCTACCAAACGACGTGCTAAGCATGCCGATGCTGCTCTTTTTAGCACCCGCGCACGGATTTGTGCGAAAACGCGTTTTATGCATGCATGTGCATCTTTTGGTAGACGCGGATGAAGTTTTCTGCAAAACCACAAGATCCGCATGCGAATGGTGCTTTTAGCAGAACGCGCACGTGGATTTCTACCAAACGACGTGCTAAGCATGCCGATGCTGCTCTTTTTAGCACCCGCGCACGGATTTGTGCGAAAACGCGTTTTAAGCATGCACATGCATCTTTTGGTAGACGCGGATGAAGTTTTCTGCAAAACCACAAGATGTGCATGCAAATGGTGCTTTTGGCAGAACGCGCACGTGAATTTCTACCAAACGACGTGCTAAGCATGCCGATGCTGCTCTTTTTAGCACCCGCGCACGGATTTGTGCGAAAACGCGTTTTATGCATGCACATGAATCTTTTGGTAGACGCGGATGAAGTTTTCTGCAAAACCACAAGATGTGCATGCAAATGGTGCTTTTGGCAGAACGCGCACGTGGATTTCTACCAAACGACGTTCTAAGCATGCCGATGCTGCTCTTTTTAGCACCCGCGCACGGATATGTGCGAAAACGCGTTTTCAGCATGCACATGCATCTTTTGGTAAACGCGGATGAAGTTTTCTGCAAAACCACAAGATGTGCATGCAAATGGTGCTTTTGGCAGAACGCGCACGTGGATTTCTACCAAACGACGTGCTAAGCATGCCGATGCTGCTATTTTTAGCACCCGCGCACGGATTTGTGCGAAAACGCGTTTTAAGCATGCACATGCATATTTTGGTAGACGCGGATGAAGTTTTCTGCAAAACCACAAGATGTGCATGCAAATGGTGCTTTTGGCAGAACGCGCACGTGGATTTCTACCAAACGACGTGCTAAGCATGCCGATGCTGCTCTTTTTAGCACCCGCGCACGGAAGTATGCGAAAACGCGTTTTAAGCATGCACATGCATATTTTGGTAGACGCGAATGAAGTTTTCTGCAAAACCACAAGATGTGCATGCAAATGGTGCTTTTGGCAGAACGCGCACGTGGATTTCTACCAAACGACGTGCTAAGCATGCCGATGCTGCTCTTTTTAGCACCCGCGCATGGATTTGTGCGAAAACGCGTTTTAAGCATGCACATGCATCTTTTGGTAGACGCGGATGAAGTTTTCTGCAAAACCACAAGATGTGCATGCAAATGGTGCTTTTGGCAGAACGCGCACGTGGATTTCTACCAAACGACGTGCTAAGCATGCCGATGCTGCTCTTTTTAGCACCCGCGCACGGATTTGTGCGAAAACGCCTTTTAAGCATGCACATGCATCTTTTGTTAGACGCGGATGAAGTTTTCTGCAAAACCACAATATGTGCATGCAAATGGTGCTTTTGGCAGAACGCGCACGTGGATTTCTACCAAACGACGTGCTAAGCATGCCGATGCTGCTCTTTTTATCACCCGCGCACGGATTTGTGCGAAAACGTGTTTTATGCATGCACATGCATCTTTTGGTAGACGCGGATGAAGTTTTCTGCAAAACCACAAGATGTGCATGCAAATGGTGCTTTTGGCAGAACGCGCACGTGGATTTCTACCAAACGACGTGCTAAGCATGCCGATGCTGCTCTTTTTAGCACCCGCGCACGGATTTGTGCGAAAACGCGTTTTAAGCATGCACATGCATCTTTTGGTAGACGCGGATGAAGTTTTCTGCAAAACCACAAGATGTGCATGCAAATGGTGCTTTTGGCAGAACGCGGACGTGGATTTCTACCAAACGACGTGCTAAGCATGCCGATGCTGCTCTTTTTAGCACCCGCACACGGATTTGTGCGAAAACGCGTTTTAAGCATGCACATGCATCTTTTGGTAGAGACGGATGAAGTTTTCTGCAAAACCACAAGATGTGCATGCAAATGGTGCTTTTGGCAGAACGCGCACGTGGATATCTACCAAACGACGTGCTAGGCATGCCGATGCTGCTCTTTTTAGCACCCGCGCACGGATTTGTGCGAAAACGCGTTTTAAGCATGCACATGCATCTTTTGGTAGACGCGGATGAAGTTTTCTGCAAAACCACAAGATGTGCATGAAAATGGTGCTTTTGGCAGAACGCGCACGTGGATTTCTACCAAACGACGTGCTAAGCATGCCGATGCTGCTCTTTTTAGCACCCGCGCACGGATTTGTGCGAAAACGCGTTTTAGGCATGCACATGCATCTTTTGGTAGACACGGATGAAGTTTTCTGCAAAACCACAAGATGTGCATGCAAATGGTGCTTTTGGCAGAACGCGCACGTGGATTTCTACCAAACGACGTGCTAAGCATGCCGATGCTGCTCTTTTTAGCACCCGCGCATGGATTTGTGCGAAAACGCGTTTTAAGCATGCACATGCATCTTTTGGTAGACGCGGATGAAGTTTTCTGCAAAACCACAAGATGTGCATGCAAATGGTGTTTTTGGCAGAACGCGCACGTGAATTTCTACCAAACGACGTGCTAAGCATGCCGATGCTGCTCTTTTTAGCACCCGCGCACGGATTTTTGCGAAAACGCGTTTTATGCATGCACGTGCATCTTTTGGTAGACGCGGATGAAGTTTTCTGCAAAACCACAAGATCCGCATGCGAATGGTGCTTTTAGCAGAACGCGCACTTGGATTTCTACCAAACGACGTGCTAAGCATGCCGATGCTGCTCTTTTTAGCACCCGCGCACGGATTTGTGCGAAAACGCGTTTTAAGCATGCACATGCATCTTTTGGTAGACGCGGATGAAGTTTTCTGCAAAACCACAAGATCCGCATGCGAATGGTGCTTTTGGCAGAACGCGCACGTGGATTTCTACCAAACGACGTGCTAAGCATGCCGATGCTGCTCTTTTTAGCACCCGCGCACGGATTTGTGCGAAAACGCGTTTTAAGCATGCACATGCATCTTTTGGTAGACGCGGATGAAGTTTTCTGCAAAACCACAAGATGTGCATGCAAATGGTGCTTTTGGCAGAACGCGCACGTGGATTTCTACCAAACGACGTGCTAAGCATGCCGATGCTGCTCTTTTTAGCACCCGCGCACGGATTTGTGCGAAAACGCGTTTTAAGCATGCACATGCATCTTTTGGTAGACGCGGATGAAGTTTTCTGCAAAACCACAAGATGTGCATGCAAATGGTGCTTTTGGCAGAACGCGCACGTGGATTTCTACCAAACGACGTGCTAAGCATGCCGATGCTGCTCTTTTTAGCACCCTCGCACGGATTTGTGCGAAAACGCGTTTTAAGCATGCACATGCATCTATTGGTAGACGCGGATGAAGTTTTCTGCAAAACCACAAGATGTGCATGCAAATGGTGCTTTTGGCAGAACGCGCACGTGGATTTCTACCAAACGACGTGGTAAGCATGCCGATGCTGCTCTTTTTAGCACCCGCGCACGGATTTTTGCGAAAACGCGTTTTAAGCATGCACATGCATCTTTTGGTAGACGCGGATGAAGTTTTCTGCAAAACCACAAGATGTGCATGCAAATGGTGCTTTTGGCAGAACGCGCACGTGGATTTCTACCAAACGACGTGCTAAGCATGCCGATGCTGCTCTTTTTAGCACCCTTGCACGGATTTGTGCGAAAACGCGTTTTAAGCATGCACATGCATCTTTTGGTAGACGCGGATGAAGTTTTCTGCAAAACCACAAGATGTGCATGCAAATGGTGCTTTTGGCAGAA
This sequence comes from Dermacentor andersoni, assembly GCF_023375885.2. Taxonomy (NCBI): domain Eukaryota; kingdom Metazoa; phylum Arthropoda; class Arachnida; order Ixodida; family Ixodidae; genus Dermacentor; species Dermacentor andersoni. The sequence continues at coordinate 69,005 of NW_027314786.1, forward strand.
CGCGCACGTGGATTTCTACCAAACGACGTGGTAAGCATGCCGATGCTGCTCTTTTTAGCACCCGCGCACGGATTTTTGCGAAAACGCGTTTTAAGCATGCACATGCATCTTTTGGTAGACGCGGATGAAGTTTTCTGCAAAACCACAAGATGTGCATGCAAATGGTGTTTTTGGCAGAACGCGCACGTGGATTTCTACCAAACGACGTGCTAAGCATGCCGATGCTGCTCTTTTTAGCACCCGCGCACGGATTTGTGCGAAAACGCGTTTTATGCATGCATGTGCATCTTTTGGTAGACGCGGATGAAGTTTTCTGCAAAACCACAAGATCCGCATGCGAATGGTGCTTTTGGCAGAACGCGCACGTGGATTTCTACCAAACGACGTGCTAAGCATGCCGATGCCGCTCTTTTTAGCACCCGCGAACGGATTTGTGCGAAAACGCGTTTTAAGCATGCACATGCATCTTTTGGTAGACGCGGATGAAGTTTTCTGCAAAACCTCAAGATATGCATGCAAATGGTGCTTTTGGCAGAACGCGCACGTGAATTTCTACCAAACGACGTGCTAAGCATGCCGATGCTGCTCTTTTTAGCACCCGCGCACGGATTTGTGCGAAAACGCGTTTTAAGCATGCACATGTATCTTTTGGTAGACGCGGATGAAGTTTTCTGCAGAACCACAAGATGTGCATGCAAATGGTGCTTTTGGCAGAACGCGCACGTGGATTTCTACCAAACGACGTGCTAAGCATGCCGATGCTGCTCTTTTTAGCACCCTCGCACGGATTTGTGCGAAAACGCGTTTTAAGCATGCATATGCATCTTTTGGTAGACGCGGATGAAGTTTTCTGCAAAACCACAAGATGTGCATGCAAATGGTGCTTTTGGCAGAACGCGCACGTGGATTTCTACCAAACGACGTGCTAAGCATGCCGATGCTGCTCTTTTTAGCACCCGCGCACGGATTTTTGCGAAAACGCGTTTTAAGCATGCACATGCATCTTTTGGTAGACGCGGATGAATTTTTCTGCAAAACCACAAGATGTGCATGCAAATGGTGCTTTTGGCAGAACGCGCACGTGGATTTCTACCAAACGAAGTGCTAAGCATGCCGATGCTGCTCTTTTTAGCACCCGCGCACGGATTTGTGCGAAAACGCGTTTTAAGGATGCACATGCATCTATTGGTAGACGCGGATGAAGTTTTCTGCAAAACCACAAGATGTGCATGCAAATGGTGCTTTTGGCAGAACGCGCACGTGGATTTCTACCAAACGACGTGCTAAGCATGCCGATGCTGCTCTTTTTAGCACCCGCGCCAGATTTGTGCGAAAACGCGTTTTAAGCATGCACATGCATCTTTTGGTAGACGCGGATGAAGTTTTCTGCAAAACCACAAGATGTGCATGCAAATGGTGCTTTTGGCAGAACGCGCAAGTGGATTTCTACCAAACGACGTGCTAAGCATGCCGATGCTGCTCTTTTTAGCACCCGCGCACGGATTTGTGCGAAAACGCGTTTTAAGCATGCACATGCATCTTTTGGTAGACGCGGATGAAGTTTTCTGCAAAACCACGAGATGTCCATGCAAATGGTACTTTTGGCAGAACGCGCACGTGGATTTCCACCAAACGACGTGCTAAGCATGCCGATGCTGCTCTTTTTAGCACCCGCGCACGGATTTGTGCGAAAACGCGTTTTAAGCATGCACATGCATATTTTGGTAGACGCGGATGAAGTTTTCGGCAAAACCACAAGATGTGCATGCAAATGGTGCTTTTGGCAGAACGCGCTCGTGGATTTCTACCAAACGACGTGCTAAGCATGCCGATGCTGCTCTTTTTAGCGCCCGCGCACGGATTTGTGCGAAAACGCGTTTTAAGCATGCACATGCATCTTTTGGTAGACGCGGATGAAGTTTTCTGCAAAACCTCAAGATGTGCATGCAAATGGTGCTTTTGGCAGAACGCGCACGTGGATTTCTACCAAACGAAGTGCTAAGCATGCCGATGCTGCTCTTTTTAGCACCCGCGCACGGATTTGTGCGAAAACGCGTTTTAAGGATGCACGTGCATCTTTTGGTAGACGCGGATGAAGTTTTCTGCAAAACCACAAGATGTGCATGCAAATGGTGCTTTTGGCAGAACGCGCACGTGGATTTCTACCAAACGACGTGCTAAGCATGCCGATGCTGCTCTTTTTAGCACCCGCGCACGGATTTGTGCGAAAACGCGTTTTAAGCATGCACATGCATCTTTTGGTAGACGCGGATGAAGTTTTCTGCAAAACCACAATATGTGCATGCAAATGGTGCTTTTGGCAGAACGCGCACGTGGATTTCTACCAAACGACGTGCTAAGCATGCCGATGCTGCTCTTTTTAGCACCCGCGCACGGATTTTTGCGAAAACGCGTTTTAAGCATGCACATGCATCTTTTGGTAGACGCGGATGAAGTTTTCTGCAAAACCACAATATGTGCATGCAAATGGTGCTTTTGGCAGAACGCGCACGTGAATTTCTACCAAACGACGTGCTAAGCATGCCGATGCTGCTCTTTTTAGCACCCGCGCACGGATTTGTGCGAAAACGCGTTTTATGCATGCACATGAATCTTTTGGTAGACGCGGATGAAGTTTTCTGCAAAACCACAAGACGTGCATGCAAATGGTGCTTTTGGCAGAACGCGCACGTGGATTTCTACCAAACGACGTGCTAAGCATGCCGATGCTGCTCTTTTTAGCACCCGCGCACGGATTTGTGCGAAAACGCGTTTTAAGCATGCACATGCATCTTTTGGTAGACGCGGATGAAGTTTTCTGCAAAACCACAAGATGTGCATGCAAATGGTGCTTTTGGCAGAACGCGCACGTGGATTTCTACCAAACGACGTGCTAAGCATGCCGATGCTGCTCATTTTAGCACCCTCGCACGGATTTGTGCGAAAACGCGTTTTAAGCATGCACATGCATCTTTTGGAAGACGCGGATGAAGTTTTCTGCAAAACCACAAGATGTGCATGCAAATGGTGCTTTTGGCAGAACGCGCACGTGGATTTCTACCAAACGACATGCTAAGCATGCCGATGCTGCTCTTTTTAGCACCCGCGCACGGATTTTTGCGAAAACGCGTTTTAAGCATGCACATGCATCTTTTGGTAGACGCGGATGAAGTTTTCTGCAAAACCACAAGAAGTGCATGCAAATGGTTCTTTTGGCAGAACGCGCACGTGAATTTCTACCAAACGACGTGCTAAGCATGCCGATGCTGCTCTTTTTAGCACCCGCGCACGGATTTGTGCGAAAACGCGTTTTATGCATGCACATGAATCTTTTGGTAGACGCGGATGAAGTTTTCTGCAAAACCACAAGATGTGCATGTAAATGGTGCTTTTGGCAGAACGCGCACGTGGATTTCTACCAAACGACGTGCTAAGCGTGCCGATGCTGCTCTTTTTAGCACCCGCGCACGGATATGTGCGAAAACGTGTTTTCAGCATGCACATGCATCTTTTGGTAAACGCGGATGAAGTTTTCTGCAAAACCACAAGATGTGCATGCAAATGGTGCTTTTGGCAGAACGCGCACGTGGATTTCTACCAAACGACGTGCTAAGCATGCCGATGCTGCTCTTTTTAGCACCCGCGCACGGATTTTTGCGAAAACGCGTTTTAAGCATGCACACGCATCTTTTGGTAGACGCGGATGAAGTTTTCTGCAAAACCACAAGATGTGCATGCAAATGGTGCTTTTGGCAGAACGCGCACGTGGATTTCTACCAAACGACATGCTAAGCATGCCGATGCTGCTCTTTTTAGCACCCTCGCACGGATTTGTGCGAAAACGCGTTTTAAGCATGCACATGCATCTTTTGGTAGACGCGGATGAAGTTTTCTGCAAAACCACAAGATGTGCATGCAAATGGTGCTTTTGGCAGAACGCGCACGTGAATTTCTACCAAACGACGTGCTAAGCATGCCGATGCTGCTCTTTTTAGCACCCGCGCACGGATTTGTGCGAAAACGCGTTTTAAGCATGCACATGTATCTTTTGGTAGACGCGGATGAAGTTTTCTGCAAAACAACAAGATGTGCATGGAAATGGTGCTTTTGGCAGAACGCGCACGTGGATTTCTACCAAACGACGTGCTAAGCATGCCGATGCTGCTCTTTTTAGCACCCGCGCACGGATTTGTGCGAAAACGCGTTTTAAGCATGCACATGCATCTTTAGGTAGACGCGGATGAAGTTTTCTGCAAAACCACAAGATGTGCATGAAAATGGTGCTTTTGGCAGAACGCGCACGTGGATTTCTACCAAACGACGTGCTAAGCATGCCGATGCTGCTCTTTTTAGCACCCTCGCACGGATTTGTGCGAAAACGCGTTTTAAGCATGCACATGCATCTTTTGGAAGACGCGGATGAAGTTTTCTGCAAAACCACAAGAAGTGCATGCAAATGGTGCTTTTGGCAGAACGCGCACGTGGATTTCTACCAAACGACATGCTAAGCATGCCGATGCTGCTCTTTTTAGCACCCGCGCACGGATTTGTGCGAAAACGCGTTTTATGCATGCACATGAATCTTTTGGTAGACGCGGATGAAGTTTTCTGCAAAACCACAAGATGTGCATGTAAATGGTGCTTTTGGCAGAACGCGCACGTGGATTTCTACCAAACGACGTGCTAAGCGTGCCGATGCTGCTCTTTTTAGCACCCGCGCACGGATATGTGCGAAAACGTGTTTTCAGCATGCACATGCATCTTTTGGTAAACGCGGATGAAGTTTTCTGCAAAACCACAAGATGTGCATGCAAATGGTGCTTTTGGCAGAACGCGCACGTGGATTTCTACCAAACGACGTGCTAAGCATGCCGATGCTGCTCTTTTTAGCACCCGCGCACGGATTTTTGCGAAAACGCGTTTTAAGCATGCACACGCATCTTTTGGTAGACGCGGATGAAGTTTTCTGCAAAACCACAAGATGTGCATGCAAATGGTGCTTTTGGCAGAACGCGCACGTGGATTTCTACCAAACGACATGCTAAGCATGCCGATGCTGCTCTTTTTAGCACCCTCGCACGGATTTGTGCGAAAACGCGTTTTAAGCATGCACATGCATCTTTTGGTAGACGCGGATGAAGTTTTCTGCAAAACCACAAGATGTGCATGCAAATGGTGCTTTTGGCAGAACGCGCACGTGAATTTCTACCAAACGACGTGCTAAGCATGCCGATGCTGCTCTTTTTAGCACCCGCGCACGGATTTGTGCGAAAACGCGTTTTAAGCATGCACATGTATCTTTTGGTAGACGCGGATGAAGTTTTCTGCAAAACAACAAGATGTGCATGGAAATGGTGCTTTTGGCAGAACGCGCACGTGGATTTCTACCAAACGACGTGCTAAGCATGCCGATGCTGCTCTTTTTAGCACCCGCGCACGGATTTGTGCGAAAACGCGTTTTAAGCATGCACATGCATCTTTAGGTAGACGCGGATGAAGTTTTCTGCAAAACCACAAGATGTGCATGAAAATGGTGCTTTTGGCAGAACGCGCACGTGGATTTCTACCAAACGACGTGCTAAGCATGCCGATGCTGCTCTTTTTAGCACCCGCGCACGGATTTTTGCGAAAACGCGTTTTAAGCATGCACATGCATCTTTTGGTAGACGCGGATGAAGTTTTCTGCAAAACCACAATATGTGCATGCAAATGGTGCTTTTGGCAGAACGCGCACGTGAATTTCTACCAAACGACGTGCTAAGCATGCCGATGCTGCTCTTTTTAGCACCCGCGCACGGATTTGTGCGAAAACGCGTTTTATGCATGCACATGAATCTTTTGGTAGACGCGGATGAAGTTTTCTGCAAAACCACAAGACGTGCATGCAAATGGTGCTTTTGGCAGAACGCGCACGTGGATTTCTACCAAACGACGTGCTAAGCATGCCGATGCTGCTCTTTTTAGCACCCGCGCACGGATTTGTGCGAAAACGCGTTTTAAGCATGCACATGCATCTTTTGGTAGACGCGGATGAAGTTTTCTGCAAAACCACAAGATGTGCATGCAAATGGTGCTTTTGGCAGAACGCGCACGTGGATTTCTACCAAACGACGTGCTAAGCATGCCGATGCTGCTCATTTTAGCACCCTCGCACGGATTTGTGCGAAAACGCGTTTTAAGCATGCACATGCATCTTTTGGAAGACGCGGATGAAGTTTTCTGCAAAACCACAAGATGTGCATGCAAATGGTGCTTTTGGCAGAACGCGCACGTGGATTTCTACCAAACGACATGCTAAGCATGCCGATGCTGCTCTTTTTAGCACCCGCGCACGGATTTTTGCGAAAACGCGTTTTAAGCATGCACATGCATCTTTTGGTAGACGCGGATGAAGTTTTCTGCAAAACCACAAGAAGTGCATGCAAATGGTTCTTTTGGCAGAACGCGCACGTGAATTTCTACCAAACGACGTGCTAAGCATGCCGATGCTGCTCTTTTTAGCACCCGCGCACGGATTTGTGCGAAAACGCGTTTTATGCATGCACATGAATCTTTTGGTAGACGCGGATGAAGTTTTCTGCAAAACCACAAGATGTGCATGTAAATGGTGCTTTTGGCAGAACGCGCACGTGGATTTCTACCAAACGACGTGCTAAGCGTGCCGATGCTGCTCTTTTTAGCACCCGCGCACGGATATGTGCGAAAACGTGTTTTCAGCATGCACATGCATCTTTTGGTAAACGCGGATGAAGTTTTCTGCAAAACCACAAGATGTGCATGCAAATGGTGCTTTTGGCAGAACGCGCACGTGGATTTCTACCAAACGACGTGCTAAGCATGCCGATGCTGCTCTTTTTAGCACCCGCGCACGGATTTTTGCGAAAACGCGTTTTAAGCATGCACACGCATCTTTTGGTAGACGCGGATGAAGTTTTCTGCAAAACCACAAGATGTGCATGCAAATGGTGCTTTTGGCAGAACGCGCACGTGGATTTCTACCAAACGACATGCTAAGCATGCCGATGCTGCTCTTTTTAGCACCCTCGCACGGATTTGTGCGAAAACGCGTTTTAAGCATGCACATGCATCTTTTGGTAGACGCGGATGAAGTTTTCTGCAAAACCACAAGATGTGCATGCAAATGGTGCTTTTGGCAGAACGCGCACGTGAATTTCTACCAAACGACGTGCTAAGCATGCCGATGCTGCTCTTTTTAGCACCCGCGCACGGATTTGTGCGAAAACGCGTTTTAAGCATGCACATGTATCTTTTGGTAGACGCGGATGAAGTTTTCTGCAAAACAACAAGATGTGCATGGAAATGGTGCTTTTGGCAGAACGCGCACGTGGATTTCTACCAAACGACGTGCTAAGCATGCCGATGCTGCTCTTTTTAGCACCCGCGCACGGATTTGTGCGAAAACGCGTTTTAAGCATGCACATGCATCTTTAGGTAGACGCGGATGAAGTTTTCTGCAAAACCACAAGATGTGCATGAAAATGGTGCTTTTGGCAGAACGCGCACGTGGATTTCTACCAAACGACGTGCTAAGCATGCCGATGCTGCTCTTTTTAGCACCCTCGCACGGATTTGTGCGAAAACGCGTTTTAAGCATGCACATGCATCTTTTGGAAGACGCGGATGAAGTTTTCTGCAAAACCACAAGAAGTGCATGCAAATGGTGCTTTTGGCAGAACGCGCACGTGGATTTCTACCAAACGACATGCTAAGCATGCCGATGCTGCTCTTTTTAGCACCCGCGCACGGATTTGTGCGAAAACGCGTTTTATGCATGCACATGAATCTTTTGGTAGACGCGGATGAAGTTTTCTGCAAAACCACAAGATGTGCATGTAAATGGTGCTTTTGGCAGAACGCGCACGTGGATTTCTACCAAACGACGTGCTAAGCGTGCCGATGCTGCTCTTTTTAGCACCCGCGCACGGATATGTGCGAAAACGTGTTTTCAGCATGCACATGCATCTTTTGGTAAACGCGGATGAAGTTTTCTGCAAAACCACAAGATGTGCATGCAAATGGTGCTTTTGGCAGAACGCGCACGTGGATTTCTACCAAACGACGTGCTAAGCATGCCGATGCTGCTCTTTTTAGCACCCGCGCACGGATTTTTGCGAAAACGCGTTTTAAGCATGCACACGCATCTTTTGGTAGACGCGGATGAAGTTTTCTGCAAAACCACAAGATGTGCATGCAAATGGTGCTTTTGGCAGAACGCGCACGTGGATTTCTACCAAACGACATGCTAAGCATGCCGATGCTGCTCTTTTTAGCACCCTCGCACGGATTTGTGCGAAAACGCGTTTTAAGCATGCACATGCATCTTTTGGTAGACGCGGATGAAGTTTTCTGCAAAACCACAAGATGTGCATGCAAATGGTGCTTTTGGCAGAACGCGCACGTGAATTTCTACCAAACGACGTGCTAAGCATGCCGATGCTGCTCTTTTTAGCACCCGCGCACGGATTTGTGCGAAAACGCGTTTTAAGCATGCACATGTATCTTTTGGTAGACGCGGATGAAGTTTTCTGCAAAACAACAAGATGTGCATGGAAATGGTGCTTTTGGCAGAACGCGCACGTGGATTTCTACCAAACGACGTGCTAAGCATGCCGATGCTGCTCTTTTTAGCACCCGCGCACGGATTTGTGCGAAAACGCGTTTTAAGCATGCACATGCATCTTTAGGTAGACGCGGATGAAGTTTTCTGCAAAACCACAAGATGTGCATGAAAATGGTGCTTTTGGCAGAACGCGCACGTGGATTTCTACCAAACGACGTGCTAAGCATGCCGATGCTGCTCTTTTTAGCACCCTCGCACGGATTTGTGCGAAAACGCGTTTTAAGCATGCACATGCATCTTTTGGAAGACGCGGATGAAGTTTTCTGCAAAACCACAAGATGTGCATGCAAATGGTGCTTTTGGCAGAACGCGCACGTGGATTTCTACCAAACGACATGCTAAGCATGCCGATGCTGCTCTTTTTAGCACCCGCGCATGGATTTGTGCGAAAACGCGTTTTATGCATGCACATGAATCTTTTGGTAGACGCGGATGAAGTTTTCTGCAAAACCACAAGATGTGCATGTAAATGGTGCTTTTGGCAGAACGCGCACGTGGATTTCTACCAAACGACGTGCTAAGCATGCCGATGCTGCTCTTTTTAGCACCCGCGCACGGATATGTGCGAAAACGTGTTTTCAGCATGCACATGCATCTTTTGGTAAACGCGGATGAAGTTTTCTGCAAAACCACAAGATGTGCATGCAAATGGTGCTTTTGGCAGAACGCGCACGTGGATTTCTACCAAACGACGTGCTAAGCATGCCGATGCTGCTCTTTTTAGCACCCGCGCACGGATTTGTGCGAAAACGCGTTTTAAGCATGCACACGCATCTTTTGGTAGACGCGGATGAAGTTTTCTGCAAAACCACAAGATGTGCATGCAAATGGTGCTTTTGGCAGAACGCGCACGTGGATTTCTACCAAACGACGTGCTAAGCATGCCGATGCTGCTCTTTTTAGCACCCTCGCACGGATTTGTGCGAAAACGCGTTTTAAGCATGCACATGCATCTTTTGGTAGACGCGGATGAAGTTTTCTGCAAAACCACAAGATGTGCATGCAAATGGTGCTTTTGGCAGAACGCGCACGTGGATTTCTACCAAACGACGTGCTAAGCATGCCGATGCTGCTCTTTTTAGCACCCGCGCACGGATTTGTGCGAAAACGCGTTTTATGCATGCATGTGCATCTTTTGGTAGACGCGGATGAAGTTTTCTGCAAAACCACAAGATCCGCATGCGAATGGTGCTTTTGGCAGAACGCGCACGTGGATTTCTACCAAACGACGTGCTAAGCATGCCGATGCTGCTCTTTTTAGCACCCGCGAACGGATTTGTGCGAAAACGCGTTTTAAGCATGCACATGCATCTTTTGGTAGACGCGGATGAAGTTTTCTGCAAAACCTCAAGATGTGCATGCAAATGGTGCTTTTGGCAGAACGCGCACGTGAATTTCTACCAAACGACGTGCTAAGCATGCCGATGCTGCTCTTTTTAGCACCCGCGCACGGATTTGTGCGAAAACGCGTTTTAAGCATGCACATGTATCTTTTGGTAGACGCGGATGAAGTTTTCTGCAAAACCACAAGATGTGCATGCAAATGGTGCTTTTGGCAGAACGCGCACGTGGATTTCTACCAAACGACGTGCTAAGCATGCCGATGCTGCTCTGTTTAGCACCCGCGCACGGAGTTGTGCGAAAACGCGTTTTAAGCATGCACATGCATCTTTTGGTAGGCGCGGATGAAGTTTTCTGCAGAACCACAAGATGTGCATGCAAATGGTGCTTTTGGCAGAACGCGCACGTGGATTTCTACCAAACGACATGCTAAGCATGCCGATGCTGCTCTTTTTAGCACCCGCGCACGGATTTTTGCGAAAACGCGTTTTAAGCATGCACATGCATCTTTTGGTAGACGCGGATGAAGTTTTCTGCAAAACCACAAGAAGTGCATGCAAATGGTTCTTTTGGCAGAACGCGCACGTGAATTTCTACCAAACGACGTGCTAAGCATGCCGATGCTGCTCTTTTTAGCACCCGCGCACGGATTTGTGCGAAAACGCGTTTTATGCATGCACATGAATCTTTTGGTAGACGCGGATGAAGTTTTCTGCAAAACCACAAGATGTGCATGTAAATGGTGCTTTTGGCAGAACGCGCACGTGGATTTCTACCAAACGACGTGCTAAGCATGCCGATGCTGCTCTTTTTAGCACCCGCGCACGGATATGTGCGAAAACGTGTTTTCAGCATGCACATGCATCTTTTGGTAAACGCGGATGAAGTTTTCTGCAAAACCACAAGATGTGCATGCAAATGGTGCTTTTGGCAGAACGCGCACGTGGATTTCTACCAAACGACGTGCTAAGCATGCCGATGCTGCTCTTTTTAGCACCCGCGCACGGATTTGTGCGAAAACGCGTTTTAAGCATGCACACTCATCTTTTGGTAGACGCGGATGAAGTTTTCTGCAAAACCACAAGATGTGCATGCAAATGGTGCTTTTGGCAGAACGCGCACGTGGATTTCTACCAAACGACATGCTAAGCATGCCGATGCTGCTCTTTTTAGCACCCTCGCACGGATTTGTGCGAAAACGCGTTTTAAGCATGCACATGCATCTTTTGGTAGACGCGGATGAAGTTTTCTGCAAAACCACAAGATGTGCATGCAAATGGTGCTTTTGGCAGAACGCGCACCTGAATTTCTACCAAACGACGTGCTAAGCATGCCGATGCTGCTCTTTTTAGCACCCGCGCACTGATTTGTGCGAAAACGCGTTTTAAGCATGCACATGTATCTTTTGGTAGACGCGGATGAAGTTTTCTGCAAAACCACAAGATGTGCATGGAAATGGTGCTTTTGGCAGAACGCGCACGTGGATTTCTACCAAACGACGTGCTAAGCATGCCGATGCTGCTCTTTTTAGCACCCGCGCACGGATTTGTGCGAAAACGCGTTTTAAGCATGCACATGCATCTTTAGGTAGACGCGGATGAAGTTTTCTGCAAAACCACAAGATGTGCATGAAAATGGTGCTTTTGGCAGAACGCGCACGTGGATTTCTACCAAACGACGTGCTAAGCATGCCGATGCTGCTCTTTTTAGCACCCTCGCACGGATTTGTGCGAAAACGCGTTTTAAGCATGCACATGCATCTTTTGGAAGACGCGGATGAAGTTTTCTGCAAAACCACAAGATGTGCATGCAAATGGTGCTTTTGGCAGAACGCGCACGTGGATTTCTACCAAACGACATGCTAAGCATGCCGATGCTGCTCTTTTTAGCACCCGCGCACGGATTTTTGCGAAAACGCGTTTTAAGCATGCACATGCATCTTTTGGTAGACGCGGATGAAGTTTTCTGCAAAACCACAAGAAGTGCATGCAAATGGTTCTTTTGGCAGAACGCGCACGTGAATTTCTACCAAACGACGTGCTAAGCATGCCGATGCTGCTCTTTTTAGCACCCGCGCACGGATTTGTGCGAAAACGCGTTTTATGCATGCACATGAATCTTTTGGTAGACGCGAATGAAGTTTTCTGCAAAACCACAAGATGTGCATGCAAATGGTGCTTTTGGCAGAACGCGCACGTGGATTTCTACCAAACGACGTGCTAAGCATGCCGATGCTGCTCTTTTTAGCACCCGCGCACGGATTTGTGCGAAAACGCGTTTTAAGCATGCACATGCATCTTTTGGTAGACGCGGATGAAGTTTTCTGCAAAACCACAAGATGTGCATGCAAATGGTGCTTTTGGCAGAACGCGCACGTGGATTTCTACCAAACGACGTGCTAAGCATGCCGATGCTGCTCTTTTTAGCACCCTCGCACGGATTTGTGCGAAAACGCGTTTTAAGCATGCACATGCATCTATTGGTAGACGCGGATGAAGTTTTCTGCAAAACCACAAGATGTGCATGCAAATGGTGCTTTTGGCAGAACGCGCACGTGGATTTCTACCAAACGACGTGGTAAGCATGCCGATGCTGCTCTTTTTAGCACCCGCGCACGGATTTTTGCGAAAACGCGTTTTAAGCATGCACATGCATCTTTTGGTAGACGCGGATGAAGTTTTCTGCAAAACCACAAGATGTGCATGCAAATGGTGCTTTTGGCAGAACGCGCACGTGGATTTCTACCAAACGACGTGCTAAGCATGCCGATGCTGCTCTTTTTAGCACCCTTGCACGGATTTGTGCGAAAACGCGTTTTAAGCATGCACATGCATCTTTTGGTAGACGCGGATGAAGTTTTCTGCAAAACCACAAGATGTGCATGCAAATGGTGCTTTTGGCAGAACGCGCACGTGGATTTCTACCAAACGACGTGGTAAGCATGCCGATGCTGCTCTTTTTAGCACCCGCGCACGGATTTTTGCGAAAACGCGTTTTAAGCATGCACATGCATCTTTTGGTAGACGCGGATGAAGTTTTCTGCAAAACCACAAGATGTGCATGCAAATGGTGTTTTTGGCAGAACGCGCACGTGGATTTCTACCAAACGACGTGCTAAGCATGCCGATGCTGCTCTTTTTAGCACCCGCGCACGGATTTGTGCGAAAACGCGTTTTATGCATGCATGTGCATCTTTTGGTAGACGCGGATGAAGTTTTCTGCAAAACCACAAGATCCGCATGCGAATGGTGCTTTTGGCAGAACGCGCACGTGGATTTCTACCAAACGACGTGCTAAGCATGCCGATGCTGCTCTTTTTAGCACCCGCGAACGGATTTGTGCGAAAACGCGTTTTAAGCATGCACATGCATCTTTTGGTAGACGCGGATGAAGTTTTCTGCAAAACCTCAAGATGTGCATGCAAATGGTGCTTTTGGCAGAACGCGCACGTGAATTTCTACCAAACGACGTGCTAAGCATGCCGATGCTGCTCTTTTTAGCACCCGCGCACGGATTTGTGCGAAAACGCGTTTTAAGCATGCACATGTATCTTTTGGTAGACGCGGATGAAGTTTTCTGCAAAACCACAAGATGTGCATGCAAATGGTGCTTTTGGCAGAACGCGCCGTGGATTTCTACCAAACGACGTGCTAAGCATGCCGATGCTGCTCTTTTTAGCACCCGCGCACGGAGTTGTGCGAAAACGCGTTTTAAGCATGCACATGCATCTTTTGGTAGACGCGGATGAAGTTTTCTGCAGAACCACAAGATGTGCATGCAAATGGTGCTTTTGGCAGAACGCGCACGTGGATTTCTACCAAACGACGTGCTAAGCATGCCGATGCTGCTCTTTTTAGCACCCTCGCACGGATTTGTGCGAAAACGCGTTTTAAGCATGCACATGCATCTTTTGGTAGACGCGGATGAAGTTTTCTGCAAAACCACAAGATGTGCATGCAAATGGTGCTTTTGGCAGAACGCGCACGTGGATTTCTATTAAACGACGTGCTAAGCATGCCGATGCTGCTCTTTTTAGCACCCGCGCACGGATTTTTGCGAAAACGCGTTTTAAGCATGCACATGCATCTTTTGGTAGACGCGGATGAAGTTTTCTGCAAAACCACAAGATGTGCATGCAAATGGTGCTTTTGGCAGAACGCGCACGTGGATTTCTACCAAACGACATGCTAAGCATGCCGATGCTGCTCTTTTTAGCACCCTCGCACGGATTTGTGCGAAAACGCGTTTTAAGCATGCACATGCATCTTTTGGTAGACGCGGATGAAGTTTTCTGCAAAACCACAAGATGTGCATGCAAATGGTGCTTTTGGCAGAACGCGCACCTGAATTTCTACCAAACGACGTGCTAAGCATGCCGATGCTGCTCTTTTTTAGCACCCGCGCACTGATTTGTGCGAAAACGCGTTTTAAGCATGCACATGTATCTTTTGGTAGACGCGGATGAAGTTTTCTGCAAAACCACAAGATGTGCATGGAAATGGTGCTTTTGGCAGAACGCGCACGTGGATTTCTACCAAACGACGTGCTAAGCATGCCGATGCTGCTCTTTTTAGCACCCGCGCACGGATTTGTGCGAAAACGCGTTTTAAGCATGCACATGCATCTTTAGGTAGACGCGGATGAAGTTTTCTGCAAAACCACAAGATGTGCATGAAAATGGTGCTTTTGGCAGAACGCGCACGTGGATTTCTACCAAACGACGTGCTAAGCATGCCGATGCTGCTCTTTTTAGCACCCTCGCACGGATTTGTGCGAAAACGCGTTTTAAGCATGCACATGCATCTTTTGGAAGACGCGGATGAAGTTTTCTGCAAAACCACAAGATGTGCATGCAAATGGTGCTTTTGGCAGAACGCGCACGTGGATTTCTACCAAACGACATGCTAAGCATGCCGATGCTGCTCTTTTTAGCACCCGCGCACGGATTTTTGCGAAAACGCGTTTTAAGCATGCACATGCATCTTTTGGTAGACGCGGATGAAGTTTTCTGCAAAACCACAAGAAGTGCATGCAAATGGTTCTTTTGGCAGAACGCGCACGTGAATTTCTACCAAACGACGTGCTAAGCATGCCGATGCTGCTCTTTTTAGCACCCGCGCACGGATTTGTGCGAAAACGCGTTTTATGCATGCACATGAATCTTTTGGTAGACGCGAATGAAGTTTTCTGCAAAACCACAAGATGTGCATGCAAATGGTGCTTTTGGCAGAACGCGCACGTGGATTTCTACCAAACGACGTGCTAAGCATGCCGATGCTGCTCTTTTTAGCACCCGCGCACGGATTTGTGCGAAAACGCGTTTTAAGCATGCACATGCATCTTTTGGTAGACGCGGATGAAGTTTTCTGCAAAACCACAAGATGTGCAAGCAAATGGTGCTTTTGGCAGAACGCGCACGTGGATTTCTACCAAACGACGTGCTAAGCATGCCGATGCTGCTCTTTTTAGCACCCTCGCACGGATTTGTGCGAAAACGCGTTTTAAGCATGCACATGCATCTATTGGTAGACGCGGATGAAGTTTTCTGCAAAACCACAAGATGTGCATGCAAATGGTGCTTTTGGCAGAACGCGCACGTGGATTTCTACCAAACGACGTGGTAAGCATGCCGATGCTGCTCTTTTTAGCACCCGCGCACGGATTTTTGCGAAAACGCGTTTTAAGCATGCACATGCATCTTTTGGTAGACGCGGATGAAGTTTTCTGCAAAACCACAAGATGTGCATGCAAATGGTGCTTTTGGCAGAACGCGCACGTGGATTTCTACCAAACGACGTGCTAAGCATGCCGATGCTGCTCTTTTTAGCACCCTTGCACGGATTTGTGCGAAAACGCGTTTTAAGCATGCACATGCATCTTTTGGTAGACGCGGATGAAGTTTTCTGCAAAACCACAAGATGTGCATGCAAATGGTGCTTTTGGCAGAACGCGCACGTGGATTTCTACCAAACGACGTGGTAAGCATGCCGATGCTGCTCTTTTTAGCACCCGCGCACGGATTTTTGCGAAAACGCGTTTTAAGCATGCACATGCATCTTTTGGTAGACGCGGATGAAGTTTTCTGCAAAACCACAAGATGTGCATGCAAATGGTGTTTTTGGCAGAACGCGCACGTGGATTTCTACCAAACGACGTGCTAAGCATGCCGATGCTGCTCTTTTTAGCACCCGCGCACGGATTTGTGCGAAAACGCGTTTTATGCATGCATGTGCATCTTTTGGTAGACGCGGATGAAGTTTTCTGCAAAACCACAAGATCCGCATGCGAATGGTGCTTTTGGCAGAACGCGCACGTGGATTTCTACCAAACGACGTGCTAAGCATGCCGATGCTGCTCTTTTTAGCACCCGCGAACGGATTTGTGCGAAAACGCGTTTTAAGCATGCACATGCATCTTTTGGTAGACGCGGATGAAGTTTTCTGCAAAACCTCAAGATGTGCATGCAAATGGTGCTTTTGGCAGAACGCGCACGTGAATTTCTACCAAACGACGTGCTAAGCATGCCGATGCTGCTCTTTTTAGCACCCGCGCACGGATTTGTGCGAAAACGCGTTTTAAGCATGCACATGTATCTTTTGGTAGACGCGGATGAAGTTTTCTGCAAAACCACAAGATGTGCATGCAAATGGTGCTTTTGGCAGAACGCGCACGTGGATTTCTACCAAACGACGTGCTAAGCATGCCGATGCTGCTCTTTTTAGCACCCGCGCACGGAGTTGTGCGAAAACGCGTTTTAAGCATGCACATGCATCTTTTGGTAGACGCGGATGAAGTTTTCTGCAGAACCACAAGATGTGCATGCAAATGGTGCTTTTGGCAGAACGCGCACGTGGATTTCTACCAAACGACGTGCTAAGCATGCCGATGCTGCTCTTTTTAGCACCCTCGCACGGATTTGTGCGAAAACGCGTTTTAAGCATGCACATGCATCTTTTGGTAGACGCGGATGAAGTTTTCTGCAAAACCACAAGATGTGCATGCAAATGGTGCTTTTGGCAGAACGCGCACGTGGATTTCTATTAAACGACGTGCTAAGCATGCCGATGCTGCTCTTTTTAGCACCCGCGCACGGATTTTTGCGAAAACGCGTTTTAAGCATGCACATGCATCTTTTGGTAGACGCGGATGAAGTTTTCTGCAAAACCACAAGATGTCCATGCAAATGGTACTTTTGGCAGAACGCGCACGTGGATTTCCACCAAACGACGTGCTAAGCATGCCGATGCTGCTCTTTTTAGCACCCGCGCATGGATTTGTGCGAAAACGCGTTTTAAGCATGCACATGCATATTTTGGTAGACGCGGATGAAGTTTTCGGCAAAACCACAAGATGTGCATGCAAATGGTGCTTTTGGCAGAACGCGCTCGTGGATTTCTACCAAACGACGTGCTAAGCATGCCGATGCTGCTCTTTTTAGCACCCGCGCATGGATTTGTGCGAAAACGCGTTTTAAGCATGCACATGCATATTTTGGTAGACGCGGATGAAGTTTTCGGCAAAACCACAAGATGTGCATGCAAATGGTGCTTTTGGCAGAACGCGCTCGTGGATTTCTACCAAACGACGTGCTAAGCATGCCGATGCTGCTCTTTTTAGCGCCCGCGCACGGATTTGTGCGAAAACGCGTTTTAAGCATGCACATGCATCTTTTGGTAGACGCGGATGAAGTTTTCTGCAAAACCTCAAGATGTGCATGCAAATGGTGCTTTTGGCAGAACGCGCACGTGGATTTCTACCAAACGAAGTGCTAAGCATGCCGATGCTGCTCTTTTTAGCACCCGCGCACGGATTTGTGCGAAAACGCGTTTTAAGGATGCACGTGCATCTTTTGGTAGACGCGGATGAAGTTTTCTGCAAAACCAAAAGATGTGCATGCAAATGGTGCTTTTGGCAGAACGCGCACGTGGATTTCTACCAAACGACGTGCTAAGCATGCCGATGCTGCTCTTTTTAGCACCCGCGCACGGATTTGTGCGAAAACGCATTTTAAGCATGCACATGCATCTTTTGGTAGACGCGGATGAAGTTTTCTGCAAAACCACAATATGTGCATGCAAATGGTGCTTTTGGCAGAACGCGCACGTGGATTTCTACCAAACGACGTGCTAAGCATGCCGATGCTGCTCTTTTTAGCACCCGCGCACGGATTTGTGCGAAAACGCGTTTTAAGCATGCACATGCATCTTTTGTTAGACGCGGATGAAGTTTTCTGCAAAACCACAATATGTGCATGCAAATGGTGCTTTTGGCAGAACGCGCACGTGGATTTCTACCAAACGACGTGCTAAGCATGCCGATGCTGCTCTTTTTATCACCCGCGCACGGATTTGTGCGAAAACGCGTTTTAAGCATGCACATGCATCTTTTGGTAGACGCGGATGAAGTTTTCTGCAAAACCACAAGATGTGCATGCAAATGGTGCTTTTGGCAGAACGCGCACGTGGATTTCTACCAAACGACGTGCTAAGCATGCCGATGCTGCTCTTTTTAGCACCCGCGCACGGATTTGTGCGAAAACGCGTTTTAAGCATGCACATGCATCTTTTGGTAGACGCGGATGAAGTTTTCTGCAAAACCACAAGATGTGCATGCAAATGGTGCTTTTGGCAGAACGCGCACGTGGATTTCTACCAAACGACGTTCTAAGCATGCCGATGCTGCTCTTTTTAGCACCCTCGCACGGATTTGTGCGAAAACGCGTTTTAAGCATGCACATGCATCTTTTGGTAGACGCGGATGAAGTTTTCTGCAAAACCACAAGATCTGCATGCAAATGGTGCTTTTGGCAGAACGCGCACGTGGATTTCTACCAAACGACATGCTAAGCATGCCGATGCTGCTCTTTTTAGCACCCGCGCACGGATTTTTGCGAAAACGCGTTTTAAGCATGCACATGCATCTTTTGGTAGACGCGGATGAAGTTTTCTGCAAAACCACAATATGTGCATGCAAATGGTGCTTTTGGCAGAACGCGCACGTGAATTTCTACCAAACGACGTGCTAAGCATGCCGATGCTGCTCTTTTTAGCACCCGCGCACGGATTTGTGCGAAAACGCGTTTTATGCATGCACATGAATCTTTTGGTAGACGCGGATGAAGTTTTCTGCAAAACCACAAGATGTGCATGCGAATGGTGCTTTTGGCAGAACGCGCACGTGGATTTCTACCAAACGACGTGCTAAGCATGCCGATGCTGCTCTTTTTAGCACCCGCGCACGGATTTGTGCGAAAACGCGTTTTAAGCATGCACATGCATCTTTTGGTAGACGCGGATGAAGTTTTCTGCAAAACCACAAGATGTGCATGCAAATGGTGCTTTTGGCAGAACGCGCACGTGGATTTCTACCAAACGACGTGCTAAGCATGCCGATGCTGCTCTTTTTAGCACCCTCGCACGGATTTGTGCGAAAACGCGTTTTAAGCATGCACATGCATCTTTTGGAAGACGCGGATGAAGTTTTCTGCAAAACCACAAGATGTGCATGCAAATGGTGCTTTTGGCAGAACGCGCACGTGGATTTCTACCAAACGACATGCTAAGCATGCCGATGCTGCTCTTTTTAGCACCCGCGCACGGATTTTTGCGAAAACGCGTTTTAAGCATGCACATGCATCTTTTGGTAGACGCGGATGAAGTTTTCTGCAAAACCACAAGAAGTGCATGCAAATGGTTCTTTTGGCAGAACGCGCACGTGAATTTCTACCAAACGACGTGCTAAGCATGCCGATGCTGCTCTTTTTAGCACCCGCGCACGGATTTGTGCGAAAACGCGTTTTATGCATGCACATGAATCTTTTGGTAGACGCGGATGAAGTTTTCTGCAAAACCACAAGATGTGCATGTAAATGGTGCTTTTGGCAGAACGCGCACGTGGATTTCTACCAAACGACGTGCTAAGCATGCCGATGCTGCTCTTTTTAGCACCCGCGCACGGATATGTGCGAAAACATGTTTTCAGCATGCACATGCATCTTTTGGTAAACGCGGATGAAGTTTTCTGCAAAACCACAAGATGTGCATGCAAATGGTGCTTTTGGCAGAACGCGCACGTGGATTTCTACCAAACGACGTGCTAAGCATGCCGATGCTGCTCTTTTTAGCACCCGCGCACGGATTTGTGCGAAAACGCGTTTTAAGCATGCACACGCATCTTTTGGTAGACGCGGATGAAGTTTTCTGCAAAACCACAAGATGTGCATGCAAATGGTGCTTTTGGCAGAACGCGCACGTGGATTTCTACCAAACGACGTGCTAAGCATGCCGATGCTGCTCTTTTTAGCACCCTCGCACGGATTTGTGCGAAAACGCGTTTTAAGCATGCACATGCATCTTTTGGTAGACGCGGATGAAGTTTTCTGCAAAACCACAAGATGTGCATGCAAATGGTGCTTTTGGCAGAACGCGCACGTGAATTTCTACCAAACGACGTGCTAAGCATGCCGATGCTGCTCTTTTTAGCACCCGCGCACGGATTTGTGCGAAAACGCGTTTTAAGCATGCACATGTATCTTTTGGTAGACGCGGATGAAGTTTTCTGCAAAACCACAAGATGTGCATGGAAATGGTGCTTTTGGCAGAACGCGCACGTGGATTTCTACCAAACGACGTGCTAAGCATGCCGATGCTGCTCTTTTTAGCACCCGCGCACGGATTTGTGCGAAAACGCGTTTTAAGCATGCACATGCATCTTTAGGTAGACGCGGATGAAGTTTTCTGCAAAACCACAAGATGTGCATGAAAATGGTGCTTTTGGCAGAACGCGCACGTGGATTTCTACCAAACGACGTGCTAAGCATGCCGATGCTGCTCTTTTTAGCACCCTGGCACGGATTTGTGCGAAAACGCGTTTTAAGCATGCACATGCATCTTTTGGAAGACGCGGATGAAGTTTTCTGCAAAACCACAAGATGTGCATGCAAATGGTGCTTTTGGCAGAACGCGCACGTGGATTTCTACCAAACGACATGCTAAGCATGCCGATGCTGCTCTTTTTAGCACCCGCGCACGGATTTTTGCGAAAACGCGTTTTAAGCATGCACATGCATCTTTTGGTAGACGCGGATGAAGTTTTCTGCAAAACCACAAGAAGTGCATGCAAATGGTTCTTTTGGCAGAACGCGCACGTGAATTTCTACCAAACGACGTGCTAAGCATGCCGATGCTGCTCTTTTTAGCACCCGCGCACGGATTTGTGCGAAAACGCGTTTTATGCATGCACATGAATCTTTTGGTAGACGCGGATGAAGTTTTCTGCAAAACCACAAGATGTGCATGTAAATGGTGCTTTTGGCAGAACGCGCACGTGGATTTCTACCAAACGACGTGCTAAGCATGCCGATGCTGCTCTTTTTAGCACCCGCGCACGGATATGTGCGAAAACGTGTTTTCAGCATGCACATGCATCTTTTGGTAAACGCGGATGAAGTTTTCTGCAAAACCACAAGATGTGCATGCAAATGGTGCTTTTGGCAGAACGCGCACGTGGATTTCTACCAAACGACGTGCTAAGCATGCCGATGCTGCTCTTTTTAGCACCCGCGCACGGATTTGTGCGAAAACGCGTTTTAAGCATGCACACGCATCTTTTGGTAGACGCGGATGAAGTTTTCTGCAAAACCACAAGATGTGCATGAAAATGGTGCTTTTGGCAGAACGCGCACGTGGATTTCTACCAAACGACGTGCTAAGCATGCCGATGCTGCTCTTTTTAGCACCCGCGCACGGATTTGTGCGAAAACGCGTTTTATGCATGCATGTGCATCTTTTGGTAGACGCGGATGAAGTTTTCTGCAAAACCACAAGATCCGCATGCGAATGGTGCTTTTAGCAGAACGCGCACGTGGATTTCTACCAAACGACGTGCTAAGCATGCCGATGCTGCTCTTTTTAGCACCCGCGCACGGATTTGTGCGAAAACGCGTTTTAAGCATGCACATGCATCTTTTGGTAGACGCGGATGAAGTTTTCTGCAAAACCACAAGATGTGCATGCAAATGGTGCTTTTGGCAGAACGCGCACGTGAATTTCTACCAAACGACGTGCTAAGCATGCCGATGCTGCTCTTTTTAGCACCCGCGCACGGATTTGTGCGAAAACGCGTTTTATGCATGCACATGAATCTTTTGGTAGACGCGGATGAAGTTTTCTGCAAAACCACAAGATGTGCATGCAAATGGTGCTTTTGGCAGAACGCGCACGTGGATTTCTACCAAACGACGTTCTAAGCATGCCGATGCTGCTCTTTTTAGCACCCGCGCACGGATATGTGCGAAAACGCGTTTTCAGCATGCACATGCATCTTTTGGTAAACGCGGATGAAGTTTTCTGCAAAACCACAAGATGTGCATGCAAATGGTGCTTTTGGCAGAACGCCCACGTGGATTTCTACCAAACGACGTGCTAAGCATGCCGATGCTGCTATTTTTAGCACCCGCGCACGGATTTGTGCGAAAACGCGTTTTAAGCATGCACATGCATATTTTGGTAGACGCGGATGAAGTTTTCTGCAAAACCACAAGATGTGCATGCAAATGGTGCTTTTGGTAGAACGCGCACGTGGATTTCTACCAAACGACGTGCTAAGCATGCCGATGCTGCTCTTTTTAGCACCCGCGCACGGAAGTATGCGAAAACGCGTTTTAAGCATGCACATGCATATTTTGGTAGACGCGAATGAAGTTTTCTGCAAAACCACAAGATGTGCATGCAAATGGTGCTTTTGGCAGAACGCGCACGTGGATTTCTACCAAACGACGTGCTAAGCATGCCGATGCTGCTCTTTTTAGCACCCGCGCATGGATTTGTGCGAAAACGCGTTTTAAGCATGCACATGCATCTTTTGGTAGACGCGGATGAAGTTTTCTGCAAAACCACAAGATGTGCATGCAAATGGTGCTTTTGGCAGAACGCGCACGTGGATTTCTACCAAACGACGTGCTAAGCATGCCGATGCTGCTCTTTTTATCACCCGCGCACGGATTTGTGCGAAAACGTGTTTTATGCATGCACATGCATCTTTTGGTAGACGCGGATGAAGTTTTCTGCAAAACCACAAGATGTGCATGCAAATGGTGCTTTTGGCAGAACGCGCACGTGGATTTCTACCAAACGACGTGCTAAGCATGCCGATGCTGCTCTTTTTAGCACCCGCGCACGGATTTGTGCGAAAACGCGTTTTAAGCATGCACATGCATCTTTTGGTAGACGCGGATGAAGTTTTCTGCAAAACCACAAGATGTGCATGCAAATGGTGCTTTTGGCAGAACGCGGACGTGGATTTCTACCAAACGACGTGCTAAGCATGCCGATGCTGCTCTTTTTAGCACCCGCACACGGATTTGTGCGAAAACGCGTTTTAAGCATGCACATGCATCTTTTGGTAGAGACGGATGAAGTTTTCTGCAAAACCACAAGATGTGCATGCAAATGGTGCTTTTGGCAGAACGCGCACGTGGATATCTACCAAACGACGTGCTAGGCATGCCGATGCTGCTCTTTTTAGCACCCGCGCACGGATTTGTGCGAAAACGCGTTTTAAGCATGCACATGCATCTTTTGGTAGACGCGGATGAAGTTTTCTGCAAAACCACAAGATGTGCATGAAAATGGTGCTTTTGGCAGAACGCGCACGTGGATTTCTACCAAACGACGTGCTAAGCATGCCGATGCTGCTCTTTTTAGCACCCGCGCACGGATTTGTGCGAAAACGCGTTTTAGGCATGCACATGCATCTTTTGGTAGACACGGATGAAGTTTTCTGCAAAACCACAAGATGTGCATGCAAATGGTGCTTTTGGCAGAACGCGCACGTGGATTTCTACCAAACGACGTGCTAAGCATGCCGATGCTGCTCTTTTTAGCACCCGCGCACGGATTTGTGCGAAAACGCGTTTTAAGCATGCACATGCATCTTTTGGTAGACGCGGATGAAGTTTTCTGCAAAACCACAAGATGTGCATGCAAATGGTGTTTTTGGCAGAACGCGCACGTGAATTTCTACCAAACGACGTGCTAAGCATGCCGATGCTGCTCTTTTTAGCACCCGCGCACGGATTTTTGCGAAAACGCGTTTTATGCATGCACGTGCATCTTTTGGTAGACGCGGATGAAGTTTTCTGCAAAACCACAAGATCCGCATGCGAATGGTGCTTTTAGCAGAACGCGCACGTGGATTTCTACCAAACGACGTGCTAAGCATGCCGATGCTGCTCTTTTTAGCACCCGCGCACGGATTTGTGCGAAAACGCGTTTTAAGCATGCACATGCATCTTTTGGTAGACGCGGATGAAGTTTTCTGCAAAACCACAAGATCCGCATGCGAATGGTGCTTTTGGCAGAACGCGCACGTGGATTTCTACCAAACGACGTGCTAAGCATGCCGATGCTGCTCTTTTTAGCACCCGCGCACGGATTTGTGCGAAAACGCGTTTTAAGCATGCACATGCATCTTTTGGTAGACGCGGATGAAGTTTTCTGCAAAACCACAAGATGTGCATGCAAATGGTGCTTTTGGCAGAACGCGCACGTGGATTTCTACCAAACGACGTGCTAAGCATGCCGATGCTGCTCTTTTTAGCACCCGCGCACGGATTTGTGCGAAAACGCGTTTTAAGCATGCACATGCATCTTTTGGTAGACGCGGATGAAGTTTTCTGCAAAACCACAAGATGTGCATGCAAATGGTGCTTTTGGCAGAACGCGCACGTGGATTTCTACCAAACGACGTGCTAAGCATGCCGATGCTGCTCTTTTTAGCACACTCGCACGGATTTGTGCGAAAACGCGTTTTAAGCATGCACATGCATCTATTGGTAGACGCGGATGAAGTTTTCTGCAAAACCACAAGATGTGCATGCAAATGGTGCTTTTGGCAGAACGCGCACGTGGATTTCTACCAAACGACGTGGTAAGCATGCCGATGCTGCTCTTTTTAGCACCCGCGCACGGATTTTTGCGAAAACGCGTTTTAAGCATGCACATGCATCTTTTGGTAGACGCGGATGAAGTTTTCTGCAAAACCACAAGATGTGCATGCAAATGGTGCTTTTGGCAGAACGCGCACGTGGATTTCTACCAAACGACGTGCTAAGCATGCCGATGCTGCTCTTTTTAGCACCCTTGCACGGATTTGTGCGAAAACGCGTTTTAAGCATGCACATGCATCTTTTGGTAGACGCGGATGAAGTTTTCTGCAAAACCACAAGATGTGCATGCAAATGGTGCTTTTGGCAGAACGCGCACGTGGATTTCTACCAAACGACGTGGTAAGCATGCCGATGCTGCTCTTTTTAGCACCCGCGCACGGATTTTTGCGAAAACGCGTTTTAAGCATGCACATGCATCTTTTGGTAGACGCGGATGAAGTTTTCTGCAAAACCACAAGATGTGCATGCAAATGGTGTTTTTGGCAGAACGCGCACGTGGATTTCTACCAAACGACGTGCTAAGCATGCCGATGCTGCTCTTTTTAGCACCCGCGCACGGATTTGTGCGAAAACGCGTTTTATGCATGCATGTGCATCTTTTGGTAGACGCGGATGAAGTTTTCTGCAAAACCACAAGATCCGCATGCGAATGGTGCTTTTGGCAGAACGCGCACGTGGATTTCTATCAAACGACGTGCTAAGCATGCCGATGCTGCTCTTTTTAGCACCCGCGAACGGATTTGTGCGAAAACGCGTTTTAAGCATGCACATGCATCTTTTGGTAGACGCGGATGAAGTTTTCTGCAAAACCTCAAGATGTGCATGCAAATGGTGCTTTTGGCAGAACGCGCACGTGAATTTCTACCAAACGACGTGCTAAGCATGCCGATGCTGCTCTTTTTAGCACCCGCGCACGGATTTGTGCGAAAACGCGTTTTAAGCATGCACATGTATCTTTTGGTAGACGCGGATGAAGTTTTCTGCAAAACCACAAGATGTGCATGCAAATGGTGCTTTTGGCAGAACGCGCACGTGGATTTCTACCAAACGACGTGCTAAGCATGCCGATGCTGCTCTTTTTAGCCCCCGCGCACGGATTTGTGCGAAAACGCGTTTTAGGCATGCACATGCATCTTTTGGTAGACACGGATGAAGTTTTCTGCAAAACCACAAGATGTGCATGCAAATGGTGCTTTTGGCAGAACGCGCACGTGGATTTCTACCAAACGACGTGCTAAGCATGCCGATGCTGCTCTTTTTAGCACCCGCGCACGGATTTGTGCGAAAACGCGTTTTAAGCATGCACATGCATCTTTTGGTAGACGCGGATGAAGTTTTCTGCAAAACCACAAGATGTGCATGCAAATGGTGTTTTTGGCAGAACGCGCACGTGAATTTCTACCAAACGACGTGCTAAGCATGCCGATGCTGCTCTTTTTAGCACCCGCGCACGGATTTTTGCGAAAACGCGTTTTATGCATGCACGTGCATCTTTTGGTAGACGCGGATGAAGTTTTCTGCAAAACCACAAGATCCGCATGCGAATGGTGCTTTTAGCAGAACGCGCACGTGGATTTCTACCAAACGACGTGCTAAGCATGCCGATGCTGCTCTTTTTAGCACCCGCGCACGGATTTGTGCGAAAACGCGTTTTAAGCATGCACATGCATCTTTTGGTAGACGCGGATGAAGTTTTCTGCAAAACCACAAGATCCGCATGCGAATGGTGCTTTTGGCAGAACGCGCACGTGGATTTCTACCAAACGACGTGCTAAGCATGCCGATGCTGCTCTTTTTAGCACCCGCGCACGGATTTGTGCGAAAACGCGTTTTAAGCATGCACATGCATCTTTTGGTAGACGCGGATGAAGTTTTCTGCAAAACCACAAGATGTGCATGCAAATGGTGCTTTTGGCAGAACGCGCACGTGGATTTCTACCAAACGACGTGCTAAGCATGCCGATGCTGCTCTTTTTAGCACCCGCGCACGGATTTGTGCGAAAACGCGTTTTAAGCATGCACATGCATCTTTTGGTAGACGCGGATGAAGTTTTCTGCAAAACCACAAGATGTGCATGCAAATGGTGCTTTTGGCAGAACGCGCACGTGGATTTCTACCAAACGACGTGCTAAGCATGCCGATGCTGCTCTTTTTAGCACCCTCGCACGGATTTGTGCGAAAACGCGTTTTAAGCATGCACATGCATCTATTGGTAGACGCGGATGAAGTTTTCTGCAAAACCACAAGATGTGCATGCAAATGGTGCTTTTGGCAGAACGCGCACGTGGATTTCTACCAAACGACGTGGTAAGCATGCCGATGCTGCTCTTTTTAGCACCCGCGCACGGATTTTTGCGAAAACGCGTTTTAAGCATGCACATGCATCTTTTGGTAGACGCGGATGAAGTTTTCTGCAAAACCACAAGATGTGCATGCAAATGGTGCTTTTGGCAGAACGCGCACGTGGATTTCTACCAAACGACGTGCTAAGCATGCCGATGCTGCTCTTTTTAGCACCCTTGCACGGATTTGTGCGAAAACGCGTTTTAAGCATGCACATGCATCTTTTGGTAGACGCGGATGAAGTTTTCTGCAAAACCACAAGATGTGCATGCAAATGGTGCTTTTGGCAGAACGCGCACGTGGATTTCTACCAAACGACGTGGTAAGCATGCCGATGCTGCTCTTTTTAGCACCCGCGCACGGATTTTTGCGAAAACGCGTTTTAAGCATGCACATGCATCTTTTGGTAGACGCGGATGAAGTTTTCTGGAAAACCACAAGATGTGCATGCAAATGGTGTTTTTGGCAGAACGCGCACGTGGATTTCTACCAAACGACGTGCTAAGCATGCCGATGCTGCTCTTTTTAGCACCCGCGCACGGATTTGTGCGAAAACGCGTTTTATGCATGCATGTGCATCTTTTGGTAGACGCGGATGAAGTTTTCTGCAAAACCACAAGATCCGCATGCGAATGGTGCTTTTGGCAGAACGCGCACGTGGATTTCTATCAAACGACGTGCTAAGCATGCCGATGCTGCTCTTTTTAGCACCCGCGAACGGATTTGTGCGAAAACGCGTTTTAAGCATGCACATGCATCTTTTGGTAGACGCGGATGAAGTTTTCTGCAAAACCTCAAGATGTGCATGCAAATGGTGCTTTTGGCAGAACGCGCACGTGAATTTCTACCAAACGACGTGCTAAGCATGCCGATGCTGCTCTTTTTAGCACCCGCGCACGGATTTGTGCGAAAACGCGTTTTAAGCATGCACATGTATCTTTTGGTAGACGCGGATGAAGTTTTCTGCAAAACCACAAGATGTGCATGCAAATGGTGCTTTTGGCAGAACGCGCACGTGGATTTCTACCAAACGACGTGCTAAGCATGCCGATGCTGCTCTTTTTAGCACCCGCGCACGGAGTTGTGCGAAAACGCGTTTTAAGCATGCACATGCATCTTTTGGTAGACGCGGATGAAGTTTTCTGCAGAACCACAAGATGTGCATGCAAATGGTGCTTTTGGCAGAACGCGCACGTGGATTTCTACCAAACGACGTGCTAAGCATGCCGATGCTGCTCTTTTTAGCACCCTCGCACGGATTTGTGCGAAAACGCGTTTTAAGCATGCACATGCATCTTTTGGTAGACGCGGATGAAGTTTTCTGCAAAACCACAAGATGTGCATGCAAATGGTGCTTTTGGCAGAACGCGCACGTGGATTTCTACCAAACGACGTGCTAAGCATGCCGATGCTGCTCTTTTTAGCACCCGCGCACGGATTTTTGCGAAAACGCGTTTTAAGCATGCACATGCATCTTTTGGTAGACGCGGATGAATTTTTCTGCAAAACCACAAGATGTGCATGCAAATGGTGCTTTTGGCAGAACGCGCACGTGGATTTCTACCAAACGAAGTGCTAAGCATGCCGATGCTGCTCTTTTTAGCACCCGCGCACGGATTTGTGCGAAAACGCGTTTTAAGGATGCACATGCATCTATTGGTAGACGCGGATGAAGTTTTCTGCAAAACCACAAGATGTGCATGCAAATGGTGCTTTTGGCAGAACGCGCACGTGGATTTCTACCAAACGACGTGCTAAGCATGCCGATGCTGCTCTTTTTAGCACCCGCGCCAGATTTGTGCGAAAACGCGTTTTAAGCATGCACATGCATCTTTTGGTAGACGCGGATGAAGTTTTCTGCAAAACCACAAGATGTGCATGCAAATGGTGCTTTTGGCAGAACGCGCAAGTGGATTTCTACCAAACGACGTGCTAAGCATGCCGATGCTGCTCTTTTTAGCACCCGCGCACGGATTTGTGCGAAAACGCGTTTTAAGCATGCACATGCATCTTTTGGTAGACGCGGATGAAGTTTTCTGCAAAACCACGAGATGTCCATGCAAATGGTACTTTTGGCAGAACGCGCACGTGGATTTCCACCAAACGACGTGCTAAGCATGCCGATGCTGCTCTTTTTAGCACCCGCGCACGGATTTGTGCGAAAACGCGTTTTAAGCATGCACATGCATATTTTGGTAGACGCGGATGAAGTTTTCGGCAAAACCACAAGATGTGCATGCAAATGGTGCTTTTGGCAGAACGCGCTCGTGGATTTCTACCAAACGACGTGCTAAGCATGCCGATGCTGCTCTTTTTAGCGCCCGCGCACGGATTTGTGCGAAAACGCGTTTTAAGCATGCACATGCATCTTTTGGTAGACGCGGATGAAGTTTTCTGCAAAACCTCAAGATGTGCATGCAAATGGTGCTTTTGGCAGAACGCGCACGTGGATTTCTACCAAACGAAGTGCTAAGCATGCCGATGCTGCTCTTTTTAGCACCCGCGCACGGATTTGTGCGAAAACGCGTTTTAAGGATGCACGTGCATCTTTTGGTAGACGCGGATGAAGTTTTCTGCAAAACCACAAGATGTGCATGCAAATGGTGCTTTTGGCAGAACGCGCACGTGGATTTCTACCAAACGACGTGCTAAGCATGCCGATGCTGCTCTTTTTAGCACCCGCGCACGGATTTGTGCGAAAACGCGTTTTAAGCATGCACATGCATCTTTTGGTAGACGCGGATGAAGTTTTCTGCAAAACCACAATATGTGCATGCAAATGGTGCTTTTGGCAGAACGCGCACGTGGATTTCTACCAAACGACGTGCTAAGCATGCCGATGCTGCTCTTTTTAGCACCCGCGCACGGATTTGTGCGAAAACGCGTTTTAAGCATGCACATGCATCTTTTGTTAGACGCGGATGAAGTTTTCTGCAAAACCACAATATGTGCATGCAAATGGTGCTTTTGGCAGAACGCGCACGTGGATTTCTACCAAACGACGTGCTAAGCATGCCGATGCTGCTCTTTTTATCACCCGCGCACGGATTTGTGCGAAAACGCGTTTTAAGCATGCACATGCATCTTTTGGTAGACGCGGATGAAGTTTTCTGCAAAACCACAAGATGTGCATGCAAATGGTGCTTTTGGCAGAACGCGCACGTGGATTTCTACCAAACGACGTGCTAAGCATGCCGATGCTGCTCTTTTTAGCACCCGCGCACGGATTTGTGCGAAAACGCGTTTTAAGCATGCACATGCATCTTTTGGTAGACGCGGATGAAGTTTTCTGCAAAACCACAAGATGTGCATGCAAATGGTGCTTTTGGCAGAACGCGCACGTGGATTTCTACCAAACGACGTTCTAAGCATGCCGATGCTGCTCTTTTTAGCACCCTCGCACGGATTTGTGCGAAAACGCGTTTTAAGCATGCACATGCATCTTTTGGTAGACGCGGATGAAGTTTTCTGCAAAACCACAAGATGTGCATGCAAATGGTGCTTTTGGCAGAACGCGCACGTGGATTTCTACCAAACGACATGCTAAGCATGCCGATGCTGCTCTTTTTAGCACCCGCGCACGGATTTTTGCGAAACGCGTTTTAAGCATGCACATGCATCTTTTGGTAGACGCGGATGAAGTTTTCTGCAAAACCACAATATGTGCATGCAAATGGTGCTTTTGGCAGAACGCGCACGTGAATTTCTACCAAACGACGTGCTAAGCATGCCGATGCTGCTCTTTTTAGCACCCGCGCACGGATTTGTGCGAAAACGCGTTTTATGCATGCACATGAATCTTTTGGTAGACGCGGATGAAGTTTTCTGCAAAACCACAAGATGTGCATGCAAATGGTGCTTTTGGCAGAACGCGCACGTGGATTTCTACCAAACGACGTGCTAAGCATGCCGATGCTGCTCTTTTTAGCACCCGCGCACGGATTTGTGCGAAAACGCGTTTTAAGCATGCACATGCATCTTTTGGTAGACGCGGATGAAGTTTTCTGCAAAACCACAAGATGTGCATGCAAATGGTGCTTTTGGCAGAACGCGCACGTGGATTTCTACCAAACGACGTGCTAAGCATGCCGATGCTGCTCATTTTAGCACCCTCGCACGGATTTGTGCGAAAACGCGTTTTAAGCATGCACATGCATCTTTTGGAAGACGCGGATGAAGTTTTCTGCAAAACCACAAGATGTGCATGCAAATGGTGCTTTTGGCAGAACGCGCACGTGGATTTCTACCAAACGACATGCTAAGCATGCCGATGCTGCTCTTTTTAGCACCCGCGCACGGATTTTTGCGAAAACGCGTTTTAAGCATGCACATGCATCTTTTGGTAGACGCGGATGAAGTTTTCTGCAAAACCACAAGAAGTGCATGCAAATGGTTCTTTTGGCAGAACGCGCACGTGAATTTCTACCAAACGACGTGCTAAGCATGCCGATGCTGCTCTTTTTAGCACCCGCGCACGGATTTGTGCGAAAACGCGTTTTATGCATGCACATGAATCTTTTGGTAGACGCGGATGAAGTTTTCTGCAAAACCACAAGATGTGCATGTAAATGGTGCTTTTGGCAGAACGCGCACGTGGATTTCTACCAAACGACGTGCTAAGCATGCCGATGCTGCTCTTTTTAGCACCCGCGCACGGATATGTGCGAAAACGTGTTTTCAGCATGCACATGCATCTTTTGGTAAACGCGGATGAAGTTTTCTGCAAAACCACAAGATGTGCATGCAAATGGTGCTTTTGGCAGAACGCGCACGTGGATTTCTACCAAACGACGTGCTAAGCATGCCGATGCTGCTCTTTTTAGCACCCGCGCACGGATTTTTGCGAAAACGCGTTTTAAGCATGCACACGCATCTTTTGGTAGACGCGGATGAAGTTTTCTGCAAAACCACAAGATGTGCATGCAAATGGTGCTTTTGGCAGAACGCGCACGTGGATTTCTACCAAACGACATGCTAAGCATGCCGATGCTGCTCTTTTTAGCACCCTCGCACGGATTTGTGCGAAAACGCGTTTTAAGCATGCATATGCATCTTTTGGTAGACGCGGATGAAGTTTTCTGCAAAACCACAAGATGTGCATGCAAATGGTGCTTTTGGCAGAACGCGCACGTGAATTTCTACCAAACGACGTGCTAAGCATGCCGATGCTGCTCTTTTTAGCACCCGCGCACGGATTTGTGCGAAAACGCGTTTTATGCATGCATGTGCATCTTTTGGTAGACGCGGATGAAGTTTTCTGCAAAACCACAAGATCCGCATGCGAATGGTGCTTTTAGCAGAACGCGCACGTGGATTTCTACCAAACGACGTGCTAAGCATGCCGATGCTGCTCTTTTTAGCACCCGCGCACGGATTTGTGCGAAAACGCGTTTTAAGCATGCACATGCATCTTTTGGTAGACGCGGATGAAGTTTTCTGCAAAACCACAAGATGTGCATGCAAATGGTGCTTTTGGCAGAACGCGCACGTGAATTTCTACCAAACGACGTGCTAAGCATGCCGATGCTGCTCTTTTTAGCACCCGCGCACGGATTTGTGCGAAAACGCGTTTTATGCATGCACATGAATCTTTTGGTAGACGCGGATGAAGTTTTCTGCAAAACCACAAGATGTGCATGCAAATGGTGCTTTTGGCAGAACGCGCACGTGGATTTCTACCAAACGACGTTCTAAGCATGCCGATGCTGCTCTTTTTAGCACCCGCGCACGGATATGTGCGAAAACGCGTTTTCAGCATGCACATGCATCTTTTGGTAAACGCGGATGAAGTTTTCTGCAAAACCACAGGATGTGCATGCAAATGGTGCTTTTGGCAGAACGCGCACGTGGATTTCTACCAAACGACGTGCTAAGCATGCCGATGCTGCTCTTTTTAGCACCCGCGCACGGATTTGTGCGAAAACGCGTTTTAAGCATGCACATGCATCTTTTGGTAGACGCGGATGAAGTTTTCTGCAAAACCACAAGATGTGCATGCAAATGGTGCTTTTGGCAGAACGCGCACGTGAATTTCTACCAAACGACGTGCTAAGCATGCCGATGCTGCTCTTTTTAGCACCCGCGCACGGATTTGTGCGAAAACGCGTTTTATGCATGCACATGAATCTTTTGGTAGACGCGGATGAAGTTTTCTGCAAAACCAAAAGATGTGCATGCAAATGGTGCTTTTGGCAGAACGCGCACGTGGATTTCTACCAAACGACGTTCTAAGCATGCCGATGCTGCTCTTTTTAGCACCCGCGCACGGATATGTGCGAAAACGCGTTTTCAGCATGCACATGCATCTTTTGGTAAACGCGGATGAAGTTTTCTGCAAAACCACAAGATGTGCATGCAAATGGTGCTTTTGGCAGAACGCGCACGTGGATTTCTACCAAACGACGTGCTAAGCATGCCGATGCTGCTATTTTTAGCACCCGCGCACGGATTTGTGCGAAAACGCGTTTTAAGCATGCACATGCATATTTTGGTAGACGCGGATGAAGTTTTCTGCAAAACCACAAGATGTGCATGCAAATGGTGCTTTTGGCAGAACGCGCACGTGGATTTCTACCAAACGACGTGCTAAGCATGCCGATGCTGCTCTTTTTAGCACCCGCGCACGGAAGTATGCGAAAACGCGTTTTAAGCATGCACATGCATATTTTGGTAGACGCGAATGAAGTTTTCTGCAAAACCACAAGATGTGCATGCAAATGGTGCTTTTGGCAGAACGCGCACGTGGATTTCTACCAAACGACGTGCTAAGCATGCCGATGCTGCTCTTTTTAGCACCCGCGCATGGATTTGTGCGAAAACGCGTTTTAAGCATGCACATGCATCTTTTGGTAGACGCGGATGAAGTTTTCTGCAAAACCACAAGATGTGCATGCAAATGGTGCTTTTGGCAGAACGCGCACGTGGATTTCTACCAAACGACGTGCTAAGCATGCCGATGCTGCTCTTTTTAGCACCCGCGCACGGATTTGTGCGAAAACGCGTTTTAAGCATGCACATGCATCTTTTGTTAGACGCGGATGAAGTTTTCTGCAAAACCACAATATGTGCATGCAAATGGTGCTTTTGGCAGAACGCGCACGTGGATTTCTACCAAACGACGTGCTAAGCATGCCGATGCTGCTCTTTTTATCACCCGCGCACGGATTTGTGCGAAAACGTGTTTTATGCATGCACATGCATCTTTTGGTAGACGCGGATGAAGTTTTCTGCAAAACCACAAGATGTGCATGCAAATGGTGCTTTTGGCAGAACGCGCACGTGGATTTCTACCAAACGACGTGCTAAGCATGCCGATGCTGCTCTTTTTAGCACCCGCGCACGGATTTGTGCGAAAACGCGTTTTAAGCATGCACATGCATCTTTTGGTAGACGCGGATGAAGTTTTCTGCAAAACCACAAGATGTGCATGCAAATGGTGCTTTTGGCAGAACGCGGACGTGGATTTCTACCAAACGACGTGCTAAGCATGCCGATGCTGCTCTTTTTAGCACCCGCACACGGATTTGTGCGAAAACGCGTTTTAAGCATGCACATGCATCTTTTGGTAGAGACGGATGAAGTTTTCTGCAAAACCACAAGATGTGCATGCAAATGGTGCTTTTGGCAGAACGCGCACGTGGATATCTACCAAACGACGTGCTAGGCATGCCGATGCTGCTCTTTTTAGCACCCGCGCACGGATTTGTGCGAAAACGCGTTTTAAGCATGCACATGCATCTTTTGGTAGACGCGGATGAAGTTTTCTGCAAAACCACAAGATGTGCATGAAAATGGTGCTTTTGGCAGAACGCGCACGTGGATTTCTACCAAACGACGTGCTAAGCATGCCGATGCTGCTCTTTTTAGCACCCGCGCACGGATTTGTGCGAAAACGCGTTTTAGGCATGCACATGCATCTTTTGGTAGACACGGATGAAGTTTTCTGCAAAACCACAAGATGTGCATGCAAATGGTGCTTTTGGCAGAACGCGCACGTGGATTTCTACCAAACGACGTGCTAAGCATGCCGATGCTGCTCTTTTTAGCACCCGCGCATGGATTTGTGCGAAAACGCGTTTTAAGCATGCACATGCATCTTTTGGTAGACGCGGATGAAGTTTTCTGCAAAACCACAAGATGTGCATGCAAATGGTGTTTTTGGCAGAACGCGCACGTGAATTTCTACCAAACGACGTGCTAAGCATGCCGATGCTGCTCTTTTTAGCACCCGCGCACGGATTTTTGCGAAAACGCGTTTTATGCATGCACGTGCATCTTTTGGTAGACGCGGATGAAGTTTTCTGCAAAACCACAAGATCCGCATGCGAATGGTGCTTTTAGCAGAACGCGCACTTGGATTTCTACCAAACGACGTGCTAAGCATGCCGATGCTGCTCTTTTTAGCACCCGCGCACGGATTTGTGCGAAAACGCGTTTTAAGCATGCACATGCATCTTTTGGTAGACGCGGATGAAGTTTTCTGCAAAACCACAAGATCCGCATGCGAATGGTGCTTTTGGCAGAACGCGCACGTGGATTTCTACCAAACGACGTGCTAAGCATGCCGATGCTGCTCTTTTTAGCACCCGCGCACGGATTTGTGCGAAAACGCGTTTTAAGCATGCACATGCATCTTTTGGTAGACGCGGATGAAGTTTTCTGCAAAACCACAAGATGTGCATGCAAATGGTGCTTTTGGCAGAACGCGCACGTGGATTTCTACCAAACGACGTGCTAAGCATGCCGATGCTGCTCTTTTTAGCACCCGCGCACGGATTTGTGCGAAAACGCGTTTTAAGCATGCACATGCATCTTTTGGTAGACGCGGATGAAGTTTTCTGCAAAACCACAAGATGTGCATGCAAATGGTGCTTTTGGCAGAACGCGCACGTGGATTTCTACCAAACGACGTGCTAAGCATGCCGATGCTGCTCTTTTTAGCACCCTCGCACGGATTTGTGCGAAAACGCGTTTTAAGCATGCACATGCATCTATTGGTAGACGCGGATGAAGTTTTCTGCAAAACCACAAGATGTGCATGCAAATGGTGCTTTTGGCAGAACGCGCACGTGGATTTCTACCAAACGACGTGGTAAGCATGCCGATGCTGCTCTTTTTAGCACCCGCGCACGGATTTTTGCGAAAACGCGTTTTAAGCATGCACATGCATCTTTTGGTAGACGCGGATGAAGTTTTCTGCAAAACCACAAGATGTGCATGCAAATGGTGCTTTTGGCAGAACGCGCACGTGGATTTCTACCAAACGACGTGCTAAGCATGCCGATGCTGCTCTTTTTAGCACCCTTGCACGGATTTGTGCGAAAACGCGTTTTAAGCATGCACATGCATCTTTTGGTAGACGCGGATGAAGTTTTCTGCAAAACCACAAGATGTGCATGCAAATGGTGCTTTTGGCAGAACGCGCACGTGGATTTCTACCAAACGACGTGGTAAGCATGCCGATGCTGCTCTTTTTAGCACCCGCGCACGGATTTTTGCGAAAACGCGTTTTAAGCATGCACATGCATCTTTTGGTAGACGCGGATGAAGTTTTCTGCAAAACCACAAGATGTGCATGCAAATGGTGTTTTTGGCAGAACGCGCACGTGGATTTCTACCAAACGACGTGCTAAGCATGCCGATGCTGCTCTTTTTAGCACCCGCGCACGGATTTGTGCGAAAACGCGTTTTATGCATGCATGTGCATCTTTTGGTAGACGCGGATGAAGTTTTCTGCAAAACCACAAGATCCGCATGCGAATGGTGCTTTTGGCAGAACGCGCACGTGGATTTCTACCAAACGACGTGCTAAGCATGCCGATGCCGCTCTTTTTAGCACCCGCGAACGGATTTGTGCGAAAACGCGTTTTAAGCATGCACATGCATCTTTTGGTAGACGCGGATGAAGTTTTCTGCAAAACCTCAAGATGTGCATGCAAATGGTGCTTTTGGCAGAACGCGCACGTGAATTTCTACCAAACGACGTGCTAAGCATGCCGATGCTGCTCTTTTTAGCACCCGCGCACGGATTTGTGCGAAAACGCGTTTTAAGCATGCACATGTATCTTTTGGTAGACGCGGATGAAGTTTTCTGCAGAACCACAAGATGTGCATGCAAATGGTGCTTTTGGCAGAACGCGCACGTGGATTTCTACCAAACGACGTGCTAAGCATGCCGATGCTGCTCTTTTTAGCACCCTCGCACGGATTTGTGCGAAAACGCGTTTTAAGCATGCATATGCATCTTTTGGTAGACGCGGATGAAGTTTTCTGCAAAACCACAAGATGTGCATGCAAATGGTGCTTTTGGCAGAACGCGCACGTGGATTTCTACCAAACGACGTGCTAAGCATGCCGATGCTGCTCTTTTTAGCACCCGCGCACGGATTTTTGCGAAAACGCGTTTTAAGCATGCACATGCATCTTTTGGTAGACGCGGATGAATTTTTCTGCAAAACCACAAGATGTGCATGCAAATGGTGCTTTTGGCAGAACGCGCACGTGGATTTCTACCAAACGAAGTGCTAAGCATGCCGATGCTGCTCTTTTTAGCACCCGCGCACGGATTTGTGCGAAAACGCGTTTTAAGGATGCACATGCATCTATTGGTAGACGCGGATGAAGTTTTCTGCAAAACCACAAGATGTGCATGCAAATGGTGCTTTTGGCAGAACGCGCACGTGGATTTCTACCAAACGACGTGCTAAGCATGCCGATGCTGCTCTTTTTAGCACCCGCGCCAGATTTGTGCGAAAACGCGTTTTAAGCATGCACATGCATCTTTTGGTAGACGCGGATGAAGTTTTCTGCAAAACCACAAGATGTGCATGCAAATGGTGCTTTTGGCAGAACGCGCAAGTGGATTTCTACCAAACGACGTGCTAAGCATGCCGATGCTGCTCTTTTTAGCACCCGCGCACGGATTTGTGCGAAAACGCGTTTTAAGCATGCACATGCATCTTTTGGTAGACGCGGATGAAGTTTTCTGCAAAACCACGAGATGTCCATGCAAATGGTACTTTTGGCAGAACGCGCACGTGGATTTCCACCAAACGACGTGCTAAGCATGCCGATGCTGCTCTTTTTAGCACCCGCGCACGGATTTGTGCGAAAACGCGTTTTAAGCATGCACATGCATATTTTGGTAGACGCGGATGAAGTTTTCGGCAAAACCACAAGATGTGCATGCAAATGGTGCTTTTGGCAGAACGCGCTCGTGGATTTCTACCAAACGACGTGCTAAGCATGCCGATGCTGCTCTTTTTAGCGCCCGCGCACGGATTTGTGCGAAAACGCGTTTTAAGCATGCACATGCATCTTTTGGTAGACGCGGATGAAGTTTTCTGCAAAACCTCAAGATGTGCATGCAAATGGTGCTTTTGGCAGAACGCGCACGTGGATTTCTACCAAACGAAGTGCTAAGCATGCCGATGCTGCTCTTTTTAGCACCCGCGCACGGATTTGTGCGAAAACGCGTTTTAAGGATGCACGTGCATCTTTTGGTAGACGCGGATGAAGTTTTCTGCAAAACCACAAGATGTGCATGCAAATGGTGCTTTTGGCAGAACGCGCACGTGGATTTCTACCAAACGACGTGCTAAGCATGCCGATGCTGCTCTTTTTAGCACCCGCGCACG
The DNA here is from genome assembly GCF_023375885.2 of Dermacentor andersoni. NCBI lineage: Eukaryota > Metazoa > Arthropoda > Arachnida > Ixodida > Ixodidae > Dermacentor > Dermacentor andersoni. The sequence goes on from NW_027314786.1 coordinate 107,914, forward strand.
GATTTGTGCGAAAACGCGTTTTAAGCATGCACATGCATCTTTTGGTAGACGCGGATGAAGTTTTCTGCAAAACCACAATATGTGCATGCAAATGGTGCTTTTGGCAGAACGCGCACGTGGATTTCTACCAAACGACGTGCTAAGCATGCCGATGCTGCTCTTTTTAGCACCCGCGCACGGATTTTTGCGAAAACGCGTTTTAAGCATGCACATGCATCTTTTGGTAGACGCGGATGAAGTTTTCTGCAAAACCACAATATGTGCATGCAAATGGTGCTTTTGGCAGAACGCGCACGTGAATTTCTACCAAACGACGTGCTAAGCATGCCGATGCTGCTCTTTTTAGCACCCGCGCACGGATTTGTGCGAAAACGCGTTTTATGCATGCACATGAATCTTTTGGTAGACGCGGATGAAGTTTTCTGCAAAACCACAAGACGTGCATGCAAATGGTGCTTTTGGCAGAACGCGCACGTGGATTTCTACCAAACGACGTGCTAAGCATGCCGATGCTGCTCTTTTTAGCACCCGCGCACGGATTTGTGCGAAAACGCGTTTTAAGCATGCACATGCATCTTTTGGTAGACGCGGATGAAGTTTTCTGCAAAACCACAACATGTGCATGCAAATGGTGCTTTTGGCAGAACGCGCACGTGGATTTCTACCAAACGACGTGCTAAGCATGCCGATGCTGCTCATTTTAGCACCCTCGCACGGATTTGTGCGAAAACGCGTTTTAAGCATGCACATGCATCTTTTGGAAGACGCGGATGAAGTTTTCTGCAAAACCACAAGATGTGCATGCAAATGGTGCTTTTGGCAGAACGCGCACGTGGATTTCTACCAAACGACATGCTAAGCATGCCGATGCTGCTCTTTTTAGCACCCGCGCACGGATTTTTGCGAAAACGCGTTTTAAGCATGCACATGCATCTTTTGGTAGACGCGGATGAAGTTTTCTGCAAAACCACAAGAAGTGCATGCAAATGGTTCTTTTGGCAGAACGCGCACGTGAATTTCTACCAAACGACGTGCTAAGCATGCCGATGCTGCTCTTTTTAGCACCCGCGCACGGATTTGTGCGAAAACGCGTTTTATGCATGCACATGAATCTTTTGGTAGACGCGGATGAAGTTTTCTGCAAAACCACAAGATGTGCATGTAAATGGTGCTTTTGGCAGAACGCGCACGTGGATTTCTACCAAACGACGTGCTAAGCGTGCCGATGCTGCTCTTTTTAGCACCCGCGCACGGATATGTGCGAAAACGTGTTTTCAGCATGCACATGCATCTTTTGGTAAACGCGGATGAAGTTTTCTGCAAAACCACAAGATGTGCATGCAAATGGTGCTTTTGGCAGAACGCGCACGTGGATTTCTACCAAACGACGTGCTAAGCATGCCGATGCTGCTCTTTTTAGCACCCGCGCACGGATTTTTGCGAAAACGCGTTTTAAGCATGCACACGCATCTTTTGGTAGACGCGGATGAAGTTTTCTGCAAAACCACAAGATGTGCATGCAAATGGTGCTTTTGGCAGAACGCGCACGTGGATTTCTACCAAACGACATGCTAAGCATGCCGATGCTGCTCTTTTTAGCACCCTCGCACGGATTTGTGCGAAAACGCGTTTTAAGCATGCACATGCATCTTTTGGTAGACGCGGATGAAGTTTTCTGCAAAACCACAAGATGTGCATGCAAATGGTGCTTTTGGCAGAACGCGCACGTGAATTTCTACCAAACGACGTGCTAAGCATGCCGATGCTGCTCTTTTTAGCACCCGCGCACGGATTTGTGCGAAAACGCGTTTTAAGCATGCACATGTATCTTTTGGTAGACGCGGATGAAGTTTTCTGCAAAACAACAAGATGTGCATGGAAATGGTGCTTTTGGCAGAACGCGCACGTGGATTTCTACCAAACGACGTGCTAAGCATGCCGATGCTGCTCTTTTTAGCACCCGCGCACGGATTTGTGCGAAAACGCGTTTTAAGCATGCACATGCATCTTTAGGTAGACGCGGATGAAGTTTTCTGCAAAACCACAAGATGTGCATGAAAATGGTGCTTTTGGCAGAACGCGCACGTGGATTTCTACCAAACGACGTGCTAAGCATGCCGATGCTGCTCTTTTTAGCACCCTCGCACGGATTTGTGCGAAAACGCGTTTTAAGCATGCACATGCATCTTTTGGAAGACGCGGATGAAGTTTTCTGCAAAACCACAAGATGTGCATGCAAATGGTGCTTTTGGCAGAACGCGCACGTGGATTTCTACCAAACGACATGCTAAGCATGCCGATGCTGCTCTTTTTAGCACCCGCGCACGGATTTGTGCGAAAACGCGTTTTATGCATGCACATGAATCTTTTGGTAGACGCGGATGAAGTTTTCTGCAAAACCACAAGATGTGCATGTAAATGGTGCTTTTGGCAGAACGCGCACGTGGATTTCTACCAAACGACGTGCTAAGCATGCCGATGCTGCTCTTTTTAGCACCCGCGCACGGATATGTGCGAAAACGTGTTTTCAGCATGCACATGCATCTTTTGGTAAACGCGGATGAAGTTTTCTGCAAAACCACAAGATGTGCATGCAAATGGTGCTTTTGGCAGAACGCGCACGTGGATTTCTACCAAACGACGTGCTAAGCATGCCGATGCTGCTCTTTTTAGCACCCGCGCACGGATTTGTGCGAAAACGCGTTTTAAGCATGCACACGCATCTTTTGGTAGACGCGGATGAAGTTTTCTGCAAAACCACAAGATGTGCATGCAAATGGTGCTTTTGGCAGAACGCGCACGTGGATTTCTACCAAACGACGTGCTAAGCATGCCGATGCTGCTCTTTTTAGCACCCTCGCACGGATTTGTGCGAAAACGCGTTTTAAGCATGCACATGCATCTTTTGGTAGACGCGGATGAAGTTTTCTGCAAAACCACAAGATGTGCATGCAAATGGTGCTTTTGGCAGAACGCGCACGTGGATTTCTACCAAACGACGTGCTAAGCATGCCGATGCTGCTCTTTTTAGCACCCGCGCACGGATTTGTGCGAAAACGCGTTTTAAGCATGCACATGCATCTTTTGGTAGACGCGGATGAAGTTTTCTGCAAAACCACAAGATGTGCATGCAAATGGTGCTTTTGGCAGAACGCGCACGTGGATTTCTACCAAACGACGTTCTAAGCATGCCGATGCTGCTCTTTTTAGCACCCTCGCACGGATTTGTGCGAAAACGCGTTTTAAGCATGCACATGCATCTTTTGGTAGACGCGGATGAAGTTTTCTGCAAAACCACAAGATGTGCATGCAAATGGTGCTTTTGGCAGAACGCGCACGTGGATTTCTACCAAACGACATGCTAAGCATGCCGATGCTGCTCTTTTTAGCACCCGCGCACGGATTTTTGCGAAAACGCGTTTTAAGCATGCACATGCATCTTTTGGTAGACGCGGATGAAGTTTTCTGCAAAACCACAATATGTGCATGCAAATGGTGCTTTTAGCAGAACGCGCACGTGAATTTCTACCAAACGACGTGCTAAGCATGCCGATGCTGCTCTTTTTAGCACCCGCGCACGGATTTGTGCGAAAACGCGTTTTATGCATGCACATGAATCTTTTGGTAGACGCGGATGAAGTTTTCTGCAAAACCACAAGATGTGCATGCAAATGGTGCTTTTGGCAGAACGCGCACGTGGATTTCTACCAAACGACGTGCTAAGCATGCCGATGCTGCTCTTTTTAGCACCCGCGCACGGATTTGTGCGAAAACGCGTTTTAAGCATGCACATGCATCTTTTGGTAGACGCGGATGAAGTTTTCTGCAAAACCACAAGATGTGCATGCAAATGGTGCTTTTGGCAGAACGCGCACGTGGATTTCTACCAAACGACGTGCTAAGCATGCCGATGCTGCTCATTTTAGCACCCTCGCACGGATTTGTGCGAAAACGCGTTTTAAGCATGCACATGCATCTTTTGGAAGACGCGGATGAAGTTTTCTGCAAAACCACAAGATGTGCATGCAAATGGTGCTTTTGGCAGAACGCGCACGTGGATTTCTACCAAACGACATGCTAAGCATGCCGATGCTGCTCTTTTTAGCACCCGCGCACGGATTTTTGCGAAAACGCGTTTTAAGCATGCACATGCATCTTTTGGTAGACGCGGATGAAGTTTTCTGCAAAACCACAAGAAGTGCATGCAAATGGTTCTTTTGGCAGAACGCGCACGTGAATTTCTACCAAACGACGTGCTAAGCATGCCGATGCTGCTCTTTTTAGCACCCGCGCACGGATTTGTGCGAAAACGCGTTTTAAGCATGCACATGCATCTTTTGGTAGACGCGGATGAAGTTTTCTGCAAAACCACAAGATGTGCATGCAAATGGTGCTTTTGGCAGAACGCGCACGTGGATTTCTACCAAACGACGTGCTAAGCATGCCGATGCTGCTCATTTTAGCACCCTCGCACGGATTTGTGCGAAAACGCGTTTTAAGCATGCACATGCATCTTTTGGAAGACGCGGATGAAGTTTTCTGCAAAACCACAAGATGTGCATGCAAATGGTGCTTTTGGCAGAACGCGCACGTGGATTTCTACCAAACGACATGCTAAGCATGCCGATGCTGCTCTTTTTAGCACCCGCGCACGGATTTTTGCGAAAACGCGTTTTAAGCATGCACATGCATCTTTTGGTAGACGCGGATGAAGTTTTCTGCAAAACCACAAGAAGTGCATGCAAATGGTTCTTTTGGCAGAACGCGCACGTGAATTTCTACCAAACGACGTGCTAAGCATGCCGATGCTGCTCTTTTTAGCACCCGCGCACGGATTTGTGCGAAAACGCGTTTTATGCATGCACATGAATCTTTTGGTAGACGCGGATGAAGTTTTCTGCAAAACCACAAGATGTGCATGTAAATGGTGCTTTTGGCAGAACGCGCACGTGGATTTCTACCAAACGACGTGCTAAGCGTGCCGATGCTGCTCTTTTTAGCAAGCGCACGGATATGTGCGAAAACGTGTTTTCAGCATGCACATGCATCTTTTGGTAAACGCGGATGAAGTTTTCTGCAAAACCACAAGATGTGCATGCAAATGGTGCTTTTGGCAGAACGCGCACGTGGATTTCTACCAAACGACGTGCTAAGCATGCCGATGCTGCTCTTTTTAGCACCCGCGCACGGATTTTTGCGAAAACGCGTTTTAAGCATGCACACGCATCTTTTGGTAGACGCGGATGAAGTTTTCTGCAAAACCACAAGATGTGCATGCAAATGGTGCTTTTGGCAGAACGCGCACGTGGATTTCTACCAAACGACATGCTAAGCATGCCGATGCTGCTCTTTTTAGCACCCTCGCACGGATTTGTGCGAAAACGCGTTTTAAGCATGCACATGCATCTTTTGGTAGACGCGGATGAAGTTTTCTGCAAAACCACAAGATGTGCATGCAAATGGTGCTTTTGGCAGAACGCGCACGTGAATTTCTACCAAACGACGTGCTAAGCATGCCGATGCTGCTCTTTTTAGCACCCGCGCACGGATTTGTGCGAAAACGCGTTTTAAGCATGCACATGTATCTTTTGGTAGACGCGGATGAAGTTTTCTGCAAAACAACAAGATGTGCATGGAAATGGTGCTTTTGGCAGAACGCGCACGTGGATTTCTACCAAACGACGTGCTAAGCATGCCGATGCTGCTCTTTTTAGCACCCGCGCACGGATTTGTGCGAAAACGCGTTTTAAGCATGCACATGCATCTTTAGGTAGACGCGGATGAAGTTTTCTGCAAAACCACAAGATGTGCATGAAAATGGTGCTTTTGGCAGAACGCGCACGTGGATTTCTACCAAACGACGTGCTAAGCATGCCGATGCTGCTCTTTTTAGCACCCTCGCACGGATTTGTGCGAAAACGCGTTTTAAGCATGCACATGCATCTTTTGGAAGACGCGGATGAAGTTTTCTGCAAAACCACAAGATGTGCATGCAAATGGTGCTTTTGGCAGAACGCGCACGTGGATTTCTACCAAACGACATGCTAAGCATGCCGATGCTGCTCTTTTTAGCACCCGCGCACGGATTTGTGCGAAAACGCGTTTTATGCATGCACATGAATCTTTTGGTAGACGCGGATGAAGTTTTCTGCAAAACCACAAGATGTGCATGTAAATGGTGCTTTTGGCAGAACGCGCACGTGGATTTCTACCAAACGACGTGCTAAGCATGCCGATGCTGCTCTTTTTAGCAATCGCGCACGGATATGTGCGAAAACGTGTTTTCAGCATGCACATGCATCTTTTGGTAAACGCGGATGAAGTTTTCTGCAAAACCACAAGATGTGCATGCAAATGGTGCTTTTGGCAGAACGCGCACGTGGATTTCTACCAAACGACGTGCTAAGCATGCCGATGCTGCTCTTTTTAGCACCCGCGCACGGATTTGTGCGAAAACGCGTTTTAAGCATGCACACGCATCTTTTGGTAGACGCGGATGAAGTTTTCTGCAAAACCACAAGATGTGCATGCAAATGGTGCTTTTGGCAGAACGCGCACGTGGATTTCTACCAAACGACGTGCTAAGCATGCCGATGCTGCTCTTTTTAGCACCCTCGCACGGATTTGTGCGAAAACGCGTTTTAAGCATGCACATGCATCTTTTGGTAGACGCGGATGAAGTTTTCTGCAAAACCACAAGATGTGCATGCAAATGGTGCTTTTGGCAGAACGCGCACGTGGATTTCTACCAAACGACGTGCTAAGCATGCCGATGCTGCTCTTTTTAGCACCCGCGCACGGATTTGTGCGAAAACGCGTTTTAAGCATGCACATGCATCTTTTGGTAGACGCGGATGAAGTTTTCTGCAAAACCACAAGATGTGCATGCAAATGGTGCTTTTGGCAGAACGCGCACGTGGATTTCTACCAAACGACGTGGTAAGCATGCCGATGCTGCTCTTTTTAGCACCCGCGCACGGATTTTGGCGAAAACGCGTTTTAAGCATGCACATGCATCTTTTGGTAGACGCGGATGAAGTTTTCTGCAAAACCACAAGATGTGCATGCAAATGGTGCTTTTGGCAGAACGCGCACGTGGATTTCTACCAAACGACGTGCTAAGCATGCCGATGCTGCTCTTTTTAGCACCCTCGCACGGATTTGTGCGAAAACGCGTTTTAAGCATGCACATGCATCTTTTGGTAGACGCGGATGAAGTTCTCTGCAAAACCACAAGATGTGCATGCAAATGGTGCTTTTGGCAGAACGCGCACGTGGATTTCTACCAAACGACGTGGTAAGCATGCCGATGCTGCTCTTTTTAGCACCCGCGCACGGATTTTTGCGAAAACGCGTTTTAAGCATGCACATGCATCTTTTGGTAGACGCGGATGAAGTTTTCTGCAAAACCACAAGATGTGCATGCAAATGGTGTTTTTGGCAGAACGCGCACGTGGATTTCTACCAAACGACGTGCTAAGCATGCCGATGCTGCTCTTTTTAGCACCCGCGCACGGATTTGTGCGAAAACGCGTTTTATGCATGCATGTGCATCTTTTGGTAGACGCGGATGAAGTTTTCTGCAAAACCACAAGATCCGCATGCGAATGGTGCTTTTGGCAGAACGCGCACGTGGATTTCTACCAAACGACGTGCTAAGCATGCCGATGCTGCTCTTTTTAGCACCCGCGAACGGATTTGTGCGAAAACGCGTTTTAAGCATGCACATGCATCTTTTGGTAGACGCGGATGAAGTTTTCTGCAAAACCTCAAGATGTGCATGCAAATGGTGCTTTTGGCAGAACGCGCACGTGAATTTCTACCAAACGACGTGCTAAGCATGCCGATGCTGCTCTTTTTAGCACCCGCGCACGGATTTGTGCGAAAACGCGTTTTAAGCATGCACATGTATCTTTTGGTAGACGCGGATGAAGTTTTCTGCAAAACCACAAGATGTGCATGCAAATGGTGCTTTTGGCAGAACGCGCACGTGGATTTCTACCAAACGACGTGCTAAGCATGCCGATGCTGCTCTTTTTAGCACCCGCGCACGGAGTTGTGCGAAAACGCGTTTTAAGCATGCACATGCATCTTTTGGTAGACGCGGATGAAGTTTTCTGCAGAACCACAAGATGTGCATGCAAATGGTGCTTTTGGCAGAACGCGCAAGTGGATTTCTACCAAGCGACGTGCTAAGCATGCCGATGCTGCTCTTTTTAGCACCCGCGCACGGATTTGTGCGAAAACGCATTTTAAGCATGCACATGCATCTTTTGGTAGATGCGGATGAAGTTTTCTGCAAAACCACAAGATGTGCATGCAAATGGTGCTTTTGGCAGAACGCGCACGTGGATTTCTATTAAACGACGTGCTAAGCATGCCGATGCTGCTCTTTTTAGCACCCGCGCACGGATTTGTGCGAAAACGCGTTTTAAGCATGCACATGCATCTTTTGGTAGACGCGGATGAAGTTTTCTGCAAAACCACAAGATGTCCATGCAAATGGTACTTTTGGCAGAACGCGCACGTGGATTTCCACCAAACGACGTGCTAAGCATGCCGATGCTGCTCTTTTTAGCACCCGCGCACGGATTTGTGCGAAAACGCGTTTTAAGCATGCACATGCATCTTTTGGTAGACGCGGATGAAGTTTTCTGCAAAACCACAAGATGTGCATGCAAATGGTGCTTTTGGCAGAATGCGCACGTGGATTTCTACCAAACGACATGCTAAGCATGCCGATGCTGCTCTTTTTAGCACCCGCGCACGGATTTTTGCGAAAACGCGTTTTAAGCATGCACATGCATCTTTTGGTAGACGCGGATGAAGTTTTCTGCAAAACCACAAGATGTGCATGCAAATGGTGCTTTTGGCAGAACGCGCACGTGAATTTCTACCAAACGACGTGCTAAGCATGCCGATGCTGCTCTTTTTAGCACCCGCGCACGGATTTGTGCGAAAACGCGTTTTATGCATGCACATGAATCTTTTGGTAGACGCGGATGAAGTTTTCTGCAAAACCACAAGATGTGCATGTAAATGGTGCTTTTGGCAGAACGCGCACGTGGATTTCTACCAAACGACGTGCTAAGCATGCCGATGCTGCTCTTTTTAGCACCCGCGCACGGATATGTGCGAAAACGTGTTTTCAGCATGCACATGCATCTTTTGGTAAACGCGGATGAAGTTTTCTGCAAAACCACAAGATGTGCATGCAAATGGTGCTTTTGGCAGAACGCGCACGTGGATTTCTACCAAACGACGTGCTAAGCATGCCGATGCTGCTCTTTTTAGCACCCGCGCACGGATTTGTGCGAAAACGCGTTTTAAGCATGCACACGAATCTTTTGGTAGACGCGGATGAAGTTTTCTGCAAAACCACAAGATGTGCATGCAAATGGTGCTTTTGGCAGAACGCGCACGTGGATTTCTACCAAACGACGTGCTAAGCATGCCGATGCTGCTCTTTTTAGCACCCTCGCACGGATTTGTGCGAAAACGCGTTTTAAGCATGCACATGCATCTTTTGGTAGACGCGGTTGAAGTTTTCTGCAAAACCACAAGATGTGCTTGCAAATGGTGCTTTTGGCAGAACGCGCACGTGAATTTCTACCAAACGACGTGCTAAGCATGCCGATGCTGCTCTTTTTAGCACCCGCGCACGGATTTGTGCGAAAACGCGTTTTAAGCATGCACATGTATCTTTTGGTAGACGCGGATGAAGTTTTCTGCAAAACCACAAGATGTGCATGCAAATGGTGCTTTTGGCAGAACGCGCAGGTGGATTTCTACCAAACGACGTGCTAAGCATGCCGATGCTGCTCTTTTTAGCACCCGCGCACGGATTTGTGCGAAAACGCGTTTTAAGCATGCACATGCATCTTTTGGTAGACGCGGATGAAGTTTTCTGCAAAACCACAAGATGTGCATGAAAATGGTGCTTTTGGCAGAACGCGCACGTGGATTTCTACCAAACGACGTGCTAAGCATGCCGATGGTGCTCTTTTTAGCACCCGCGCACGGATTTGTGCGAAAACGCGTTTTAAGCATGCACATGCATATTTTGGTAGACGCGGATGAAGTTTTCTGCAAAACCACAAGATGTGCATGCAAATGGTGCTTTTGGCAGAACGCGCACGTGGATTTCTACCAAACGACGTGCTAAGCATGCCGATGCTGCTCTTTTTAGCACCCGCGCACGGATTTGTGCGAAAACGCGTTTTAAGCATGCACATGCATCTTTTGGTAGACGCGGATGAAGTTTTCTGCAAAACCACAAGATGTGCATGCAAATGGTGCTTTTGGCAGAACGCGCACGTGGATTTCTACCAAACGACGTGCTAAGCATGCCGATGCTGCTCTTTTTAGCACCCTCGCACGGATTTGTGCGAAAACGCGTTTTAAGCATGCACATGCATCTTTTGGTAGACGCGGATGAAGTTTTCTGCAAAACCACAAGATGTGCATGCAAATGGTGCTTTTGGCAGAACGCGCACGTGGATTTCTACCAAACGACATGCTAAGCATGCCGATGCTGCTCTTTTTAGCACCCGCGCACGGATTTTTGCGAAAACGCGTTTTAAGCATGCACATGCATCTTTTGGTAGACGCGGATGAAGTTTTCTGCAAAACCACAAGATGTGCATGCAAATGGTGCTTTTGGCAGAACGCGCACGTGAATTTCTACCAAACGACGTGCTAAGCATGCCGATGCTGCTCTTTTTAGCACCCGCGCACGGATATGTGCGAAAACTTTTTTCAGCATGCACATGCATCTTTTGGTAAACGCGGATGAAGTTTTCTGCAAAACCACAAGATGTGCATGCAAATGGTGCTTTTGGCAGAACGCGCACGTGGATTTCTACCAAACGACGTGCTAAGCATGCCGATGCTGCTCTTTTTAGCACCCGCGCACGGATTTGTGCGAAAACGCGTTTTAAGCATGCACATGCATCTTTTGGTAGACGCGGATGAAGTTTTCTGCAAAACCACAAGATGTGCATGCAAATGGTGCTTTTGGCAGAACGCGCACGTGGATTTCTACCAAACGACGTGCTAAGCATGCCGATGCTGCTCTTTTTAGCACCCTCGCACGGATTTGTGCGAAAACGCGTTTTAAGCATGCACATGCATCTTTTCGTAGACGCGGATGAAGTTTTCTGCAAAACCACAAGATGTGCATGCAAATGGTGCCTTTGGCAGAACGCGCACGTGAATTTCTACCAAACGACGTGCTAAGCATGCCGATGCTGCTCTTTTTAGCACCCGCGCACGGATTTGTGCGAAAACGCGTTTTAAGCATGCACATGTATCTTTTGGTAGACGCGGATGAAGTTTTCTGCAAAACCACAAGATGTGCATGCAAATGCTGCTTTTGGCAGAACGTGCACGTGGATTTCTACCAAACGACGTGCTAAGCATGCCGATGCTGCTCTTTTTAGCACCCGCGCACGGATTTGTGCGAAAACGCGTTTTAAGCATGCACATGCATCTTTTCGTAGACGCGGATGAAGTTTTCTGCAAAACAACAAGATGTGCATGGAAATGGTGCTTTTGGCAGAACGCGCACGTGGATTTCTACCAAACGACGTGCTAAGCATGCCGATGCTGCTCTTTTTAGCACCCGCGCACGGATTTGTGCGAAAACGCGTTTTAAGCATGCACATGTATCTTTTGGTAGACGCGGATGAAGTTTTCTGCAAAACCACAAGATGTGCATGCAAATGGTGCTTTTGGCAGAACGCGCACGTGGATTTCTACCAAACGACGTGCTAAGCATGCCGATGCTGCTCTTTTTAGCACCCGCGCACGGATTTGTGCGAAAACGCGTTTTAAGCATGCACATGCATCTTTTGGTAGACGCGGATGAAGTTTTCTGCAAAACCACAAGATGTGCATGCAAATGGTGCTTTTGGCCGAACGCGCACGTGGATTTCTACCAAACGACGTGCTAAGCATGCCGATGCTGCTCTTTTTAGCACCCGCGCACGGATTTGTTCGAAAACGCGTTTTAAGCATGCACATGCATCTTTTGGTAGACGCGGATGAAGTTTTCTGCAAAACCACAAGATGTTCATGCAAATGGTGCTTTTGGCAGAACGCGCACGTGGATTTCTACCAAACGACGTGCTAAGCATGCCAATGCTGCTCTATTTAGCACCCGCGCACGGATTTGTGCGAAAACGCGTTTTAAGCATGCACATGCATCTTTTGTTAGACGCGGATGAAGTTTTCTGCAAAACCACAATAAGTGCATGCAAATGGTGCTTTTGGCAGAACGCGCACGTGGATTTCTACCAAACGACGTGCTAAGCATGCCGATGCTGCTCTTTTTAGCACCCGCGCACGGATTTGTGCGAAAACGCGTTTTAAGCATGCACATGCATCTTTTGGTAGACGCGGATGAAGTTTTCTGCAAAACCACAAGATGTGCATGCAAATGGTACTTTTGGCAGAACGCGCACGCGGACTTCTACCAAACGACGTGCTAAGCATGCTGATGCTGCTATTTTTAGCACCCGCGCACGGATTTGTGCGAAAACGCGTTTTAAGCATGCACATGCACGTTTTGGTAGACGCGGATGAAGTTTTCTGCAAAACCACAAGATGTGCATGCAAATGGTGCTTTTGGCAGAACGCGCACGTGGATTTCTACCAAACGACGTGCTAAGCATGCCGATGCTGCTCTTTTTAGCACCCGCGCACGGATTTGTGCGAAAACGCGTTTTAAGCATGCACATGCATATTTTGGTAGACGCGAATGAAGTTTTCTGCAAAACCACAACATGTGCATGCAAATGGTGCTTTTGGCAGAACGCGCACGTGGATTTCTACCAAACGACGTGCTAAGCATGCCGATGCTGCTCTTTTTAGCGCCCGCGCACGGATTTGTGCGAAAACGCGTTTTAAGCATGCACATGCATCTTTTGGTAGACGGGGATGAAGTTTTCTGCAAAACCACAAGATGTGCATGCAAATGGTGCTTTTGGCAGAACGCGCACGTGGATTTCTACCAAACGACGTGCTAAGCATGCCGATGCTGCTCTTTTTAGCACCCGCGCACGGATTTGTGCGAAAACGCGTTTTAAGCATGCACATTGCATCTTTTGGTAGACGCGGATGAAGTTTTCTGCAAAACCACAAGATGTGCATGCAAATGGTGCTTTTTGCAGAACGCGCACGCGGATTTCTAATAAACGACGTGCTAAGCATGCCGATGCTGCTCTATTTAGCACCCGCGCACGGATTTGTGCGAAAACGCATTTTAAGCATGCACATGCATCTTTTGGTAGACGCGGATGAAGTTTTCTGCAAAACCACAAGATGTGCATGCAAATGGTGCTTTTGGGAGAACGCGCACGTGGATTTCTACCAAACGACGTGCTAAGCATGCCGATGCTGCTCTTTTTAGCACCCGCGCACGGATTTGTGCGAAAACGCGTTTTAAGCATGCACATGCATCTTTTGGTAGACGCGGATGAAGTTTTCTGCAAAACCACAAGATGTGCATGCAAATGGTGCTTTTGGCAGAACGCGCACGTGGATTTCTACCAAACGACGTGCTAAGCATGGCGATGCTGCTCTTTTTAGCACCCGCGCACGCATTTGTGCGAAAACGCGTTTTAAGCACGCACATGCATCTTTTGGTAGACGCGGATGAAGCTTTCTGCAAAACCACAAGATGTGCATGCAAATGGTGCTTTTGGCAGAACGCGCACGTGGATTTCTACCAAACGAAGTGCTAAGCATGCCGATGCTGCTCTTTTTAGCACCCGCACACGGATTTGTGCGAAAACGCGTTTTAAGGATGCACATGCATCTTTTGGTAGACGCGGATGAAGTTTTCTGCAAAACCACAAGATGTGCATGCAAATGGTGCTTTTGGCAGAACGCGCACGTGGATTTCTACCAAACGACGTGCTAAGCATGGCGATGCTGCTCTTTTTAGCACCCGCGCACGGATTTGTGCGAAAACGCGTTTTAAGCATGCACATGCATTTTTTGGTAGACGCGGATGAAGTTTTCTGCAAAACCACAAGATGTGCATGCAAATGGTGCTTTTGGCAGAACGCGCACGTGGATTTCTACCAAACGAAGTGCTAAGCATGCCGATGCTGCTCTTTTTAGCACCCGCGCACGGATTTGTGCGAAAACGCGTTTTAAGGATGCACATGCATCTTTTGGTAGACGCGGATGAAGTTTTCTGCAAAACCACAAGATGTGCATGCAAATGGTGCTTTTGGCAGAACGCGCACGTGGATTTCTACCAAACGACGTGCTAAGCATGCCGATGCTGCTCTTTTTAGCACCCGCGCACGGATTTGTGCGAAAACGCGTTTTAAGCATGCACATGCATTTTTTGGCAGACGCGGATGAAGTTTTCTGCAAATCCACAAGATGTGCATGCAAATGGTGCTTTTGGCAGAACGCGCAAGTGGATTTCTACCAAACGACGGTCTAAGCGTGCCGATGCTGCTCTTTTTAGCACCCGCGCACGGATTTGTGCGAAAACGCGTTTTAAGCATGCACATGCATCTTTTGGTAGACGCGGATGAAGTTTTCTGCAAAACTACAAGATGTGCATGCAAATGGTGCTTTTGGCAGAACGCGCACGTGGATTTCTACCAAACGACGTGCTAAGCATGCCGATGCTGCTCTTTTTAGCACCCGCGCACGGATTTGTGCGAAAACGCATTTTAAGCATGCACATGCATCTTTTGGTAGACGCGGATGAAATTTTCTGCAAAACCACAAGATGTGCAGCAAATGGTGCTTTTGGCAGAACGCGCACGTGGATTTCTACCAAACGACGTGCTAAGCATGGCGATGCTGCTCTTTTTAGCACCCGCGCACGGATTTGTGCGAAAACGCGTTTTAAGCATGCACATGCATCTTTTGGTAGACGCGGATGAAGTTTTCTGCAAAACCACAAGATGTGCATGCAAATGGTGCTTTTGGCAGAACGCGCACGTGGATTTCTACCAAACGACGTGCTAAGCATGCCAATGCTGCTCTATTTAGCACCCGCGCACGGATTTGTGGGAAAACGCGTTTTAAGCATGCACATGCATCTTTTGGTAGACGCGGATGAAATTTTCTGCAAAACCACAAGATGTGCATGCAAATGGTGCTTTTGGCAGAACGCGCACGTGGATTTCTACCAAACGACGTGCTAAGCATGCCGATGCTGCTCTTTTTAGCACCCGCGCACGGATATGTGCGAAAACGCGTTTTCAGCATGCACATGCATCTTTTGGTAGACGCGGATGAAGTTTTCTGCAAAACCACAAGATGCGCATACGAATGGTGCTTTTGGCAGAACGCGCACGTGGATTTCTACCAAACGACGTGCTAAGCATGCCGATGCTGCTCTTTTTAGCACCCGCGAACGGATTTGTGCGAAAACGCGTTTTAAGCATGCACATGCATCTTTTGGTAGACGCGGATGAAGTTTTCTGCAAAACCACAAGATGTGCATGCAAATGGTGCTTTTGGCAGAACGCGCACGTGAATTTCTACCAAACGACGTGCTAAGCATGCCGATGCTGCTCTTTTTACCACCCGCGCACGGATTTGTGCGAAAACGCGTTTTAAGCATGCACATGTATCTTTTGGTAGACGCGGATGAAGTTTTCTGCAAAACCACAAGATGTGCATGCAAATGGTGCTTTTGGCAGAACGCGCACGTGGATTTCTACCAAACGACGTGCTAAGCATGCCGATGCTGCTCTTTTTAGCACCCGCGCACGGATTTGTGCGAAAACGCGTTTTAAGCATGCACATGCATCTTTTGGTAGACGCGGATGAAGTTTTCTGCAAAACCACAAGATGTGCATGCAAATGGTGCTTTTGGCAGAACGCGCACGTGGATTTCTACCAAACGACGTGCTAAGCATGCCGATGCTGCTCTTTTTAGCACCCGCGCACGGATTTGTGCGAAAACGCGTTTTAAGCATGCACATGCATCTTTTCGTAGACGCGGATGAAGTTTTCTGCAAAACAACAAGATGTGCATGGAAATGGTGCTTTTGGCAGAACGCGCACGTGGATTTCTACCAAACGACGTGCTAAGCATGCCGATGCTGCTCTTTTTAGCACCCGCGCACGGATTTGTGCGAAAACGCGTTTTAAGCATGCACATGTATCTTTTGGTAGACGCGGATGAAGTTTTCTGCAAAACCACAAGATGTGCATGCAAATGGTGCTTTTGGCAGAACGCGCACGTGGATTTCTACCAAACGACGTGCTAAGCATGCCGATGCTGCTCTTTTTAGCACCCGCGCACGGATTTGTGCGAAAACGCGTTTTAAGCATGCACATGCATCTTTTGGTAGACGCGGATGAAGTTTTCTGCAAAACCACAAGATGTGCATGCAAATGGTGCTTTTGGCCGAACGCGCACGTGGATTTCTACCAAACGACGTGCTAAGCATGCCGATGCTGCTCTTTTTAGCACCCGCGCACGGATTTGTTCGAAAACGCGTTTTAAGCATGCACATGCATCTTTTGGTAGACGCGGATGAAGTTTTCTGCAAAACCACAAGATGTTCATGCAAATGGTGCTTTTGGCAGAACGCGCACGTGTATTTCTACCAAACGACGTGCTAAGCATGCCAATGCTGCTCTATTTAGCACCCGCGCACGGATTTGTGCGAAAACGCGTTTTAAGCATGCACATGCATCTTTTGTTAGACGCGGATGAAGTTTTCTGCAAAACCACAATAAGTGCATGCAAATGGTGCTTTTGGCAGAACGCGCACGTGGATTTCTACCAAACGACGTGCTAAGCATGCCGATGCTGCTCTTTTTAGCACCCGCGCACGGATTTGTGCGAAAACGCGTTTTAAGCATGCACATGCATCTTTTGGTAGACGCGGATGAAGTTTTCTGCAAAACCACAAGATGTGCATGCAAATGGTACTTTTGGCAGAACGCGCACGCGGACTTCTACCAAACGACGTGCTAAGCATGCTGATGCTGCTATTTTTAGCACCCGCGCACGGATTTGTGCGAAAACGCGTTTTAAGCATGCACATGCACGTTTTGGTAGACGCGGATGAAGTTTTCTGCAAAACCACAAGATGTGCATGCAAATGGTGCTTTTGGCAGAACGCGCACGTGGATTTCTACCAAACGACGTGCTAAGCATGCCGATGCTGCTCTTTTTAGCACCCGCGCACGGATTTGTGCGAAAACGCGTTTTAAGCATGCACATGCATATTTTGGTAGACGCGAATGAAGTTTTCTGCAAAACCACAACATGTGCATGCAAATGGTGCTTTTGGCAGAACGCGCACGTGGATTTCTACCAAACGACGTGCTAAGCATGCCGATGCTGCTCTTTTTAGCGCCCGCGCACGGATTTGTGCGAAAACGCGTTTTAAGCATGCACATGCATCTTTTGGTAGACGGGGATGAAGTTTTCTGCAAAACCACAAGATGTGCATGCAAATGGTGCTTTTGGCAGAACGCGCACGTGGATTTCTACCAAACGACGTGCTAAGCATGCCGATGCTGCTCTTTTTAGCACCCGCGCACGGATTTGTGCGAAAACGCGTTTTAAGCATGCACATTGCATCTTTTGGTAGACGCGGATGAAGTTTTCTGCAAAACCACAAGATGTGCATGCAAATGGTGCTTTTTGCAGAACGCGCACGCGGATTTCTAATAAACGACGTGCTAAGCATGCCGATGCTGCTCTATTTAGCACCCGCGCACGGATTTGTGCGAAAACGCATTTTAAGCATGCACATGCATCTTTTGGTAGACGCGGATGAAGTTTTCTGCAAAACCACAAGATGTGCATGCAAATGGTGCTTTTGGGAGAACGCGCACGTGGATTTCTACCAAACGACGTGCTAAGCATGCCGATGCTGCTCTTTTTAGCACCCGCGCACGGATTTGTGCGAAAACGCGTTTTAAGCATGCACATGCATCTTTTGGTAGACGCGGATGAAGTTTTCTGCAAAACCACAAGATGTGCATGCAAATGGTGCTTTTGGCAGAACGCGCACGTGGATTTCTACCAAACGACGTGCTAAGCATGGCGATGCTGCTCTTTTTAGCACCCGCGCACGCATTTGTGCGAAAACGCGTTTTAAGCACGCACATGCATCTTTTGGTAGACGCGGATGAAGCTTTCTGCAAAACCACAAGATGTGCATGCAAATGGTGCTTTTGGCAGAACGCGCACGTGGATTTCTACCAAACGAAGTGCTAAGCATGCCGATGCTGCTCTTTTTAGCACCCGCGCACGGATTTGTGCGAAAACGCGTTTTAAGGATGCATATGCATCTTTTGGTAGACGCGGATGAAGTTTTCTGCAAAACCACAAGATGTGCATGCAAATGGTGCTTTTGGCAGAACGCGCACGTGGATTTCTACCAAACGACGTGCTAAGCATGGCGATGCTGCTCTTTTTAGCACCCGCGCACGGATTTGTGCGAAAACGCGTTTTAAGCATGCACATGCATTTTTTGGTAGACGCGGATGAAGTTTTCTGCAAAACCACAAGATGTGCATGCAAATGGTGCTTTTGGCAGAACGCGCACGTGGATTTCTACCAAACGAAGTGCTAAGCATGC
Organism: Dermacentor andersoni; assembly: GCF_023375885.2. NCBI lineage: Eukaryota > Metazoa > Arthropoda > Arachnida > Ixodida > Ixodidae > Dermacentor > Dermacentor andersoni. Next base: position 126,498 of record NW_027314786.1, read on the forward strand.
CGATGCTGCTCTTTTTAGCACCCGCGCACGGATTTGTGCGAAAACGCGTTTTAAGGATGCACATGCATCTTTTGGTAGACGCGGATGAAGTTTTCTGCAAAACCACAAGATGTGCATGCAAATGGTGCTTTTGGCAGAACGCGCACGTGGATTTCTACCAAACGACGTGCTAAGCATGCCGATGCTGCTCTTTTTAGCACCCGCGCACGGATTTGTGCGAAAACGCGTTTTAAGCATGCACATGCATTTTTTGGCAGACGCGGATGAAGTTTTCTGCAAATCCACAAGATGTGCATGCAAATGGTGCTTTTGGCAGAACGCGCAAGTGGATTTCTACCAAACGACGGTCTAAGCGTGCCGATGCTGCTCTTTTTAGCACCCGCGCACGGATTTGTGCGAAAACGCGTTTTAAGCATGCACATGCATCTTTTGGTAGACGCGGATGAAGTTTTCTGCAAAACTACAAGATGTGCATGCAAATGGTGCTTTTGGCAGAACGCGCACGTGGATTTCTACCAAACGACGTGCTAAGCATGCCGATGCTGCTCTTTTTAGCACCCGCGAACGGATTTGTGCGAAAACGCGTTTTAAGCATGCACATGCATCTTTTGGTAGACGCGGATGAAGTTTTCTGCAAAACCACAAGATGTGCATGCAAATGGTGCTTTTGGCAGAATGCGCACGTGGATTCCTACCAAACGACGTGCTAAGCATGCCGATGCTGCTCTTTTTAGCACCCGCGCACGGATTTGTGCGAAAACGCATTTTAAGCATGCACATGCATCTTTTGGTAGACGCGGATGAAATTTTCTGCAAAACCACAAGATGTGCAGCAAATGGTGCTTTTGGCAGAACGCGCACGTGGATTTCTACCAAACGACGTGCTAAGCATGGCGATGCTGCTCTTTTTAGCACCCGCGCACGGATTTGTGCGAAAACGCGTTTTAAGCATGCACATGCATCTTTTGGTAGACGCGGATGAAGTTTTCTGCAAAACCACAAGATGTGCATGCAAATGGTGCTTTTGGCAGAACGCGCACGTGGATTTCTACCAAACGACGTGCTAAGCATGCCAATGCTGCTCTATTTAGCACCCGCGCACGGATTTGTGGGAAAACGCGTTTTAAGCATGCACATGCATCTTTTGGTAGACGCGGATGAAATTTTCTGCAAAACCACAAGATGTGCATGCAAATGGTGCTTTTGGCAGAACGCGCACGTGGATTTCTACCAAACGACGTGCTAAGCATGCCGATGCTGCTCTTTTTAGCACCCGCGCACGGATATGTGCGAAAACGCGTTTTCAGCATGCACATGCATCTTTTGGTAGACGCGGATGAAGTTTTCTGCAAAACCACAAGATGCGCATACGAATGGTGCTTTTGGCAGAACGCGCACGTGGATTTCTACCAAACGACGTGCTAAGCATGCCGATGCTGCTCTTTTTAGCACCCGCGAACGGATTTGTGCGAAAACGCGTTTTAAGCATGCACATGCATCTTTTGGTAGACGCGGATGAAGTTTTCTGCAAAACCACAAGATGTGCATGCAAATGGTGCTTTTGGCAGAACGCGCACGTGAATTTCTACCAAACGACGTGCTAAGCATGCCGATGCTGCTCTTTTTACCACCCGCGCACGGATTTGTGCGAAAACGCGTTTTAAGGATGCATATGCATCTTTTGGTAGACGCGGATGAAGTTTTCTGCAAAACCACCAGATGTGCATGCAAATGGTGCTTTTGGCAGAACGCGCACGTGGATTTCTACCAAACGAAGTGCTAAGCATGCCGATGCTGCTCTTTTTAGCACCCGCGCACGGATTTGTGCGAAAACGCGTTTTAAGGATGCACATACATCTTTTGGTAGACGCGGATGAAGTTTTCTGCAAAACCACAGATGTGCATGCAAATGGTGCTTTTGGCAGAACGCGCACGTGGATTTCTACCAAACGACGTGCTAAGCATGCCGATGCTGCTCTTTTTAGCACCCGCGCACGGATTTGTGCGAAAACGCGTTTTAAGCATGCACGTGCATTTTTTGGCAGACGCGGATGAAGTTTTCTGCAAATCCACAAGATGTGCATGCAAATGGTGCTTTTGGCAGAACGCGCAAGTGGATTTCTACCAAACGACGTGCTAAGCGTGCCGATGCTGCTCTTTTTAGCACCCGCGCACGGATTTGTGCGAAAACGCGTTTTAAGCATGCACATGCATCTTTTGGTAGACGCGGATGAAGTTTTCTGCAAAACCACAAGATGTGCATGCAAATGGTGCTTTTGGCAGAACGCGCACGTGGATTTCTACCAAACGACGTGCTAAGCATGGCGATGCTGCTCTTTTTAGCACCCGCGCACGGATTTGTGCGAAAACGCGTTTTAAGCACGCACATGCATCTTTTGGTAGACGCGGATGAAGTTTTCTGCAAAACCACAAGATGTGCATGCAAATGGTGCTTTTGGCAGAACGCGCACGTGGATTTCTACCAAACGAAGTGCTAAGCATGCCGATGCTGCTCTTTTTAGCACCCGCGCACGGATTTGTGCGAAAACGCGTTTTAAGGATGCACATGCATCTTTTGGTAGACGCGGATGAAGTTTTCTGCAAAACCACAAGATGTGCATGCAAATGGTGCTTTTGGCAGAACGCGCACGTGGATTTCTACCAAACGACGTGCTAAGCATGCCGATGCTGCTCTTTTTAGCACCCGCGCACGGATTTGTGCGAAAACGCGTTTTAAGCATGCACATGCATTTTTTAGCAGACGCGGATGAAGTTTTCTGCAAATCCACAAGATGTGCATGCAAATGGTGCTTTTGGCAGAACGCGCAAGTGGATTTCTACCAAACGACGGTCTAAGCGTGCCGATGCTGCTGTTTTTAGCACCCGCGCACGGATTTGTGCGAAAACGCGTTTTAAGCATGCACATGCATCTTTTGGTAGACGCGGATGAAGTTTTCTGCAAAACTACAAGATGTGCATGCAAATGGTGCTTTTGGCAGAACGCGCACGTGGATTTCTACCAAACGACGTGCTAAGCATGCCGATGCTGCTCTTTTTAGCACCCGCGCACGGATTTGTGCGAAAACGCGTTTTAAGCATGCACATGCATCTTTTGGTAGACGCGGACGAAGTTTTCTGCAAAACCACAAGATGTGCATGCAAATGGTGCTTTTGGCAGAACGCGCACGTGGATTTCTACCAAACGACGTGCTAAGCATGCCAATGCTGCTCTATTTAGCACCCGCGCACGGATTTGTGGGAAAACGCGTTTTAAGCATGCACATGCATCTTTTGGTAGACGCGGATGAAATTTTCTGCAAAACCACAAGATGTGCATGCAAATGGTGCTTTTGGCAGAACGCGCACGTGGATTTCTACCAAACGACGTGCTAAGCATGCCGATGCTGCTCTTTTTAGCACCCGCGCACGGATATGTGCGAAAACGCGTTTTCAGCATGCACATGCATCTTTTGGTAGACGCGGATGAAGTTTTCTGCAAAACCACAAGATGCGCATACGAATGGTGCTTTTGGCAGAACGCGCACGTGGATTTCTACCAAACGACGTGCTAAGCATGCCGATGCTGCTCTTTTTAGCACCCGCGAACGGATTTGTGCGAAAACGCGTTTTAAGCATGCACATGCATCTTTTGGTAGACGCGGATGAAGTTTTCTGCAAAACCACAAGATGTGCATGCAAATGGTGCTTTTGGCAGAACGCGCACGTGAATTTCTACCAAACGACGTGCTAAGCATGCCGATGCTGCTCTTTTTACCACCCGCGCACGGATTTGTGCGAAAACGCGTTTTAAGCATGCACATGTATCTTTTGGTAGACGCGGATGAAGTTTTCTGCAAAACCACAAGATGTGCATGCAAATGGTGCTTTTGGCAGAACGCGCACGTGGATTTCTACCAAACGACGTGCTAAGCATGCCGATGCTGCTCTTTTTAGCACCCGCGCACGGATTTGTGCGAAAACGCGTTTTAAGCATGCACATGCATCTTTTGGTAGACGCGGATGAAGTTTTCTGCAAAACCACAAGATGTGCATGCAAATGGTGCTTTTGGCAGAACGCGCACGTGGATTTCTACCAAACGACGTGCTAAGCATGCCGATGCTGCTCTTTTTAGCACCCGCGCACGGATTTGTGCGAAAACGCGTTTTAAGGATGCACATACATCTTTTGGTAGACGCGGATGAAGTTTTCTGCAAAACCACAAGATGTGCATGCAAATGGTGCTTTTGGCAGAACGCGCACGTGGATTTCTACCAAACGACGTGCTAAGCATGCCGATGCTGCTCTTTTTAGCACCCGCGCACGGATTTGTGCGAAAACGCGTTTTAAGCATGCACATGCATTTTTTGGCAGACGCGGATGAAGTTTTCTGCAAATCCACAAGATGTGCATGCAAATGGTGCTTTTGGCAGAACGCGCAAGTGGATTTCTACCAAACGACGTGCTAAGCGTGCCGATGCTGCTCTTTTTAGCACCCGCGCACGGATTTGTGCGAAAACGCGTTTTAAGCATGCACATGCATCTTTTGGTAGACGCGGATGAAGTTTTCTGCAAAACCACAAGATGTGCATGCAAATGGTGCTTTTGGCAGAACGCGCACGTGGATTTCTACCAAACGACGTGCTAAGCATGGCGATGCTGCTCTTTTTAGCACCCGCGCACGGATTTGTGCGAAAACGCGTTTTAAGCACGCACATGCATCTTTTGGTAGACGCGGATGAAGTTTTCTGCAAAACCACAAGATGTGCATGCAAATGGTGCTTTTGGCAGAACGCGCACGTGGATTTCTACCAAACGAAGTGCTAAGCATGCCGATGCTGCTCTTTTTAGCACCCGCGCACGGATTTGTGCGAAAACGCGTTTTAAGGATGCACATGCATCTTTTGGTAGACGCGGATGAAGTTTTCTGCAAAACCACAAGATGTGCATGCAAATGGTGCTTTTGGCAGAACGCGCACGTGGATTTCTACCAAACGACGTGCTAAGCATGCCGATGCTGCTCTTTTTAGCACCCGCGCACGGATTTGTGCGAAAACGCGTTTTAAGCATGCACATGCATTTTTTAGCAGACGCGGATGAAGTTTTCTGCAAATCCACAAGATGTGCATGCAAATGGTGCTTTTGGCAGAACGCGCAAGTGGATTTCTACCAAACGACGGTCTAAGCGTGCCGATGCTGCTGTTTTTAGCACCCGCGCACGGATTTGTGCGAAAACGCGTTTTAAGCATGCACATGCATCTTTTGGTAGACGCGGATGAAGTTTTCTGCAAAACTACAAGATGTGCATGCAAATGGTGCTTTTGGCAGAACGCGCACGTGGATTTCTACCAAACGACGTGCTAAGCATGCCGATGCTGCTCTTTTTAGCACCCGCGAACGGATTTGTGCGAAAACGCGTTTTAAGCATGCACATGCATCTTTTGGTAGACGCGGATGAAGTTTTCTGCAAAACCACAAGATGTGCATGCAAATGGTGCTTTTGGCAGAATGCGCACGTGGATTCCTACCAAACGACGTGCTAAGCATGCCGATGCTGCTCTTTTTAGCACCCGCGCACGGATTTGTGCGAAAACGCATTTTAAGCATGCACATGCATCTTTTGGTAGACGCGGATGAAATTTTCTGCAAAACCACAAGATGTGCAGCAAATGGTGCTTTTGGCAGAACGCGCACGTGGATTTCTACCAAACGACGTGCTAAGCATGGCGATGCTGCTCTTTTTAGCACCCGCGCACGGATTTGTGCGAAAACGCGTTTTAAGCATGCACATGCATCTTTTGGTAGACGCGGATGAAGTTTTCTGCAAAACCACAAGATGTGCATGCAAATGGTGCTTTTGGCAGAACGCGCACGTGGATTTCTACCAAACGACGTGCTAAGCATGCCAATGCTGCTCTATTTAGCACCCGCGCACGGATTTGTGGGAAAACGCGTTTTAAGCATGCACATGCATCTTTTGGTAGACGCGGATGAAATTTTCTGCAAAACCACAAGATGTGCATGCAAATGGTGCTTTTGGCAGAACGCGCACGTGGATTTCTACCAAACGACGTGCTAAGCATGCCGATGCTGCTCTTTTTAGCACCCGCGCACGGATATGTGCGAAAACGCGTTTTCAGCATGCACATGCATCTTTTGGTAGACGCGGATGAAGTTTTCTGCAAAACCACAAGATGCGCATACGAATGGTGCTTTTGGCAGAACGCGCACGTGGATTTCTACCAAACGACGTGCTAAGCATGCCGATGCTGCTCTTTTTAGCACCCGCGAACGGATTTGTGCGAAAACGCGTTTTAAGCATGCACATGCATCTTTTGGTAGACGCGGATGAAGTTTTCTGCAAAACCACAAGATGTGCATGCAAATGGTGCTTTTGGCAGAACGCGCACGTGAATTTCTACCAAACGACGTGCTAAGCATGCCGATGCTGCTCTTTTTACCACCCGCGCACGGATTTGTGCGAAAACGCGTTTTAAGCATGCACATGTATCTTTTGGTAGACGCGGATGAAGTTTTCTGCAAAACCACAAGATGTGCATGCAAATGGTGCTTTTGGCAGAACGCGCACGTGGATTTCTACCAAACGACGTGCTAAGCATGCCGATGCTGCTCTTTTTAGCACCCGCGCACGGATTTGTGCGAAAACGCGTTTTAAGCATGCACATGCATCTTTTGGTAGACGCGGATGAAGTTTTCTGCAAAACCACAAGATGTGCATGCAAATGGTGCTTTTGGCAGAACGCGCACGTGGATTTCTACCAAACGACGTGCTAAGCATGCCGATGCTGCTCTTTTTAGCACCCGCGCACGGATTTGTGCGAAAACGCGTTTTAAGCATGCACATGCATCTTTTGGTAGACGCGGATGAAGTTTTCTGCAAAACCACAAGATGTGCATGCAAATGGTGCTTTTGGCAGAACGCGCACGTGGATTTCTACCAAACGACGTGCTAAGCATGCCGATGCTGCTCTTTTTAGCACCCGCGCACGGATTTGTGCGAAAACGCGTTTTAAGCATGCATATGCATTTTTTGGCAGACGCGGATGAAGTTTTCTGCAAATCCACAAGATGTGCATGCAAATGGTGCTTTTGGCAGAACGCGCAAGTGGATTTCTACCAAACGACGGTCTAAGCGTGCCGATGCTGCTGTTTTTAGCACCCGCGCACGGATTTGTGCGAAAACGCGTTTTAAGCATGCACGTGCATCTTTTGGTAGACGCGGATGAAGTTTTCTGCAAAACTACAAGATGTGCATGCAAATGGTGCTTTTGGCAGAACGCGCACGTGGATTTCTACCAAACGACGTGCTAAGCATGCCGATGCTGCTCTTTTTAGCACCCGCGAACGGATTTGTGCGAAAACGCGTTTTAAGCATGCACATGCATCTTTTGGTAGACGCGGATGAAGTTTTCTGCAAAACCACAAGATGTGCATGCAAATGGTGCTTTTGGCAGAATGCGCACGTGGATTCCTACCAAACGACGTGCTAAGCATGCCGATGCTGCTCTTTTTAGCACCCGCGCACGGATTTGTGCGAAAACGCATTTTAAGCATGCACATGCATCTTTTGGTAGACGCGGATGAAATTTTCTGCAAAACCACAAGATGTGCAGCAAATGGTGCTTTTGGCAGAACGCGCACGTGGATTTCTACAAAACGACGTGCTAAGCATGGCGATGCTGCTCTTTTTAGCACCCGCGCACGGATTTGTGCGAAAACGCGTTTTAAGCATGCACATGCATCTTTTGGTAGACGCGGATGAAGTTTTCTGCAAAACCACAAGATGTGCATGCAAATGGTGCTTTTGGCAGAACGCGCACGTGGATTTCTACCAAACGACGTGCTAAGCATGCCAATGCTGCTCTATTTAGCACCCGCGCACGGATTTGTGGGAAAACGCGTTTTAAGCATGCACATGCATCTTTTGGTAGACGCGGATGAAATTTTCTGCAAAACCACAAGATGTGCATGCAAATGGTGCTTTTGGCAGAACGCGCACGTGGATTTCTACCAAACGACGTGCTAAGCATGCCGATGCTGCTCTTTTTAGCACCCGCGCACGGATATGTGCGAAAACGCGTTTTCAGCATGCACATGCATCTTTTGGTAGACGCGGATGAAGTTTTCTGCAAAACCACAAGATGCGCATACGAATGGTGCTTTTGGCAGAACGCGCACGTGGATTTCTACCAAACGACGTGCTAAGCATGCCGATGCTGCTCTTTTTAGCACCCGCGAACGGATTTGTGCGAAAACGCGTTTTAAGCATCATCTTTTGGTAGACGCGGATGAAGTTTTCTGCAAAACCACAAGATGTGCATGCAAATGGTGCTTTTGGCAGAACGCGCACGTGAATTTCTACCAAACGACGTGCTAAGCATGCCGATGCTGCTCTTTTTACCACCCGCGCACGGATTTGTGCGAAAACGCGTTTTAAGCATGCACATGTATCTTTTGGTAGACGCGGATGAAGTTTTCTGCAAAACCACAAGATGTGCATGCAAATGGTGCTTTTGGCAGAACGCGCACGTGGATTTCTACCAAACGACGTGCTAAGCATGCCGATGCTGCTCTTTTTAGCACCCGCGCACGGATTTGTGCGAAAACGCGTTTTAAGCATGCACATGCATCTTTTGGTAGACGCGGATGAAGTTTTCTGCAAAACCACAAGATGTGCATGCAAATGGTGCTTTTGGCAGAACGCGCACGTGGATTTCTACCAAACGACGTGCTAAGCATGCCGATGCTGCTCTTTTTAGCACCCGCGCACGGATTTGTGCGAAAACGCGTTTTAAGCATGCACATGCATCTTTTGGTAGACGCGGATGAAGTTTTCTCCAAAACCACAAGATGTGCATGCAAATGGTGCTTTTGGCAGAACGCGCACGTGGATTTCTACCAAACGACGTGCTAAGCATGCCGATGCTGCTCTTTTTAGCACCCGCGAACGGATTTGTGCGAAAACGCGTTTTAAGCATGCACATGCATCTTTTGGTAGACGCGGATGAAGTTTTCTGCAAAACCACAAGATGTGCATGCAAATGGTGCTTTTGGCAGAATGCGCACGTGGATTCCTACCAAACGACGTGCTAAGCATGCCGATGCTGCTCTTTTTAGCACCCGCGCACGGATTTGTGCGAAAACGCATTTTAAGCATGCACATGCATCTTTTGGTAGACGCGGATGAAATTTTCTGCAAAACCACAAGATGTGCAGCAAATGGTGCTTTTGGCAGAACGCGCACGTGGATTTCTACCAAACGACGTGCTAAGCATGGCGATGCTGCTCTTTTTAGCACCCGCGCACGGATTTGTGCGAAAACGCGTTTTAAGCATGCACATGCATCTTTTGGTAGACGCGGATGAAGTTTTCTGCAAAACCACAAGATGTGCATGCAAATGGTGCTTTTGGCAGAACGCGCACGTGGATTTCTACCAAACGACGTGCTAAGCATGCCAATGCTGCTCTATTTAGCACCCGCGCACGGATTTGTGGGAAAACGCATTTTAAGCATGCACATGCATCTTTTGGTAGACGCGGATGAAATTTTCTGCAAAACCACAAGATGTGCATGCAAATGGTGCTTTTGGCAGAACGCGCACGTGGATTTCTACCAAACGACGTGCTAAGCATGCCGATGCTGCTCTTTTTAGCACCCGCGCACGGATATGTGCGAAAACGCGTTTTCAGCATGCACATGCATCTTTTGGTAGACGCGGATGAAGTTTTCTGCAAAACCACAAGATGCGCATACGAATGGTGCTTTTGGCAGAACGCGCACGTGGATTTCTACCAAACGACGTGCTAAGCATGCCGATGCTGCTCTTTTTAGCACCCGCGAACGGATTTGTGCGAAAACGCGTTTTAAGCATGCACATGCATCTTTTGGTAGACGCGGATGAAGTTTTCTGCAAAACCACAAGATGTGCATGCAAATGGTGCTTTTGGCAGAACGCGCACGTGAATTTCTACCAAACGACGTGCTAAGCATGCCGATGCTGCTCTTTTTAGCACCCGCGCACGGATTTGTGCGAAAACGCGTTTTAAGCATGCACATGCATCTTTTGGTAGACGCGGATGAAGTTTTCTGCAAAACCACAAGATGTGCATGCAAATGGTGCTTTTGGCAGAACGCGCACGTGGATTTCTACCAAACGACGTGCTAAGCATGCCGATGCTGCTCTTTTTAGCACCCGCGCACGGATTTGTGCGAAAACGCGTTTTAAGCATGCACATGCATCTTTTGGTAGACGCGGATGAAGTTTTCTCCAAAACCACAAGATGTGCATGCAAATGGTGCTTTTGGCAGAACGCGCACGTGGATTTCTACCAAACGACGTGCTAAGCATGCCGATGCTGCTCTTTTTAGCGCCCGCACACGGATTTGTGCAAAAACGCGTTTTAAGCATGCACATGCATCTTTTGGTAGACGCGGATGAAGTTTTCTGCAAAACCACAAGATGTGCATGCAAATGGTGCTTTTGGCAGAACGCGCACGTGGATTTCTACCAAACGAAGTGCTAAGCATGCCGATGCTGCTCTTTTTAGCACCCGCGCACGGATTTGTGCGAAAACGCGTTTTAAGGATGCATATGCATCTTTTGGTAGACGCGGATGAAGTTTTCTGCAAAACCACAAGATGTGCATGCAAATGGTGCTTTTGGCAGAACGCGCACGTGGATTTCTACCAAACGAAGTGCTAAGCATGCCGATGCTGCTCTTTTTAGCACCCGCGCACGGATTTGTGCGAAAACGCGTTTTAAGGATGCACATACATCTTTTGGTAGACGCGGATGAAGTTTTCTGCAAAACCACAAGATGTGCATGCAAATGGTGCTTTTGGCAGAACGCGCACGTGGATTTCTACCAAACGACGTGCTAAGCATGCCGATGCTGCTATTTTTAGCACCCGCGCACGGATTTGTGCGAAAACGCGTTTTAAGCATGCACATGCATTTTTTGGCAGACGCGGATGAAGTTTTCTGCAAATCCACAAGATGTGCATGCAAATGGTGCTTTTGGCAGAACGCGCAAGTGGATTTCTACCAAACGACGTGCTAAGCGTGCCGATGCTGCTCTTTTTAGCACCCGCGCACTTATTTGTGCGAAAACGCGTTTTAAGCATGCACATGCATCTTTTGGTAGACGCGGATGAAGTTTTCTGCAAAACTACAAGATGTGCATGCAAATGGTGCTTTTGGCAGAACGCGCACGTGGATTTCTACCAAACGACGTGCTAAGCATGCCGATGCTGCTCTTTTTAGCACCCGCGAACGGATTTGTGCGAAAACGCGTTTTAAGCATGCACATGCATCTTTTGGTAGACGCGGATGAAGTTTTCTGCAAAACCACAAGATGTGCATGCAAATGGTGCTTTTGGCAGAACGCGCACGTGGATTCCTACCAAACGACGTGCTAAGCATGCCGATGCTGCTCTTTTTAGCACCCGCGCACGGATTTGTGCGAAAACGCATTTTAAGCATGCACATGCATCTTTTGGTAGACGCGGATGAAATTTTCTGCAAAACCACAAGATGTGCAGCAAATGGTGCTTTTGGCAGAACGCGCGCGTGGATTTCTACCAAACGACGTGCTAAGCATGGCGATGCTGCTCTTTTTAGCACCCGCGCACGGATTTGTGCGAAAACGCGTTTTAAGCATGCACATGCATCTTTTGGTAGACGCGGATGAAGTTTTCTGCAAAACCACAAGATGTGCATGCAAATGGTGCTTTTGGCAGAACGCGCACGTGGATTTCTACCAAACGACGTGCTAAGCATGCCAATGCTGCTCTATTTAGCACCCGCGCACGGATTTGTGCGAAAACGCGTTTTAAGCATGCACATGCATCTTTTGGTAGACGCGGATGAAGTTTTCTGCAAAACCACAAGATGTGCATGCAAATGGTGCTTTTGGCAGAACGCGCACGTGGATTTCTACCAAAGGACGTGCTAAGCATGCCGATGCTGCTCTTTTTAGCACCCGCGCACAGATATGTGCGAAAACGCGTTTTCAGCATGCACATGCATCTTTTGGTAGACGCGGATGAAGTTTTCTGCAAAACCACAAGATGCGCATACGAATGGTGCTTTTGGCAGAACGCGCACGTGGATTTCTACCAAACGACGTGCTAAGCATGCCGATGCTGCTCTTTTTAGCACCCGCGAACGGATTTGTGCGAAAACGCGTTTTAAGCATGCACATGCATCTTTTGGTAGACGCGGATGAAGTTTTCTGCAAAACCACAAGATGTGCATGCAAATGGTGCTTTTGGCAGAACCCGCACGTGAATTTCTACCAAACGACGTGCTAAGCATGCCGATGCTGCTCTTTTTAGCACCCGCGCACGGATTTGTGCGAAAACGCGTTTTAAGCATGCACATGTATCTTTTGGTAGACGCGGATGAAGTTTTCTGCAAAACCACAAGATGTGCATGCAAATGGTGCTTTTGGCAGAACGCGCACGTGGATTTCTACCAAACGACGTGCTAAGCATGCCGATGCTGCTCTTTTTAGCACCCGCGCACGGATTTGTGCGAAAACGCGTTTTCAGCATGCACATGCATCTTTTGGTAGACGCGGATGAAGTTTTCTGCAAAACCACAAGATGTGCATGCAAATGGTGCTTTTGGCAGAACGCGCACGTGGATTTCTACCAAACGACGTGCTAAGCATGCCTCATGCGGCTCATTTGAGCACCCGCGCACGGATTTGTGCGAAAACGCGTTTTAAGCATGCACATGCATCTTTTGGTAGACGCGGATGAAGTTTTCTGCAAAACCACAAGATGTGCATGCAAATGGTGCTTTTGGCAGAACGCGCACGTGGATTCCTACCAAACGACGTGCTAAGCATGCCGATGCTGCTCTTTTTAGCACCCTCGCACGGATTTGTGCGAAAACGCGTTTTAAGCATGCACATGCATCTTTTGGTAGACGCGGATGAAGTTTTCTGCAAAACCACAAGATGTGCATGCAAATGGTGCTTTTGGCAGAACGCGCACGTGGATTTCTACCAAACGACATGCTAAGCATGCCGATGCTGCTCTTTTTAGCACCCGCGCACGGATTTTTGCGAAAACGCGTTTTAAGCATGCACATGCATCTTTTGGTAGACGCGGATGAAGTTTTCTGCAAAACCACAAGATGTGCATGCAAATGGTGCTTTTGGCAGAACGCGCACGTGAATTTCTACCAAACGACGTGCTAAGCATGCCGATGCTGCTCTTTTTAGCACCCGCGCACGGATATGTGCGAAAACTTTTTTCAGCATGCACATGCATCTTTTGGTAAACGCGGATGAAGTTTTCTGCAAAACCACAAGATGTGCATGCAAATGGTGCTTTTGGCAGAACGCGCACGTGGATTTCTACCAAACGACGTGCTAAGCATGCCGATGCTGCTCTTTTTAGCACCCGCGCACGGATTTGTGCGAAAACGCGTTTTAAGCATGCACATGCATCTTTTGGTAGACGCGGATGAAGTTTTCTGCAAAACCACAAGATGTGCATGCAAATGGTGCTTTTGGCAGAACGCGCACGTGGATTTCTACCAAACGACGTGCTAAGCATGCCGATGCTGCTCTTTTTAGCACCCTCGCACGGATTTGTGCGAAAACGCGTTTTAAGCATGCACATGCATCTTTTCGTAGACGCGGATGAAGTTTTCTGCAAAACCACAAGATGTGCATGCAAATGGTGCTTTTGGCAGAACGCGCACGTGAATTTCTACCAAACGACGTGCTAAGCATGCCGATGCTGCTCTTTTTAGCACCCGCGCACGGATTTGTGCGAAAACGCGTTTTAAGCATGCACATGTATCTTTTGGTAGACGCGGATGAAGTTTTCTGCAAAACCACAAGATGTGCATGCAAATGGTGCTTTTGGCAGAACGCGCACGTGGATTTCTACCAAACGACGTGCTAAGCATGCCGATGCTGCTCTTTTTAGCACCCGCGCACGGATTTGTGCGAAAACGCGTTTTAAGCATGCACATGCATCTTTTCGTAGACGCGGATGAAGTTTTCTGCAAAACCACAAGATGTGCATGAAAATGGTGCTTTTGGCAGAACGCGCACGTGGATTTCTACCAAACGACGTGCTAAGCATGCCGATGCTGCTCTTTTTAGCACCCGCGCACGGATTTGTGCGAAAACGCGTTTTAAGCATGCACATGCATATTTTGGTAGACGCGGATGAAGTTTTCTGCAAAACCACAAGATGTGCATGCAAATGGTGCTTTTGGCAGAACGCGCACGTGGATTTCTACCAAACGACGTGCTAAGCATGCCGATGCTTCTCTTTTTAGCACCCGCGCACGGATTTGTGCGAAAACGCGTTTTAAGCATGCACATGCATCTTTTGGTAGACGCGGATGAAGTTTTCTGCAAAACCACAAGATGTGCATGCAAATGGTGCTTTTGGCAGAACGCGCACGTGGATTTCTACCAAACGACGTGCTAAGCATGCCGATGCTGCTCTTTTTAGCACCCGTGCACGGATTTGTGCGAAAACGCGTTTTAAGCATGCACATGCATCTTTTGGTAGACGCGGATGAAGTTTTCTGCAAAACCACAAGATGTGCATGCAAATGGTGCTTTTGGCAGAACGCGCACGTGGATTTCTACCAAACGACGTGCTAAGCATGCCGATGCTGCTCTTTTTAGCACCCGCGCACGGATTTTTGCGAAAACGCGTTTTAAGCATGCACATGCATCTTTTGGTAGACGCGGACGAAGTTTTCTGCAAAAGCACAAGATGTGCATGCAAATGGTGCTTTTGGCAGAACGCGCACGCGAATTTCTACCAAACGACGTGCTAAGCATGCCGATGCTGCTCTTTTTAGCACCCGCGCACGGATTTGTGCGAAAACGCGTTTTATGCATGCACATGCATCTTTTGGTAGACGCGGATGAAGTTTTCTGCAAACCCCAAGATGTGCATGCAAATGGTGCTTTTGGCAGAACGCGCACGTGGATTTCTACCAAACGACGTGCTAAGCATGCCGATGCTGCTCTTTTTAGCACCCGCGCACGGATATGTGCGAAAACGCGTTTTCAGCATGCACATGCATCTTTTGGTAGACGCGGATGAAGTTTTCTGCAAAACCACAAGATGCTCATGCGAATGGTGCTTTTGGCAGAACGCGCACGTGGATTTCTACCAAACGACGTGCTAAGCATGCCGATGCTGCTCTTTTTAGCACCCGCGAACGGATTTGTGCGAAAACGCGTTTTAAGCATGCACATGCATCTTTTGGTAGACGCGGATGAAGTTTTCTGCAAAACCACAAGATGTGCATGCACATGGTGCTTTTGGCAGAACGTGCACGTGAATTTCTACCACACGACGTGCTAAGCATGCCGATGCTGCTCTTTTTAGCACCCGCGCACGGATTTGTGCGAAAACGCGTTTTAAGCATGCACATGTATCTTTTGGTAGACGCGGATGAAGTTTTCTGCAAAACCACAAGATGTGCATGCAAATGGTGCTTTTGGCAGAACGCGCACGTGGATTTCTACCAAACGACGTGCTAAGCATGCCGATGCTGCTCTTTTTAGCACCCGCGCACGGATTTGTGCGAAAACGCGTTTTAAGCATGCACATGCATCTTTTGGTAGACGCGGATGAAGTTTTCTGCAAAACCACAAGATGTGCATGCAAATGGTGCTTTTGGCAGAACGCGCACGTGGATTTCTACCAAACGACGTGCTAAGCATGCCGATGCTGCTCTTTTTAGCACCCGCGCACGGATTTGTGCGAAAACGCGTTTTATGCATGCACATGCATCTTTTGGTAGACGCGGATGAAGTTTTCTGCAAAACCACAAGATGTGCATGCAAATGGTGCTTTTGGCAGAACGCGCACGTGGATTTCTACCAAACGACGTGCTAAGCATGGCGATGCTGCTCTTTTTAGCACCCGCGCACGGATTTGTGCGAAAACGCGTTTTAAGCATGCACATGCATCTTTTGGTAGACGCGGATGAAGTTTTCTGCAAAACCACAAGATGTGCATGCAAATGGTGCTTTTGGCAGAACGCGCACGTGGATTTCTACCAAACGACGTGCTAAGCATGCCAATGCTGCTCTATTTAGCACCCGCGCACGGATTTGTGGGAAAACGCGTTTTAGGCATGCACATGCATCTTTTGGTAGACGCGGATGAAATTTTCTGCAAAACCACAAGATGTGCATGCAAATGGTGCTTTTGGCAGAGCGCGCACGTGGATTTCTACCAAACGACGTGCTAAGCATGCCGATGCTGCTCTTTTTAGCACCCGCGCACGGATATGTGCGAAAACGCGTTTTCAGCATGCACATGCATCTTTTGGTAGACGCGGATGAAGTTTTCTGCAAAACCACAAGATGCGCATACGAATGGTGCTTTTGGCAGAACGCGCACGTGGATTTCTACCAAACGACGTGCTAAGCATGCCGATGCTGCTCTTTTTAGCACCCGAGAACGGATTTGTGCGAAAACGCGTTTTAAGCATGCACATGCATCTTTTGGTAGACGCGGATGAAGTTTTCTGCAAAACCACAAGATGTGCATGCAAATGGTGCTTTTGGCAGAACGCGCACGTGAATTTCTACCAAACGACGTGCTAAGCATGCCGATGCTGCTCTTTTTAGCACCCGCGCACGGATTTGTGCGAAAACGCGTTTTAAGCATGCACATGTATCTTTTGGTAGACGCGGATGAAGTTTTCTGCAAAACCACAAGATGTGCATGCAAATGGTGCTTTTGGCAGAACGCGCACGTGGATTTCTACCAAACGACGTGCTAAGCATGCCGATGCTGCTCTTTTTAGCACCCGCGCACGGATTTGTGCGAAAACGCGATTTAAGCATGCACATGCATCTTTTGGTAGACGCGGATGAAGTTTTCTGCAAAACCACAAGATGTGCATGCAAATGGTGCTTTTGGCCGAACGCGCACGTGGATTTCTACCAAACGACGTGCTAAGCATGCCGATGCTGCTCTTTTTAGCACCCGCGCACGGATTTGTTCGAAAACGCGTTTTAAGCATGCACATGCATCTTTTGGTAGACGCGGATGAAGTTTTCTGCAAAACCACAAGATGTTCATGCAAATGGTGCTTTTGGCAGAACGCACACGTGGATTTCTACCAAACGACGTGCTAAGCATGCCAATGCTGCTCTATTTAGCACCCGCGCACGGATTTGTGCGAAAACGCGTTTTAAGCATGCACATGCATCTTTTGTTAGACGCGGATGAAGTTTTCTGCAAAACCACAATAAGTGCATGCAAATGGTGCTTTTGGCAGAACGCGCACGTGGATTTCTACCAAACGACGTGCTAAGCATGCCGATGCTGCTCTTTTTAGCACCCGCGCACGGATTTGTGCGAAAACGCGTTTTAAGCATGCACATGCATCTTTTGGTAGACGCGGATGAAGTTTTCTGCAAAACCACAAGATGTGCATGCAAATGGTACTTTTGGCAGAACGCGCACGTGGATTTCTACCAAACGACGTGCTAAGCATGCTGATGCTGCTATTTTTAGCACCCGCGCACGGATTTGTGCGAAAACGCGTTTTAAGCATGCACATGCACGTTTTGGTAGACGCGGATGAAGTTTTCTGCAAAACCACAAGATGTGCATGCAAATGGTGCTTTTGGCAGAACGCGCACGTGGATTTCTACCAAACGACGTGCTAAGCATGCCGATGCTGCTCTTTTTAGCACCCGCGCACGGATTTGTGCGAAAACGCGTTTTAAGCATGCACATGCATATTTTGGTAGACGCGAATGAAGTTTTCTGCAAAACCACAACATGTGCATGCAAATGGTGCTTTTGGCAGAACGCGCACGTGGATTTCTACCAAACGACGTGCTAAGCATGCCGATGCTGCTCTTTTTAGCACCCGCGCACGGATTTGTGCGAAAACGCGTTTTAAGCATGCACATGCATTTTTTGGCAGACGCGGATGAAGTTTTCTGCAAATCCACAAGATGTGCATGCAAATGGTGCTTTTGGCAGAATGCGCAAGTGGATTTCTACCAAACGACGTGCTAAGCGTGCCGATGCTGCTCTTTTTAGCACCCGCGCACGGATTTGTGCGAAAACGCGTTTTAAGCACGCACATGCATCTTTTGGTAGACGCGGATGAAGTTTTCTGCAAAACCACAAGATGTGCATGCAAATGGTGCTTTTGGCAGAACGCGCACGTGGATTTCTACCAAACGAAGTGCTAAGCATGCCGATGCTGCTCTTTTTAGCACCCGCGCACGGATTTGTGCGAAAACGCGTTTTAAGGATGCACATGCATCTTTTGGTAGACGCGGATGAAGTTTTCTGCAAAACCACAAGATGTGCATGCAAATGGTGCTTTTGGCAGAACGCGCACGTGGATTTCTACCAAACGACGTGCTAAGCATGGCGATGCTGCTCTTTTTAGCACCCGCGCACGGATTTGTGCGAAAACGCGTTTTAAGCATGCACATGCATTTTTTGGTGGACGCGGATGAAGTTTTCTGCAAAACCACAAGATGTGCATGCAAATGGTGCTTTTGGCAGAACGCGCACGTGGATTTCTACCAAACGAAGTGCTAAGCATGCCGATGCTGCTCTTTTTAGCACCCGCGCACGGATTTGTGCGAAAACGCGTTTTAAGGATGCACATGCATCTTTTGGTAGACGCGGATGAAGTTTTCTGCAAAACCACAAGATGTGCATGCAAATGGTGCTTTTGGCAGAACGCGCACGTGGATTTCTACCAAACGACGTGCTAAGCATGCCGATGCTGCTCTTTTTAGCACCCGCGCACGGATTTGTGCGAAAACGCGTTTTAAGCATGCACATGCATTTTTTGGCAGACGCGGATGAAGTTTTCTGCAAATCCACAAGATGTGCATGCAAATGGTGCTTTTGGCAGAACGCGCAAGTGGATTTCTACCAAACGACGGTCTAAGCGTGCCGATGCTGCTCTTTTTAGCACCCGCGCACGGATTTGTGCGAAAACGCGTTTTAAGCATGCACATGCATCTTTTGGTAGACGCGGATGAAGTTTTCTGCAAAACTACAAGATGTGCATGCAAATGGTGCTTTTGGCAGAACGCGCACGTGGATTTCTACCAAACGACGTGCTAAGCATGCCGATGCTGCTCTTTTTAGCACCCGCGAACGGATTTGTGCGAAAACGCGTTTTAAGCATGCACATGCATCTTTTGGTAGACGCGGATGAAGTTTTCTGCAAAACCACAAGATGTGCATGCAAATGGTGCTTTTGGCAGAATGCGCACGTGGATTCCTACCAAACGACGTGCTAAGCATGCCGATGCTGCTCTTTTTAGCACCCGCGCACGGATTTGTGCGAAAACGCATTTTAAGCATGCACATGCATCTTTTGGTAGACGCGGATGAAATTTTCTGCAAAACCACAAGATGTGCAGCAAATGGTGCTTTTGGCAGAACGCGCACGTGGATTTCTACCAAACGACGTGCTAAGCATGGCGATGCTGCTCTTTTTAGCACCCGCGCACGGATTTGTGCGAAAACGCGTTTTAAGCATGCACATGCATCTTTTGGTAGACGCGGATGAAGTTTTCTGCAAAACCACAAGATGTGCATGCAAATGGTGCTTTTGGCAGAACGCGCACGTGGATTTCTACCAAACGACGTGCTAAGCATGCCAATGCTGCTCTATTTAGCACCCGCGCACGGATTTGTGGGAAAACGCGTTTTAAGCATGCACATGCATCTTTTGGTAGACGCGGATGAAATTTTCTGCAAAACCACAAGATGTGCATGCAAATGGTGCTTTTGGCAGAACGCGCACGTGGATTTCTACCAAACGACGTGCTAAGCATGCCGATGCTGCTCTTTTTAGCACCCGCGCACGGATATGTGCGAAAACGCGTTTTCAGCATGCACATGCATCTTTTGGTAGACGCGGATGAAGTTTTCTGCAAAACCACAAGATGCGCATACGAATGGTGCTTTTGGCAGAACGCGCACGTGGATTTCTACCAAACGACGTGCTAAGCATGCCGATGCTGCTCTTTTTAGCACCCGCGAACGGATTTGTGCGAAAACGCGTTTTAAGCATGCACATGCATCTTTTGGTAGACGCGGATGAAGTTTTCTGCAAAACCACAAGATGTGCATGCAAATGGTGCTTTTGGCAGAACGCGCACGTGGATTTCTCCCAAACGACGTGCTAAGCATGCCGATGCTGCTCTTTTTAGCACCCTCGCACGGATTTGTGCGAAAACGCGTTTTAAGCATGCACATGCATCTTTTGGTAGACGCGGATGAAGTTTTCTGCAAAACCACAAGATGTGCATGCAAATGGTGCTTTTGGCAGAACGCGCACGTGAATTTCTACCAAACGACGTGCTAAGCATGCCGATGCTGCTCTTTTTAGCACCCGCGCACGGATTTGTGCGAAAACGCGTTTTAAGCATGCACATGTATCTTTTGGTAGACGCGGATGAAGTTTTCTGCAAAACCACAAAATGTGCATGGAAATGGTGCTTTTGGCAGAACGCGCACGTGGATTTCTACCAAACGACGTGCTAAGCATGCCGATGCTGCTCTTTTTAGCACCCGCGCACGGATTTGTGCGAAAACGCGTTTTAAGCATGCACATGCATCTTTAGGTAGACGCGGATGAAGTTTTCTGCAAAACCACAAGATGTGCATGAAAATGGTGCTTTTGGCAGAACGCGCACGTGGATTTCTACCAAACGACGTGCTAAGCATGCCGATGCTGCTCTTTTTAGCACCCTCGCACGGATTTGTGCGAAAACGCGTTTTAAGCATGCACATGCATCTTTTGGAAGACGCGGATGAAGTTTTCTGCAAAACCACAAGATGTGCATGCAAATGGTGCTTTTGGCAGAACGCGCACGTGGATTTCTACCAAACGACATGCTAAGCATGCCGATGCTGCTCTTTTTAGCACCCGCGCACGGATTTTTGCGAAAACGCGTTTTAAGCATGCACATGCATCTTTTGGTAGACGCGGATGAAGTTTTCTGCAAAACCACAAGAAGTGCATGCAAATGGTTCTTTTGGCAGAACGCGCACGTGAATTTCTACCAAACGACGTGCTAAGCATGCCGATGCTGCTCTTTTTAGCACCCGCGCACGGATTTGTGCGAAAACCCGTTTTATGCATGCACATGAATCTTTTGGTAGACGCGGATGAAGTTTTCTGCAAAACCACAAGATGTGCATGTAAATGGTGCTTTTGGCAGAACGCGCACGTGGATTTCTACCAAACGACGTGCTAAGCATGCCGATGCTGCTCTTTTTAGCACCCGCGCACGGATATGTGCGAAAACGTGTTTTCAGCATGCACATGCATCTTTTGGTAAACGCGGATGAAGTTTTCTGCAAAACCACAAGATGTGCATGCAAATGGTGCTTTTGGCAGAACGCGCACGTGGATTTCTACCAAACGACGTGCTAAGCATGCCGATGCTGCTCTTTTTAGCACCCTCGCACGGATTTGTGCGAAAACGCGTTTTAAGCATGCACATGCATCTTTTGGTAGACGCGGATGAAGTTTTCTGCAAAACCACAAGATGTGCATGCAAATGGTGCTTTTCGCAGAACGCGCACGTGGATTTCTACCAAACGACGTTCTAAGCATGCCGATGCTGCTCTTTTTAGCACCCGCGCACGGATATGTGCGAAAACGCGTTTTAAGCATGCACATGCATATTTTGGTAGACGCGGATGAAGTTTTCTGCAAAACCACAAGATGTGCATGCAAATGGTGCTTTTGGCAGAACGCGCACGTGGATTTCTACCAAACGACGTGCTAAGCATGCCGATGCTGCTCTTTTTAGCACCCGCGCACGGAATTATGCGAAAACGCGTTTTAAGCATGCACATGCATATTTTGGTAGACGCGAATGAAGTTTTCTGCAAAACCACAAGATGTGCATGCAAATGGTGCTTTTGGCAGAACGCGCACGTGGATTTCTACCAAACGACGTGCTAAGCATGCCGATGCTGCTCTTTTTAGCACCCGCGCATGGATTTGTGCGAAAACGCGTTTTAAGCATGCACATGCATCTTTTGGTAGACGCGGATGAAGTTTTCTGCAAAACCACAAGATGTGCATGCAAATGGTGCTTTTGGCAGAACGCGCACGTGGATTTCTACCAAACGACGTGCTAAGCATGCCGATGCTGCTCTTTTTAGCACCCGCGCACGGATTTGTGCGAAAACGCGTTTTAAGCATGCACATGCATCTTTTGTTAGACGCGGATGAAGTTTTCTGCAAAACCACAATATGTGCATGCAAATGGTGCTTTTGGCAGAACGCGCACGTGGATTTCTACCAAACGACGTGCTAAGCATGCCGATGCTGCTCTTTTTATCACCCGCGCACGGATTTGTGCGAAAACGTGTTTTATGCATGCACATGCATCTTTTGGTAGACGCGGATGAAGTTTTCTGCAAAACCACAAGATGTGCATGCAAATGGTGCTTTTGGCAGAACGCGCACGTGGATTTCTACCAAACGACGTGCTAAGCATGCCGATGCTGCTCTTTTTAGCACCCGCGCACGGATTTGTGCGAAAACGCGTTTTAAGCATGCACATGCATCTTTTGGTAGACGCGGATGAAGTTTTCTGCAAAACCACAAGATGTGCATGCAAATGGTGCTTTTGGCAGAACGCGGACGTGGATTTCTACCAAACGACGTGCTAAGCATGCCGATGCTGCTCTTTTTAGCACCCGCACACGGATTTGTGCGAAAACGCGTTTTAAGCATGCACATGCATCTTTTGGTAGAGACGGATGAAGTTTTCTGCAAAACCACAAGATGTGCATGCAAATGGTGCTTTTGGCAGAACGCGCACGTGGATATCTACCAAACGACGTGCTAGGCATGCCGATGCTGCTCTTTTTAGCACCCGCGCACGGATTTGTGCGAAAACGCGTTTTAAGCATGCACATGCATCTTTTGGTAGACGCGGATGAAGTTTTCTGCAAAACCACAAGATGTGCATGAAAATGGTGCTTTTGGCAGAACGCGCACGTGGATTTCTACCAAACGACGTGCTAAGCATGCCGATGCTGCTCTTTTTAGCACCCGCGCACGGATTTGTGCGCAAACGCGTTTTAGGCATGCACATGCATCTTTTGGTAGACACGGATGAAGTTTTCTGCAAAACCACAAGATGTGCATGCAAATGGTGCTTTTGGCAGAACGCGCACGTGGATTTCTACCAAACGACGTGCTAAGCATGCCGATGCTGCTCTTTTTAGCACCCGCGCACGGATTTGTGCGAAAACGCGTTTTAAGCATGCACATGCATCTTTTGGTAGAGGCGGATGAAGTTTTCTGCAAAACCACAAGATGTGCATGCAAATGGTGCTTTTGGCAGAACGCGCACGTGAATTTCTACCAAACGACGTGCTAAGCATGCCGATGCTGCTCTTTTTAGCACCCGCGCACGGATTTTTGCGAAAACGCGTTTTAAGCATGCACATGCATCTTTTGGTAGACGCGGATGAAGTTTTCTGCAAAACCACAAGATGTGCATGCAAATGGTGTTTTTGGCAGAACGCGCACGTGGATTTCTACCAAACGACGTGCTAAGCATGCCGATGCTGCTCTTTTTAGCACCCGCGCACGGATTTGTGCGAAAACGCGTTTTATGCATGCATGTGCATCTTTTGGTAGACGCGGATGAAGTTTTCTGCAAAACCACAAGATCCGCATGCGAATGGTGCTTTTAGCAGAACGCGCACGTGGATTTCTACCAAACGACGTGCTAAGCATGCCGATGCTGCTCTTTTTAGCACCCGCGCACGGATTTGTGCGAAAACGCGTTTTAAGCATGCACATGCAACTTTTGGTAGACGCGGATGAAGTTTTCTGCAAAACCACAAGATGTGCATGCAAATGGTGCTTTTGGCAGAACGCGCACGTGGATTTCTACCAAACGACGTGCTAAGCATGCCGATGCTGCTCTTTTTAGCACCCGCGCACGGATTTGTGCGAAAACGCGTTTTAAGCATGCACATGCATCTTTTGGTAGACGCGGATGAAGTTTTCTGCAAAACCACAAGATGTGCATGCAAATGGTGCTTTTGGCAGAACGCGCACGTGGATTTCTACCAAACGACGTGCTAAGCATGCCGATGCTGCTCTTTTTAGCACCCTCGCACGGATTTGTGCGAAAACGCGTTTTAAGCATGCACATGCATCTATTGGTAGACGCGGATGAAGTTTTCTGCAAAACCACAAGATTTGCATGCAAATGGTGCTTTTGGCAGAACGCGCACGTGGATTTCTACCAAACGACGTGGTAAGCATGCCGATGCTGCTCTTTTTAGCACCCGCGCACGGATTTTTGCGAAAACGCGTTTTAAGCATGCACATGCATCTTTTGGTAGACGCGGATGAAGTTTTCTGCAAAACCACAAGATGTGCATGCAAATGGTGCTTTTGGCAGAACGCGCACGTGGATTTCTACCAAACGACGTGCTAAGCATGCCGATGCTGCTCTTTTTAGCACCCTTGCACGGATTTGTGCGAAAACGCGTTTTAAGCATGCACATGCATCTTTTGGTAGACGCGGATGAAGTTTTCTGCAAAACCACAAGATGTGCATGCAAATGGTGCTTTTGGCAGAACGCGCACGTGGATTTCTACCAAACGACGTGGTAAGCATGCCGATGCTGCTCTTTTTAGCACCCGCGCACGGATTTTTGCGAAAACGCGTTTTAAGCATGCACATGCATCTTTTGGTAGACGCGGATGAAGTTTTCTGCAAAACCACAAGATGTGCATGCAAATGGTGTTTTTGGCAGAACGCGCACGTGGATTTCTACCAAACGACGTGCTAAGCATGCCGATGCTGCTCTTTTTAGCACCCGCGCACGGATTTGTGCGAAAACGCGTTTTATGCATGCATGAGCATCTTTTGGTAGACGCGGATGAAGTTTTCTGCAAAACCACAAGATCCGCATGCGAATGGTGCTTTTGGCAGAACGCGCACGTGGATTTCTACCAAACGACGTGCTAAGCATGCCGATGCTGCTCTTTTTAGCACCCGCGAACGGATTTGTGCGAAAACGCGTTTTAAGCATGCACATGCATCTTTTGGTAGACGCGGATGAAGTTTTCTGCAAAACCTCAAGATGTGCATGCAAATGGTGCTTTTGGCAGAACGCGCACGTGAATTTCTACCAAACGACGTGCTAAGCATGCCGATGCTGCTCTTTTTAGCACCCGCGCACGGATTTGTGCGAAAACGCGTTTTAAGCATGCACATGTATCTTTTGGTAGACGCGGATGAAGTTTTCTGCAAAACCACAAGATGTGCATGCAAATGGTGCTTTTGGCAGAACGCGCACGTGGATTTCTACCAAACGACGTGCTAAGCATGCCGATGCTGCTCTTTTTAGCACCCGCGCACGGAGTTGTGCGAAAACGCGTTTTAAGCATGCACATGCATCTTTTGGTAGACGCGGATGAAGTTTTCTGCAGAACCACAAGATGTGCATGCAAATGGTGCTTTTGGCAGAACGCGCACGTGGATTTCTACCAAACGACGTGGTAAGCATGCCGATGCTGCTCTTTTTAGCACCCGCGCACGGATTTTTGCGAAAACGCGTTTTAAGCATGCACATGCATCTTTTGGTAGACGCGGATGAAGTTTTCTGCAAAACCACAAGATGTGCATGCAAATGGTGCTTTTGGCAGAACGCGCACGTGGATTTCTACCAAACGACGTGCTAAGCATGCCGATGCTGCTCTTTTTAGCACCCTTGCACGGATTTGTGCGAAAACGCGTTTTAAGCATGCACATGCATCTTTTGGTAGACGCGGATGAAGTTTTCTGCAAAACCACAAGATGTGCATGCAAATGGTGCTTTTGGCAGAACGCGCACGTGGATTTCTACCAAACGACGTGGTAAGCATGCCGATGCTGCTCTTTTTAGCACCCGCGCACGGATTTTTGCGAAAACGCGTTTTAAGCATGCACATGCATCTTTTGGTAGACGCGGATGAAGTTTTCTGCAAAACCACAAGATGTGCATGCAAATGGTGTTTTTGGCAGAACGCGCACGTGGATTTCTACCAAACGACGTGCTAAGCATGCCGATGCTGCTCTTTTTAGCACCCGCGCACGGATTTGTGCGAAAACGCGTTTTATGCATGCATGTGCATCTTTTGGTAGACGCGGATGAAGTTTTCTGCAAAACCACAAGATCCGCATGCGAATGGTGCTTTTGGCAGAACGCGCACGTGGATTTCTACCAAACGACGTGCTAAGCATGCCGATGCTGCTCTTTTTAGCACCCGCGAACGGATTTGTGCGAAAACGCGTTTTAAAGCATGCACATGCATCTTTTGGTAGACGCGGATGAAGTTTTCTGCAAAACCTCAAGATGTGCATGCAAATGGTGCTTTTGGCAGAACGCGCACGTGAATTTCTACCAAACGACGTGCTAAGCATGCCGATGCTGCTCTTTTTAGCACCCGCGCACAGATTTGTGCGAAAACGCGTTTTAAGCATGCACATGCATCTTTTGGTAGACGCGGATGAAGTTTTCTGCAAAACCACAAGATGTGCATGCAAATGGTGCTTTTGGCAGAACGCGCAAGTGGATTTCTACCAAACGACGTGCTAAGCATGCCGATGCTGCTCTTTTTAGCACCCGCGCACGGATTTGTGCGAAACGCGTTTTAAGCATGCACATGCATCTTTTGGTAGACGCGGATGAAGTTTTCTGCAAAACCACAAGATGTGCATGCAAATGGTGCTTTTGGCAGAACGCGCACGTGGATTTCTATTAAACGACGTGCTAAGCATGCCGATGCTGCTCTTTTTAGCACCCGCGCACGGATTTGTGCGAAAACGCGTTTTAAGCATGCACATGCATCTTTTGGTAGACGCGGATGAAGTTTTCTGCAAAACCACGAGATGTCCATGCAAATGGTACTTTTGGCAGAACGCGCACGTGGATTTCCACCAAACGACGTGCTAAGCATGCCGATGCTGCTCTTTTTAGCACCCGCGCACGGATTTGTGCGAAAACGCGTTTTAAGCATGCACATGCATATTTTGGTAGACGCGGATGAAGTTTTCGGCAAAACCACAAGATGTGCATGCAAATGGTGCTTTTGGCAGAACGCGCTCGTGGATTTCTACCAAACGACGTGCTAAGCATGCCGATGCTGCTCTTTTTAGCGCCCGCGCACGGATTTGTGCGAAAACGCGTTTTAAGCATGCACATGCATCTTTTGGTAGACGCGGATGAAGTTTTCTGCAAAACCTCAAGATGTGCATGCAAATGGTGCTTTTGGCAGAACGCGCACGTGGATTTCTACCAAACGAAGTGCTAAGCATGCCGATGCTGCTCTTTTTAGCACCCGCGCACGCATTTGTGCGAAAACGCGTTTTAAGGATGCACGTGCATCTTTTGGTAGACGCGGATGAAGTTTTCTGCAAAACCACAAGATGTGCATGCAAATGGTGCTTTTGGCAGAACGCGCACGTGGATTTCTACCAAACGACGTGCTAAGCATGCCGATGCTGCTCTTTTTAGCACCCGCGCACAGATTTGTGCGAAAACGCGTTTTAAGCATGCACATGCATCTTTTGGTAGACGCGGATGAAGTTTTCTGCAAAACCACAATATGTGCATGCAAATGGTGCTTTTGGCAGAACGCGCACGTGGATTTCTACCAAACGACGTGCTAAGCATGCCGATGCTGCTCTTTTTAGCACCCGCGCACGGATTTGTGCGAAAACGCGTTTTAAGCATGCACATGCATCTTTTGTTAGACGCGGATGAAGTTTTCTGCAACACCACAATATGTGCATGCAAATGGTGCTTTTGGCAGAACGCGCACGTGGATTTCTACCAAACGACGTGCTAAGCATGCCGATGCTGCTCTTTTTATCGCCCGCGCACGGATTTGTGCGAAAACGCGTTTTAAGCATGCACATGCATCTTTTGGTAGACGCGGATGAAGTTTTCTGCAAAACCACAAGATGTGCATGCAAATGGTGCTTTTGGCAGAACGCGCACGTGGATTTCTACCAAACGACGTGCTAAGCATGCCGATGCTGCTCTTTTTAGCACCCGCGCACGGATTTGTGCGAAAACGCGTTTTAAGCATGCACATGCATCTTTTGGTAGACGCGGATGAAGTTTTCTGCAAAACCACAAGATGTGCATGCAAATGGTGCTTTTGGCAGAACGCGCACGTGGATTTCTACCAAACGACGTTCTAAGCATGCCGATGCTGCTCTTTTTAGCACCCTCGCACGGATTTGTGCGAAAACGCGTTTTAAGCATGCACATGCATCTTTTGGTAGACGCGGATGAAGTTTTCTGCAAAACCACAAGATGTGCATGCAAATGGTGCTTTTGGCAGAACGCGCACGTGGATTTCTACCAAACGACATGCTAAGCATGCCGATGCTGCTCTTTTTAGCACCCGCGCACGGATTTTTGCGAAAACGCGTTTTAAGCATGCACATGCATCTTTTGGTAGACGCGGATGAAGTTTTCTGCAAAACCACAATATGTGCATGCAAATGGTGCTTTTGGCAGAACGCGCACGTGAATTTCTACCAAACGACGTGCTAAGCATGCCGATGCTGCTCTTTTTAGCACCCGCGCACGGATTTGTGCGAAAACGCGTTTTATGCATGCACATGAATCTTTTGGTAGACGCGGATGAAGTTTTCTGCAAAACCACAAGATGTGCATGCAAATGGTGCTTTTGGCAGAACGCGCACGTGGATTTCTACCAAACGACGTGCTAAGCATGCCGATGCTGCTCTTTTTAGCACCCGCGCACGGATTTGTGCGAAAACGCGTTTTAAGCATGCACATGCATCTTTTGGTAGACGCGGATGAAGTTTTCTGCAAAACCACAAGATGTGCATGCAAATGGTGCTTTTGGCAGAACGCGCACGTGGATTTCTACCAAACGACGTGCTAAGCATGCCGATGCTGCTCTTTTTAGCACCCTCGCACGGATTTGTGCGAAAACGCGTTTTAAGCATGCACATGCATCTTTTGGAAGACGCGGATGAAGTTTTCTGCAAAACCACAAGATGTGCATGCAAATGGTGCTTTTGGCAGAACGCGCACGTGGATTTCTACCAAACGACATGCTAAGCATGCCGATGCTGCTCTTTTTAGCACCCGCGCACGGATTTTTGCGAAAACGCGTTTTAAGCATGCACATGCATCTTTTGGTAGGCGCGGATGAAGTTTTCTGCAAAACCACAAGAAGTGCATGCAAATGGTTCTTTTGGCAGAACGCGCACGTGAATTTCTACCAAACGACGTGCTAAGCATGCCGATGCTGCTCTTTTTAGCACCCGCGCACGGATTTGTGCGAAAACGCGTTTTATGCATGCACATGAATCTTTTGGTAGACGCGGATGAAGTTTTCTGCAAAACCACAAGATGTGCATGTAAATGGTGCTTTTGGCAGAACGCGCACGTGGATTTCTACCAAACGACGTGCTAAGCATGCCGATGCTGCTCTTTTTAGCACCCGCGCACGGATATGTGCGAAAACGTGTTTTCAGCATGCACATGCATCTTTTGGTAAACGCGGATGAAGTTTTCTGCAAAACCACAAGATGTGCATGCAAATGGTGCTTTTGGCAGAACGCGCACGTGGATTTCTACCAAACGACGTGCTAAGCATGCCGATGCTGCTCTTTTTAGCACCCGCGCACGGATTTGTGCGAAAACGCGTTTTAAGCATGCACACGCATCTTTTGGTAGACGCGGATGAAGTTTTCTGCAAAACCACAAGATGTGCATGCAAATGGTGCTTTTGGCAGAACGCGCACGTGGATTTCTACCAAACGACATGCTAAGCATGCCGATGCTGCTCTTTTTAGCACCCTCGCACGGATTTGTGCGAAAACGCGTTTTAAGCATGCACATGCATCTTTTGGTAGACGCGGATGAAGTTTTCTGCAAAACCACAAGATGTGCATGCAAATGGTGCTTTTGGCAGAACGCGCACGTGAATTTCTACCAAACGACGTGCTAAGCATGCCGATGCTGCTCTTTTTAGCACCCGCGCACGGATTTGTGCGAAAACGCGTTTTAAGCATGCACATGTATCTTTTGGTAGACGCGGATGAAGTTTTCTGCAAAACCACAAGATGTGCATGGAAATGGTGCTTTTGGCAGAACGCGCACGTGGATTTCTACCAAACGACGTGCTAAGCATGCCGATGCTGCTCTTTTTAGCACCCGCGCACGGATTTGTGCGAAAACGCGTTTTAAGCATGCACATGCATCTTTAGGTAGACGCGGATGAAGTTTTCTGCAAAACCACAAGATGTGCATGAAAATGGTGCTTTTGGCAGAACGCGCACGTGGATTTCTACCAAACGACGTGCTAAGCATGCCGATGCTGCTCTTTTTAGCACCCTCGCACGGATTTGTGCGAAAACGCGTTTTAAGCATGCACATGCATCTTTTGGAAGACGCGGATGAAGTTTTCTGCAAAACCACAAGATGTGCATGCAAATGGTGCTTTTGGCAGAACGCGCACGTGGATTTCTACCAAACGACATGCTAAGCATGCCGATGCTGCTCTTTTTAGCACCCGCGCACGGATTTTTGCGAAAACGCGTTTTAAGCATGCACATGCATCTTTTGGTAGACGCGGTTGAAGTTTTCTGCAAAACCACAAGAAGTGCATGCAAATGGTTCTTTTGGCAGAACGCGCACGTGAATTTCTACCAAACGACGTGCTAAGCATGCCGATGCTGCTCTTTTTAGCACCCGCGCACGGATTTGTGCGAAAACGCGTTTTATGCATGCACATGAATCTTTTGGTAGACGCGGATGAAGTTTTCTGCAAAACCACAAGATGTGCATGTAAATGGTGCTTTTGGCAGAACGCGCACGTGGATTTCTACCAAACGACGTGCTAAGCATGCCGATGCTGCTCTTTTTAGCACCCGCGCACGGATATGTGCGAAAACGTGTTTTCAGCATGCACATGCATCTTTTGGTAAACGCGGATGAAGTTTTCTGCAAAACCACAAGATGTGCATGCAAATGGTGCTTTTGGCAGAACGCGCACGTGGATTTCTACCAAACGACGTGCTAAGCATGCCGATGCTGCTCTTTTTAGCGCCCGCGCACGGATTTGTGCGAAAACGCGTTTTAAGCATGCACATGCATCTTTTGGTAGACGCGGATGAAGTTTTCTGCAAAACCTCAAGATGTGCATGCAAATGGTGCTTTTGGCAGAACGCGCACGTGGATTTCTACCAAACGAAGTGCTAAGCATGCCGATGCTGCTCTTTTTAGCACCCGCGCACGCATTTGTGCGAAAACGCGTTTTAAGGATGCACGTGCATCTTTTGGTAGACGCGGATGAAGTTTTCTGCAAAACCACAAGATGTGCATGCAAATGGTGCTTTTGGCAGAACGCGCACGTGGATTTCTACCAAACGACGTGCTAAGCATGCCGATGCTGCTCTTTTTAGCACCCGCGCACAGATTTGTGCGAAAACGCGTTTTAAGCATGCACATGCATCTTTTGGTAGACGCGGATGAAGTTTTCTGCAAAACCACAATATGTGCATGCAAATGGTGCTTTTGGCAGAACGCGCACGTGGATTTCTACCAAACGACGTGCTAAGCATGCCGATGCTGCTCTTTTTAGCACCCGCGCACGGATTTGTGCGAAAACGCGTTTTAAGCATGCACATGCATCTTTTGTTAGACGCGGATGAAGTTTTCTGCAACACCACAATATGTGCATGCAAATGGTGCTTTTGGCAGAACGCGCACGTGGATTTCTACCAAACGACGTGCTAAGCATGCCGATGCTGCTCTTTTTATCGCCCGCGCACGGATTTGTGCGAAAACGCGTTTTAAGCATGCACATGCATCTTTTGGTAGACGCGGATGAAGTTTTCTGCAAAACCACAAGATGTGCATGCAAATGGTGCTTTTGGCAGAACGCGCACGTGGATTTCTACCAAACGACGTGCTAAGCATGCCGATGCTGCTCTTTTTAGCACCCGCGCACGGATTTGTGCGAAAACGCGTTTTAAGCATGCACATGCATCTTTTGTTAGACGCGGATGAAGTTTTCTGCAACACCACAATATGTGCATGCAAATGGTGCTTTTGGCAGAACGCGCACGTGGATTTCTACCAAACGACGTGCTAAGCATGCCGATGCTGCTCTTTTTATCGCCCGCGCACGGATTTGTGCGAAAACGCGTTTTAAGCATGCACATGCATCTTTTGGTAGACGCGGATGAAGTTTTCTGCAAAACCACAAGATGTGCATGCAAATGGTGCTTTTGGCAGAACGCGCACGTGGATTTCTACCAAACGACGTGCTAAGCATGCCGATGCTGCTCTTTTTAGCACCCGCGCACGGATTTGTGCGAAAACGCGTTTTAAGCATGCACATGCATCTTTTGGTAGACGCGGATGAAGTTTTCTGCAAAACCACAAGATGTGCATGCAAATGGTGCTTTTGGCAGAACGCGCACGTGGATTTCTACCAAACGACGTTCTAAGCATGCCGATGCTGCTCTTTTTAGCACCCTCGCACGGATTTGTGCGAAAACGCGTTTTAAGCATGCACATGCATCTTTTGGTAGACGCGGATGAAGTTTTCTGCAAAACCACAAGATGTGCATGCAAATGGTGCTTTTGGCAGAACGCGCACGTGGATTTCTACCAAACGACATGCTAAGCATGCCGATGCTGCTCTTTTTAGCACCCGCGCACGGATTTTTGCGAAAACGCGTTTTAAGCATGCACATGCATCTTTTGGTAGACGCGGATGAAGTTTTCTGCAAAACCACAATATGTGCATGCAAATGGTGCTTTTGGCAGAACGCGCACGTGAATTTCTACCAAACGACGTGCTAAGCATGCCGATGCTGCTCTTTTTAGCACCCGCGCACGGATTTGTGCGAAAACGCGTTTTATGCATGCACATGAATCTTTTGGTAGACGCGGATGAAGTTTTCTGCAAAACCACAAGATGTGCATGCAAATGGTGCTTTTGGCAGAACGCGCACGTGGATTTCTACCAAACGACGTGCTAAGCATGCCGATGCTGCTCTTTTTAGCACCCGCGCACGGATTTGTGCGAAAACGCGTTTTAAGCATGCACATGCATCTTTTGGTAGACGCGGATGAAGTTTTCTGCAAAACCACAAGATGTGCATGCAAATGGTGCTTTTGGCAGAACGCGCACGTGGATTTCTACCAAACGACGTGCTAAGCATGCCGATGCTGCTCTTTTTAGCACCCTCGCACGGATTTGTGCGAAAACGCGTTTTAAGCATGCACATGCATCTTTTGGAAGACGCGGATGAAGTTTTCTGCAAAACCACAAGATGTGCATGCAAATGGTGCTTTTGGCAGAACGCGCACGTGGATTTCTACCAAACGACATGCTAAGCATGCCGATGCTGCTCTTTTTAGCACCCGCGCACGGATTTTTGCGAAAACGCGTTTTAAGCATGCACATGCATCTTTTGGTAGGCGCGGATGAAGTTTTCTGCAAAACCACAAGAAGTGCATGCAAATGGTTCTTTTGGCAGAACGCGCACGTGAATTTCTACCAAACGACGTGCTAAGCATGCCGATGCTGCTCTTTTTAGCACCCGCGCACGGATTTGTGCGAAAACGCGTTTTATGCATGCACATGAATCTTTTGGTAGACGCGGATGAAGTTTTCTGCAAAACCACAAGATGTGCATGTAAATGGTGCTTTTGGCAGAACGCGCACGTGGATTTCTACCAAACGACGTGCTAAGCATGCCGATGCTGCTCTTTTTAGCACCCGCGCACGGATATGTGCGAAAACGTGTTTTCAGCATGCACATGCATCTTTTGGTAAACGCGGATGAAGTTTTCTGCAAAACCACAAGATGTGCATGCAAATGGTGCTTTTGGCAGAACGCGCACGTGGATTTCTACCAAACGACGTGCTAAGCATGCCGATGCTGCTCTTTTTAGCACCCGCGCACGGATTTGTGCGAAAACGCGTTTTAAGCATGCACACGCATCTTTTGGTAGACGCGGATGAAGTTTTCTGCAAAACCACAAGATGTGCATGCAAATGGTGCTTTTGGCAGAACGCGCACGTGGATTTCTACCAAACGACATGCTAAGCATGCCGATGCTGCTCTTTTTAGCACCCTCGCACGGATTTGTGCGAAAACGCGTTTTAAGCATGCACATGCATCTTTTGGTAGACGCGGATGAAGTTTTCTGCAAAACCACAAGATGTGCATGCAAATGGTGCTTTTGGCAGAACGCGCACGTGAATTTCTACCAAACGACGTGCTAAGCATGCCGATGCTGCTCTTTTTAGCACCCGCGCACGGATTTGTGCGAAAACGCGTTTTAAGCATGCACATGTATCTTTTGGTAGACGCGGATGAAGTTTTCTGCAAAACCACAAGATGTGCATGGAAATGGTGCTTTTGGCAGAACGCGCACGTGGATTTCTACCAAACGACGTGCTAAGCATGCCGATGCTGCTCTTTTTAGCACCCGCGCACGGATTTGTGCGAAAACGCGTTTTAAGCATGCACATGCATCTTTAGGTAGACGCGGATGAAGTTTTCTGCAAAACCACAAGATGTGCATGAAAATGGTGCTTTTGGCAGAACGCGCACGTGGATTTCTACCAAACGACGTGCTAAGCATGCCGATGCTGCTCTTTTTAGCACCCTCGCACGGATTTGTGCGAAAACGCGTTTTAAGCATGCACATGCATCTTTTGGAAGACGCGGATGAAGTTTTCTGCAAAACCACAAGATGTGCATGCAAATGGTGCTTTTGGCAGAACGCGCACGTGGATTTCTACCAAACGACATGCTAAGCATGCCGATGCTGCTCTTTTTAGCACCCGCGCACGGATTTTTGCGAAAACGCGTTTTAAGCATGCACATGCATCTTTTGGTAGACGCGGATGAAGTTTTCTGCAAAACCACAAGAAGTGCATGCAAATGGTTCTTTTGGCAGAACGCGCACGTGAATTTCTACCAAACGACGTGCTAAGCATGCCGATGC
Organism: Dermacentor andersoni; assembly: GCF_023375885.2. Taxonomy (NCBI): domain Eukaryota; kingdom Metazoa; phylum Arthropoda; class Arachnida; order Ixodida; family Ixodidae; genus Dermacentor; species Dermacentor andersoni. The sequence continues at coordinate 161,573 of NW_027314786.1, forward strand.
TGCTCTTTTTAGCACCCGCGCACGGATTTGTGCGAAAACGCGTTTTATGCATGCACATGAATCTTTTGGTAGACGCGGATGAAGTTTTCTGCAAAACCACAAGATGTGCATGTAAATGGTGCTTTTGGCAGAACGCGCACGTGGATTTCTACCAAACGACGTGCTAAGCATGCCGATGCTGCTCTTTTTAGCACCCGCGCACGGATATGTGCGAAAACGTGTTTTCAGCATGCACATGCATCTTTTGGTAAACGCGGATGAAGTTTTCTGCAAAACCACAAGATGTGCATGCAAATGGTGCTTTTGGCAGAACGCGCACGTGGATTTCTACCAAACGACGTGCTAAGCATGCCGATGCTGCTCTTTTTAGCGCCCGCGCACGGATTTGTGCGAAAACGCGTTTTAAGCATGCACATGCATCTTTTGGTAGACGCGGATGAAGTTTTCTGCAAAACCTCAAGATGTGCATGCAAATGGTGCTTTTGGCAGAACGCGCACGTGGATTTCTACCAAACGAAGTGCTAAGCATGCCGATGCTGCTCTTTTTAGCACCCGCGCACGCATTTGTGCGAAAACGCGTTTTAAGGATGCACGTGCATCTTTTGGTAGACGCGGATGAAGTTTTCTGCAAAACCACAAGATGTGCATGCAAATGGTGCTTTTGGCAGAACGCGCACGTGGATTTCTACCAAACGACGTGCTAAGCATGCCGATGCTGCTCTTTTTAGCACCCGCGCACAGATTTGTGCGAAAACGCGTTTTAAGCATGCACATGCATCTTTTGGTAGACGCGGATGAAGTTTTCTGCAAAACCACAATATGTGCATGCAAATGGTGCTTTTGGCAGAACGCGCACGTGGATTTCTACCAAACGACGTGCTAAGCATGCCGATGCTGCTCTTTTTAGCACCCGCGCACGGATTTGTGCGAAAACGCGTTTTAAGCATGCACATGCATCTTTTGTTAGACGCGGATGAAGTTTTCTGCAACACCACAATATGTGCATGCAAATGGTGCTTTTGGCAGAACGCGCACGTGGATTTCTACCAAACGACGTGCTAAGCATGCCGATGCTGCTCTTTTTATCGCCCGCGCACGGATTTGTGCGAAAACGCGTTTTAAGCATGCACATGCATCTTTTGGTAGACGCGGATGAAGTTTTCTGCAAAACCACAAGATGTGCATGCAAATGGTGCTTTTGGCAGAACGCGCACGTGGATTTCTACCAAACGACGTGCTAAGCATGCCGATGCTGCTCTTTTTAGCACCCGCGCACGGATTTGTGCGAAAACGCGTTTTAAGCATGCACATGCATCTTTTGGTAGACGCGGATGAAGTTTTCTGCAAAACCACAAGATGTGCATGCAAATGGTGCTTTTGGCAGAACGCGCACGTGGATTTCTACCAAACGACGTTCTAAGCATGCCGATGCTGCTCTTTTTAGCACCCTCGCACGGATTTGTGCGAAAACGCGTTTTAAGCATGCACATGCATCTTTTGGTAGACGCGGATGAAGTTTTCTGCAAAACCACAAGATGTGCATGCAAATGGTGCTTTTGGCAGAACGCGCACGTGGATTTCTACCAAACGACATGCTAAGCATGCCGATGCTGCTCTTTTTAGCACCCGCGCACGGATTTTTGCGAAAACGCGTTTTAAGCATGCACATGCATCTTTTGGTAGACGCGGATGAAGTTTTCTGCAAAACCACAATATGTGCATGCAAATGGTGCTTTTGGCAGAACGCGCACGTGAATTTCTACCAAACGACGTGCTAAGCATGCCGATGCTGCTCTTTTTAGCACCCGCGCACGGATTTGTGCGAAAACGCGTTTTATGCATGCACATGAATCTTTTGGTAGACGCGGATGAAGTTTTCTGCAAAACCACAAGATGTGCATGCAAATGGTGCTTTTGGCAGAACGCGCACGTGGATTTCTACCAAACGACGTGCTAAGCATGCCGATGCTGCTCTTTTTAGCACCCGCGCACGGATTTGTGCGAAAACGCGTTTTAAGCATGCACATGCATCTTTTGGTAGACGCGGATGAAGTTTTCTGCAAAACCACAAGATGTGCATGCAAATGGTGCTTTTGGCAGAACGCGCACGTGGATTTCTACCAAACGACGTGCTAAGCATGCCGATGCTGCTCTTTTTAGCACCCTCGCACGGATTTGTGCGAAAACGCGTTTTAAGCATGCACATGCATCTTTTGGAAGACGCGGATGAAGTTTTCTGCAAAACCACAAGATGTGCATGCAAATGGTGCTTTTGGCAGAACGCGCACGTGGATTTCTACCAAACGACATGCTAAGCATGCCGATGCTGCTCTTTTTAGCACCCGCGCACGGATTTTTGCGAAAACGCGTTTTAAGCATGCACATGCATCTTTTGGTAGGCGCGGATGAAGTTTTCTGCAAAACCACAAGAAGTGCATGCAAATGGTTCTTTTGGCAGAACGCGCACGTGAATTTCTACCAAACGACGTGCTAAGCATGCCGATGCTGCTCTTTTTAGCACCCGCGCACGGATTTGTGCGAAAACGCGTTTTATGCATGCACATGAATCTTTTGGTAGACGCGGATGAAGTTTTCTGCAAAACCACAAGATGTGCATGTAAAATGGTGCTTTTGGCAGAACGCGCACGTGGATTTCTACCAAACGACGTGCTAAGCATGCCGATGCTGCTCTTTTTAGCACCCGCGCACGGATATGTGCGAAAACGTGTTTTCAGCATGCACATGCATCTTTTGGTAAACGCGGATGAAGTTTTCTGCAAAACCACAAGATGTGCATGCAAATGGTGCTTTTGGCAGAACGCGCACGTGGATTTCTACCAAACGACGTGCTAAGCATGCCGATGCTGCTCTTTTTAGCACCCGCGCACGGATTTGTGCGAAAACGCGTTTTAAGCATGCACACGCATCTTTTGGTAGACGCGGATGAAGTTTTCTGCAAAACCACAAGATGTGCATGCAAATGGTGCTTTTGGCAGAACGCGCACGTGGATTTCTACCAAACGACATGCTAAGCATGCCGATGCTGCTCTTTTTAGCACCCTCGCACGGATTTGTGCGAAAACGCGTTTTAAGCATGCACATGCATCTTTTGGTAGACGCGGATGAAGTTTTCTGCAAAACCACAAGATGTGCATGCAAATGGTGCTTTTGGCAGAACGCGCACGTGAATTTCTACCAAACGACGTGCTAAGCATGCCGATGCTGCTCTTTTTAGCACCCGCGCACGGATTTGTGCGAAAACGCGTTTTAAGCATGCACATGTATCTTTTGGTAGACGCGGATGAAGTTTTCTGCAAAACCACAAGATGTGCATGGAAATGGTGCTTTTGGCAGAACGCGCACGTGGATTTCTACCAAACGACGTGCTAAGCATGCCGATGCTGCTCTTTTTAGCACCCGCGCACGGATTTGTGCGAAAACGCGTTTTAAGCATGCACATGCATCTTTAGGTAGACGCGGATGAAGTTTTCTGCAAAACCACAAGATGTGCATGAAAATGGTGCTTTTGGCAGAACGCGCACGTGGATTTCTACCAAACGACGTGCTAAGCATGCCGATGCTGCTCTTTTTAGCACCCTCGCACGGATTTGTGCGAAAACGCGTTTTAAGCATGCACATGCATCTTTTGGAAGACGCGGATGAAGTTTTCTGCAAAACCACAAGATGTGCATGCAAATGGTGCTTTTGGCAGAACGCGCACGTGGATTTCTACCAAACGACATGCTAAGCATGCCGATGCTGCTCTTTTTAGCACCCGCGCACGGATTTTTGCGAAAACGCGTTTTAAGCATGCACATGCATCTTTTGGTAGACGCGGATGAAGTTTTCTGCAAAACCACAAGAAGTGCATGCAAATGGTTCTTTTGGCAGAACGCGCACGTGAATTTCTACCAAACGACGTGCTAAGCATGCCGATGCTGCTCTTTTTAGCACCCGCGCACGGATTTGTGCGAAAACGCGTTTTATGCATGCACATGAATCTTTTGGTAGACGCGGATGAAGTTTTCTGCAAAACCACAAGATGTGCATGTAAATGGTGCTTTTGGCAGAACGCGCACGTGGATTTCTACCAAACGACGTGCTAAGCATGCCGATGCTGCTCTTTTTAGCACCCGCGCACGGATATGTGCGAAAACGTGTTTTCAGCATGCACATGCATCTTTTGGTAAACGCGGATGAAGTTTTCTGCAAAACCACAAGATGTGCATGCAAATGGTGCTTTTGGCAGAACGCGCACGTGGATTTCTACCAAACGACGTGCTAAGCATGCCGATGCTGCTCTTTTTAGCACCCGCGCACGGATTTGTGCGAAAACGCGTTTTAAGCATGCACCACGCATCTTTTGGTAGACGCGGATGAAGTTTTCTGCAAAACCACAAGATGTGCATGCAAATGGTGCTTTTGGCAGAACGCGCACGTGGATTTCTACCAAACGACGTGCTAAGCATGCCGATGCTGCTCTTTTTAGCACCCTCGCACGGATTTGTGCGAAAACGCGTTTTAAGCATGCACATGCATCTTTTGGTAGACGCGGATGAAGTTTTCTGCAAAACCACAAGATGTGCATGCAAATGGTGCTTTTGGCAGAACGCGCACGTGAATTTCTACCAAACGACGTGCTAAGCATGCCGATGCTGCTCTTTTTAGCACCCGCGCACGGATTTGTGCGAAAACGCGTTTTAAGCATGCACATGTATCTTTTGGTAGACGCGGATGAAGTTTTCTGCAAAACCAAAAGATGTGCATGCAAATGGTGCTTTTGGCAGAACGCGCACGTGGATTTCTACCAAACGACGTGCTAAGCATGCCGATGCTGCTCTTTTTAGCACCCGCGCACGGATTTGTGCGAAAGCGCGTTTTAAGCATGCACATGCATCTTTTGGTAGACGCGGATGAAGTTTTCTGCAAAACCACAAGATGTGCATGAAAATGGTGCTTTTGGCGGAACGCGCACGTGGATTTCTACCAAACGACGTGCTAAGCATGCCGATGCTACTCTTTTTAGCACCCGCGCACGGATTTGTGCGAAAACGCGTTTTATGCATGCATGTGCATCTTTTGGTAGACGCGGATGAAGTTTTCTGCAAAACCACAAGATCCGCATGCGAATGGTGCTTTTAGCAGAACGCGCACGTGGATTTCTACCAAACGACGTGCTAAGCATGCCGATGCTGCTCTTTTTAGCACCCGCGCACGGATTTGTGCGAAAACGCGTTTTAAGCATGCACATGCATCTTTTGGTAGACGCGGATGAAGTTTTCTGCAAAACCACAAGATGTGCATGCAAATGGTGCTTTTGGCAGAACGCGCACGTGGATTTCTACCAAACGACGTGCTAAGCATGCCGATGCTGCTCTTTTTAGCACCCGCGCACGGATTTGTGCGAAAACGCGTTTTAAGCATGCACATGCATCTTTTGGTAGACGCGGATGAAGTTTTCTGCAAAACCACAAGATGTGCATGCAAATGGTGCTTTTGGCAGAACGCGCACGTGGATTTCTACCAAACGACGTGCTAAGCATGCCGATGCTGCTCTTTTTAGCACCCTCGCACGGATTTGTGCGAAAACGCGTTTTAAGCATGCACATGCATCTATTGGTAGACGCGGATGAAGTTTTCTGCAAAACCACAAGATGTGCATGCAAATGGTGCTTTTGGCAGAACGCGCACGTGCATTTCTACCAAACGACGTGGTAAGCATGCCGATGCTGCTCTTTTTAGCACCCGCGCACGGATTTTTGCGGAAAACGCGTTTTAAGCATGCACATGCATTATTTGGTAGACGCGGATGAAGTTTTCTGCAAAACCACAAGATGTGCATGCAAATGGTGCTTTTGGCAGAACGCGCACGTGGATTTCTACCAAACGACGTGCTAAGCATGCCGATGCTGCTCTTTTTAGCACCCTCGCACGGATTTGTGCGAAAACGCGTTTTAAGCATGCACATGCATCTTTTGGTAGACGCGGATGAAGTTTTCTGCAAAAGCACAAGATGTGCATGCAAATGGTGCTTTTGGCAGAACGCGCACGTGGATTTCTACCAAACGACGTGGTAAGCATGCCGATGCTGCTCTTTTTAGCACCCGCGCACGGATTTTTGCGAAAACGCGTTTTAAGCATGCACATGCATCTTTTGGTAGACGCGGATGAAGTTTTCTGCAAAACCACAAGATGTGCATGCAAATGGTGTTTTTGGCAGAACGCGCACGTGGATTTCTACCAAACGACGTGCTAAGCATGCCGATGCTGCTCTTTTTAGCACCCGCGAACGGATTTGTGCGAAAACGCGTTTTAAGCATGCACATGCATCTTTTGGTAGACGCGGATGAAGTTTTCTGCAAAACCTCAAGATGTGCATGCAAATGGTGCTTTTGGCAGAACGCGCAGGTGAATTTCTACCAAACGACGTGCTAAGCATGCCGATGCTGCTCTTTTTAGCACCCGCGCACGGATTTGTGCGAAAACGCGTTTTAAGCATGCACATGTATCTTTTGGTAGACGCGGATGAAGTTTTCTGCAAAACCACAAGATGTGCATGCAAATGGTGCTTTTGGCAGAACGCGCACGTGGATTTCTACCAAACGACGTGCTAAGCATGCCGATGCTGCTCTTTTTAGCACCCGCGCACGGAGTTGTGCGAAAACGCGTTTTAAGCATGCACATGCATCTTTTGGTAGACGCGGATGAAGTTTTCTGCAGAACCACAAGATGTGCATGCAAATGGTGCTTTTGGCAGAACGCGCACGTGGATTTCTACCAAACGACGTGCTAAGCATGCCGATGCTCTTCTTTTTAGCACCCGCGCACGGATTTGTGCGAAAACGCGTTTTAAGCATGCACATGCATCTTTTGGTAGACGCGGATGAAGTTTTCTGAAAAACCACAAGATGTGCATGCAAATGGTGCTTTTGGCAGAACGCGCACGTGGATTTCTACCAAACGACGTGGTAAGCATGCCGATGCTGCTCTTTTTAGCACCCTCGCACGGATTTGTGCGAAAACGCGTTTTAAGCATGCACATGCATCTATTGGTAGACGCGGATGAAGTTTTCTGCAAAACCACAAGATGTGCATGCAAATGGTGCTTTTGGCAGAACGCGCACGTGGATTTCTACCAAACGACGTGGTAAGCATGCCGATGCTGCTCTTTTTAGCACCCGCGCACGGATTTTTGCGAAAACGCGTTTTAAGCATGCACATGCATCTTTTGGTAGACGCGGATGAAGTTTTCTGCAAAACCACAAGATGTGCATGCAAATGGTGCTTTTGGCAGAACGCGCACGTGGATTTCTACCAAACGACGTGCTAAGCATGCCGATGCTGCTCTTTTTAGCACCCGCGCACGGATTTGTGCGAAAACGCGTTTTATGCATGCATGTGCATCTTTTGGTAGACGCGGATGAAGTTTTCTGCAAAACCACAAGATCCGCATGCGAATGGTGCTTTTGGCAGAACGCGCACGTGGATTTCTACCAAACGACGTGCTAAGCATGCCGATGCTGCTCTTTTTAGCACCCGCGAACGGATTTGTGCGAAAACGCGTTTTAAGCATGCACATGCATCTTTTGGTAGACGCGGATGAAGTTTTCTGCAAAACCTCAAGATGTGCATGCAAATGGTGCTTTTGGCAGAACGCGCACGTGAATTTCTAACAAACGACGTGCTAAGCATGCCGATGCTGCTCTTTTTAGCACCCGCGCACGGATTTGTGCGAAAACGCGTTTTAAGCATGCACATGTATCTTTTGGTAGACGCGGATGAAGTTTTCTGCAAAACCACAAGATGTGCATGCAAATGGTGCTTTTGGCAGAACGCGCACGTGGATTTCTACCAAACGACGTGCTAAGCATGCCGATGCTGCTCTTTTTAGCACCCGCGCACGGAGTTGTGCGAAAACGCGTTTTAAGCATGCACATGCATCTTTTGGTAGACGCGGATGAAGTTTTCTGCAGAACCACAAGATGTGCATGCAAATGGTGCTTTTGGCAGAACGCGCAAGTGGATTTCTACCAAGCGACGTGCTAAGCATGCCGATGCTGCTCTTTTTAGCACCCGCGCACGGATTTGTGCGAAAACGCGTTTTAAGCATGCACATGCATCTTTTGGTAGACGCGGATGAAGTTTTCTGCAAAACCACAAGATGTGCATGCAAATGGTGCTTTTGGCAGAACGCGCACGTGGATTTCTATTAAACGACGTGCTAAGCATGCCGATGCTGCTCTTTTTAGCACCCGCGCACGGATTTGTGCGAAAACGCCTTTTAAGCATGCACATGCATCTTTTGGTAGACGCGGATGAAGTTTTCTGCAAAACCACAAGATGTCCATGCAAATGGTACTTTTGGCAGAACGCGCACGTGGATTTCCACCAAACGACGTGCTAAGCATGCCGATGCTGCTCTTTTTAGCACCCGCGCACGGATTTGTGCGAAAACGCGTTTTAAGCATGCACATGCATATTTTGGTAGACGCGGATGAAGTTTTCGGCAAAACCACAAGATGTGCATGCAAATGGTGCTTTTGGCAGAACGCGCTCGTGGATTTCTACCAAACGACGTGCTAAGCATGCCGATGCTGCTCTTTTTAGCGCCCGTGCACGGATTTGTGCGAAAACGCGTTTTAAGCATGCACATGCATCTTTTGGTAGACGCGGATGAAGTTTTCTGCAGAACCACAAGATGTGCATGCAAATGGTGCTTTTGGCAGAACGCGCACGTGGATTTCTACCAAACGACGTGCTAAGCATGCCGATGCTGCTCTTTTTAGCACCCGCGCACGGATTTGTGCGAAAACGCGTTTTAAGCATGCACATGCATCTTTTGGTAGACGCGGATGAAGTTTTCTGCAAAACCACAAGATGTGCATGCAAATGGTGCTTTTGGCAGAACGCGCACGTGGATTTCTACCAAACGACGTGCTAAGCATGCCGATGCTGCTCTTTTTAGCACCCTCGCACGGATTTGTGCGAAAACGCGTTTTAAGCATGCACATGCATCTATTGGTAGACGCGGTTGAAGTTTTCTGCAAAACCACAAGATGTGCATGCAAATGGTGCTTTTGGCAGAACGCGCACGTGGATTTCTACCAAACGACGTGGTAAGCATGCCGATGCTGCTCTTTTTAGCACCCGCGCACGGATTTTTGCGAAAACGCGTTTTAAGCATGCACATGCATCTTTTGGTAGACGCGGATGAAGTTTTCTGCAAAACCACAAGATGTGCATGCAAATGGTGCTTTTGGCAGAACGCGCACGTGGATTTCTACCAAACGACGTGCTAAGCATGCCGATGCTGCTCTTTTTAGCACACTCGCACGGATTTGTGCGAAAACGCGTTTTAAGCATGCACATGCATCTTTTGGTAGACGCGGATGAAGTTCTCTGCAAAACCACAAGATGTGCATGCAAATGGTGCTTTTGGCAGAACGCGCACGTGGATTTCTACCAAACGACGTGGTAAGCATGCCGATGCTGCTCTTTTTAGCACCCGCGCACGGATTTTTGCGAAAACGCGTTTTAAGCATGCACATGCATCTTTTGGTAGACGCGGATGAAGTTTTCTGCAAAACCACAAGATGTGCATGCAAATGGTGTTTTTGGCAGAACGCGCACGTGGATTTCTACCAAACGACGTGCTAAGCATGCCGATGCTGCTCTTTTTAGCACCCGCGCACGGATTTGTGCGAAAACGCGTTTTATGCATGCATGTGCATCTTTTGGTAGACGCGGATGAAGTTTTCTGCAAAACCACAAGATCCGCATGCGAATGGTGCTTTTGGCAGAACGCGCACGTGGATTTCTACCAAACGACGTGCTAAGCATGCCGATGCTGCTCTTTTTAGCACCCGCGAACGGATTTGTGCGAAAACGCGTTTTAAGCATGCACATGCATCTTTTGGTAGACGCGGATGAAGTTTTCTGCAAAACCTCAAGATGTGCATGCAAATGGTGCTTTTGGCAGAACGCGCACGTGAATTTCTACCAAACGACGTGCTAAGGATGCCGATGCTGCTCTTTTTAGCACCCGCGCACGGATTTGTGCGAAAACGCGTTTTAAGCATGCACATGTATCTTTTGGTAGACGCGGATGAAGTTTTCTGCAAAACCACAAGATGTGCATGCAAATGGTGCTTTTGGCAGAACGCGCACGTGGATTTCTACCAAACGACGTGCTAAGCATGCCGATGCTGCTCTTTTTAGCACCCGCGCACGGAGTTGTGCGAAAACGCGTTTTAAGCATGCACATGCATCTTTTGGTAGACGCGGATGAAGTTTTCTGCAGAACCACAAGATGTGCATGCAAATGGTGCTTTTGGCAGAACGCGCAAGTGGATTTCTACCAAACGACGTGCTAAGCATGCCGATGCTGCTCTTTTTAGCACCCGCGCACGGATTTGTGCGAAAACGCGTTTTAAGCATGCACATGCATCTTTTGGTAGACGCGGATGAAGTTTTCTGCAAAACCACAAGATGTGCATGCAAATGGTGCTTTTGGCAGAACGCGCACGTGGATTTCTATTAAACGACGTGCTAAGCATGCCGATGCTGCTCTTTTTAGCACCCGCGCACGGATTTGTGCGAAAACGCGTTTTAAGCATGCACATGCATCTTTTGGTAGACGCGGATGAAGTTTTCTGCAAAACCACAAGATGTCCATGCAAATGGTACTTTTGGCAGAACGCGCACGTGGATTTCCACCAAACGACGTGCTAAGCATGCCGATGCTGCTCTTTTTAGCACCCGCGCACGGATTTGTACGAAAACGCGTTTTAAGCATGCACATGCATATTTTGGTAGACGCGGATGAAGTTTTCGGCAAAACCACAAGATGTGCATGCAAATGGTGCTTTTGGCAGAACGCGCTCGTGGATTTCTACCAAACGACGTGCTAAGCATGCCGATGCTGCTCTTTTTAGCGCCCGCGCACGGATTTGTGCGAAAACGCGTTTTAAGCATGCACATGCATCTTTTGGTAGACGCGGATGAAGTTTTCTGCAAAACCTCAAGATGTGCATGCAAATGGTGCTTTTGGCAGAACGCGCACGTGGATTTCTACCAAACGAAGTGCTAAGCATGCCGATGCTGCTCTTTTTAGCACCCGCGCACGGATTTGTGCGAAAACGCGTTTTAAGGATGCACATGCATCTTTTGGTAGACGCGGATGAAGTTTTCTGCAAAACCACAAGATGTGCATGCAAATGGTGCTTTTGGCAGAACGCGCACGTGGATTTCTACCAAACGACGTGCTAAGCATGCCGATGCTGCTCTTTTTAGCACCCGCGCACGAATTTGTGCGAAAACGCGTTTTAAGCATGCACATGCATCTTTTGGTAGACGCGGATGAAGTTTTCTGCAAAACCACAAGATGTGCATGCAAATGGTGCTTTTGGCAGAACGCGCACGTGGATTTCTACCAAACGACGTGCTAAGCATGCCGATGCTGCTCTTTTTAGCACCCGCGCACGGATTTGTGCGAAAACGCGTTTTAAGCATGCACATGCATCTTTTGTTAGACGCGGATGAAGTTTTCTGCAAAACCACAATATGTGCATGCAAATGGTGCTTTTGGCAGAACGCGCACGTGGATTTCTACCAAACGACGTGCTAAGCATGCCGATGCTGCTCTTTTTATCACCCGCGCACGGATTTGTGCGAAAACGCGTTTTAAGCATCCACATGCATCTTTTGGTAGACGCGGATGAAGTTTTCTGCAAAACCACAAGATGTGCATGCAAATGGTGCTTTTGGCAGAACGCGCACGTGGATTTCTACCAAACGACGTGCTAAGCATGCCGATGCTGCTCTTTTTAGCACCCGCGCACGGATTTGTGCGAAAACGCGTTTTAAGCATGCACATGCATCTTTTGGTAGACGCGGATGAAGTTTTCTGCAAAACCACAAGATGTGCATGCAAATGGTGCTTTTGGCAGAACGCGCACGTGGATTTCTACCAAACGACGTGCTAAGCATGCCGATGCTGCTCTTTTTAGCACCCTCGCACGGATTTGTGCGAAAACGCGTTTTAAGCATGCACATGCATCTTTTGGTAGACGCGGATGAAGTTTTCTGCAAAACCACAAAATGTGCATGCAAATGGTGCTTTTGGCAGAACGCGCACGTGGATTTCTACCAAACGACGTGCTAAGCATGCCGATGCTGCTCTTTTTAGCACCCTCGCACGGATTTGTGCGAAAACGCGTTTTAAGCATGCACATGCATCTTTTGGTAGACGCGGATGAAGTTTTCTGCAAAACCACAAGATGTGCATGCAAATGGTGCTTTTGGCAGAACGCGCACGTGGATTTCTACCAAACGACATGCTAAGCATGCCGATGCTGCTCTTTTTAGCACCCGCGCACGGATTTTTGCGAAAACGCGTTTTAAGCATGCACATGCATCTTTTGGTAGACGCGGATGAAGTTTTCTGCAAAACCACAATATGTGCATGCAAATGGTGCTTTTGGCAGAACGCGCACGTGAATTTCTACCAAACGACGTGCTAAGCATGCCGATGCTGCTCTTTTTAGCACCCGCGCACGGATTTGTGCGAAAACGCGTTTTATGCATGCACATGAATCTTTTGGTAGACGCGGATGAAGTTTTCTGCAAAACCACAAGATGTGCATGCAAATGGTGCTTTTGGCAGAACGCGCACGTGGATTTCTACCAAACGACGTGCTAAGCATGCCGATGCTGCTCTTTTTAGCACCCGCGCACGGATTTGTGCGAAAACGCGTTTTAAGCATGCACATGCATCTTTTGGTAGACGCGGATGAAGTTTTCTGCAAAACCACAAGATGTGCATGCAAATGGTGCTTTTGGCAGAACGCGCACGTGGATTTCTACCAAACGACGTGCTAAGCATGCCGATGCTGCTCTTTTTAGCACCCTCGCACGGATTTGTGCGAAAACGCGTTTTAAGCATGCACATGCATCTTTTGGAAGACGCGGATGAAGTTTTCTGCAAAACCACAAGATGTGCATGCAAATGGTGCTTTTGGCAGAATGCGCACGTGGATTTCTACCAAACGACATGCTAAGCATGCCGATGCTGCTCTTTTTAGCACCCGCGCACGGATTTTTGCGAAAACGCGTTTTAAGCATGCACATGCATCTTTTGGTAGACGCGGATGAAGTTTTCTGCAGAACCACAAGATGTGCATGCAAATGGTGCTTTTGGCAGAACGCGCACGTGAATTTCTACCAAACGACGTGCTAAGCATGCCGATGCTGCTCTTTTTAGCACCCGCGCACGGATTTGTGCGAAAACGCGTTTTATGCATGCACATGAATCTTTTGGTAGACGCGGATGAAGTTTTCTGCAAAACCACAAGATGTGCATGTAAATGGTGCTTTTGGCAGAACGCGCACGTGGATTTCTACCAAACGACGTGCTAAGCATGCCGATGCTGCTCTTTTTAGCACCCGCGCACGGATATGTGCGAAAACGTGTTTTCAGCATGCACATGCATCTTTTGGTAAACGCGGATGAAGTTTTCTGCAAAACCACAAGATGTGCATGCAAATGGTGCTTTTGGCAGAACGCGCACGTGGATTTCTACCAAACGACGTGCTAAGCATGCCGATGCTGCTCTTTTTAGCACCCGCGCACGGATTTGTGCGAAAACGCGTTTTAAGCATGCACACGCATCTTTTGGTAGACGCGGATGAAGTTTTCTGCAAAACCACAAGATGTGCATGCAAATGGTGCTTTTGGCAGAACGCGCACGTGGATTTCTACCAAACGACGTGCTAAGCATGCCGATGCTGCTCTTTTTAGCACCCTCGCACGGATTTGTGCGAAAACGCGTTTTAAGCATGCACATGCATCTTTTGGTAGACGCGGATGAAGTTTTCTGCAAAACCACAAGATGTGCATGCAAATGGTGCTTTTGGCAGAACGCGCACGTGAATTTCTACCAAACGACGTGCTAAGCATGCCGATGCTGCTCTTTTTAGCACCCGCGCACGGATTTGTGCGAAAACGCGTTTTAAGCATGCACATGTATCTTTTGGTAGACGCGGATGAAGTTTTCTGCAAAACCACAAGATGTGCATGCAAATGGTGCTTTTGGCAGAACGCGCACCTGGATTTCTACCAAACGACGTGCTAAGCATGCCGATGCTGCTCCTTTTAGCACCCGCGCACGGATTTGTGCGAAAACGCGTTTTAAGCATGCACATGCATCTTTTGGTAGACGCGGATGAAGTTTTCTGCAAAACCACAAGATGTGCATGAAAATGGTGCTTTTGGCAGAACGCGCACGTGGATTTCTACCAAACGACGTGCTAAGCATGCCGATGCTGCTCTTTTTAGCACCCGCGCACGGATTTGTGCGAAAACGCGTTTTAAGCATGCACATGCATATTTTCATTTCATTTCATTTCATTTATTCAACCTTAAGGGCCCGAAGGCATTACATAAGGTACATAAATCATACATTACATAAATCCACGTGCGCGTTCTGCCAAAAGCACCATTTGCATGCACATCTTGTGGTTTTGCAGAAAACTTCATCCGCGTCTACCAAAAGATTCATGTGCATGCATAAAACGCGTTTTCGCACAAATCCGTGCGCGGGTGCTAAAAAGAGCAGCATCGGCATGCTTAGCACGTCGTTTGGTAGAAATTCACGTGCGCGTTCTGCCAAAAGCACCATTTGCATGCACATATTGTGGTTTTGCAGAAAACTTCATCCGCGTCTACCAAAAGATGCATGTGCATGCTTAAAACGCGTTTTCGCAAAAATCCGTGCGCGGGTGCTAAAAAGAGCAGCATCGGCATGCTTAGCATGTCGTTTGGTAGAAATCCACGTGCGCGTTCTGCCAAAAGCACCATTTGCATGCACATCTTGTGGTTTTGCAGAAAACTTCATCCGCGTCTACCAAAAGATGCATGTGCATGCTTAAAACGCGTTTTCGCACAAATCCGTGCGAGGGTGCTAAAAAGAGCAGCATCGGCATGCTTAGCACGTCGTTTGGTAGAAATCCACGTGCGCGTTCTGCCAAAAGCACCATTTGCATGCACATCTTGTGGTTTTGCAGAAAACTTCATCCGCGTCTACCAAAAGATGCATGTGCATGCTTAAAACGCGTTTTCGCACAAATCCGTGCGAGGGTGCTAAAAAGAGCAGCATCGGCATGCTTAGCACGTCGTTTGGTAGAAATCCACGTGCGCGTTCTGCCAAAAGCACCATTTGCATGCACATCTTGTGGTTTTGCAGAAAACTTCATCCGCGTCTACCAAAAGATGCATGTGCATGCTTAAAACGCGTTTTCGCACAAATCCGTGCGCGGGTGCTAAAAAGAGCAGCATCGGCATGCTTAGCACGTCGTTTGGTAGAAATCCACGTGCGCGTTCTGCCAAAAGCACCATTTGCATGCACATCTTGTGGTTTTGCAGAAAACTTCATCCGCGTCTACCAAAAGATGCATGTGGATGCTTAAAACGCGTTTTCGCACAAATCCGTGCGCGGGTGATAAAAAGAGCAGCATCGGCATGCTTAGCACTTCGTTTGGTAGAAATCCACGTGCGCGTTCTGCCAAAAGCACCATTTGCATGCACATCTTGAGGTTTTGCAGAAAACTTCATCCGCGTCTACCAAAAGATGCATGTGCATGCTTAAAACGCGTTTTCGCACAAATCCGTGCGCGGGCGCTAAAAAGAGCAGCATCGGCATGCTTAGCACGTCGTTTGGTAGAAATCCACGAGCGCGTTCTGCCAAAAGCACCATTTGCATGCACATCTTGTGGTTTTGCCGAAAACTTCATCCGCGTCTACCAAAATATGCATGTGCATGCTTAAAACGCGTTTTCGCACAAATCCGTGCGCGGGTGCTAAAAAGAGCAGCATCGGCATGCTTAGCACGTCGTTTGGTGGAAATCCACGTGCGCGTTCTGCCAAAAGTACCATTTGCATGGACATCTTGTGGTTTTGCAGAAAACTTCATCCGCGTCTACCAAAAGATGCATGTGCATGCTTAAAACGCGTTTTCGCACAAATCCGTGCGCGGGTGCTAAAAAGAGCAGCATCGGCATGCTTAGCACGTCGTTTAATAGAAATCCACGTGCGCGTTCTGCCAAAAGCACCATTTGCATGCACATCTTGTGGTTTTGCAGAAAACTTCATCCGCGTCTACCAAAAGATGCATGTGCATGCTTAAAACGCGTTTTCGCACAAATCCGTGCGCGGGTGCTAAAAAGAGCAGCATCGGCATGCTTAGCACGTCGTTTGGTAGAAATCCACTTGCGCGTTCTGCCAAAAGCACCATTTGCATGCACATCTTGAGGTTTTGCAGAAAACTTCATCCGCGTCTACCAAAAGATGCATGTGCATGCTTAAAACGCGTTTTCGCACAAATCCGTTCGCGGGTGCTAAAAAGAGCAGCATCGGCATGCTTAGCACGTCGTTTGGTAGAAATCCACGTGCGCGTTCTGCCAAAAGCACCATTCGCATGCGGATCTTGTGGTTTTGCAGAAAACTTCATCCGCGTCTACCAAAAGATGCACATGCATGCATAAAACGCGTTTTCGCACAAATCCGTGCGCGGGTGCTAAAAAGAGCAGCATCGGCATGCTTAGCACGTCGTTTGGTAGAAATCCACGTGCGCGTTCTGCCAAAAACACCATTTGCATGCACATCTTGTGGTTTTGCAGAAAACTTCATCCGCGTCTACCAAAAGATGCATGTGCATGCTTAAAACGCGTTTTCGCAAAAATCCGTGCGCGGGTGCTAAAAAGAGCAGCATCGGCATGCTTACCACGTCGTTTGGTAGAAATCCACGTGCGCGTTCTGCCAAAAGCACCATTTGCATGCACATCTTGTGGTTTTGCAGAGAACTTCATCCGCGTCTACCAAAAGATGCATGTGCATGCTTAAAACGCGTTTTCGCACAAATCCGTGCGAGTGTGCTAAAAAGAGCAGCATCGGCATGCTTAGCACGTCGTTTGGTAGAAATCCACGTGCGCGTTCTGCCAAAAGCACCATTTGCATGCACATCTTGTGGTTTTGCAGAAAACTTCATCCGCGTCTACCAAAAGATGCATGTGCATGCTTAAAACGCGTTTTCGCAAAAATCCGTGCGCGGGTGCTAAAAAGAGCAGCATCGGCATGCTTACCACGTCGTTTGGTAGAAATCCACGTGCGCGTTCTGCCAAAAGCACCATTTGCATGCACATCTTGTGGTTTTGCAGAAAACTTCAACCGCGTCTACCAATAGATGCATGTGCATGCTTAAAACGCGTTTTCGCACAAATCCGTGCGAGGGTGCTAAAAAGAGCAGCATCGGCATGCTTAGCACGTCGTTTGGTAGAAATCCACGTGCGCGTTCTGCCAAAAGCACCATTTGCATGCACATCTTGTGGTTTTGCAGAAAACTTCATCCGCGTCTACCAAAAGATGCATGTGCATGCTTAAAACGCGTTTTCGCACAAATCCGTGCGCGGGTGCTAAAAAGAGCAGCATCGGCATGCTTAGCACGTCGTTTGGTAGAAATCCACGTGCGCGTTCTGCCAAAAGCACCATTTGCATGCACATCTTGTGGTTCTGCAGAAAACTTCATCCGCGTCTACCAAAAGATGCATGTGCATGCTTAAAACGCGTTTTCGCACAAATCCGTGCACGGGCGCTAAAAAGAGCAGCATCGGCATGCTTAGCACGTCGTTTGGTAGAAATCCACGAGCGCGTTCTGCCAAAAGCACCATTTGCATGCACATCTTGTGGTTTTGCCGAAAACTTCATCCGCGTCTACCAAAATATGCATGTGCATGCTTAAAACGCGTTTTCGCACAAATCCGTGCGCGGGTGCTAAAAAGAGCAGCATCGGCATGCTTAGCACGTCGTTTGGTGGAAATCCACGTGCGCGTTCTGCCAAAAGTACCATTTGCATGGACATCTTGTGGTTTTGCAGAAAACTTCATCCGCGTCTACCAAAAGATGCATGTGCATGCTTAAAAGGCGTTTTCGCACAAATCCGTGCGCGGGTGCTAAAAAGAGCAGCATCGGCATGCTTAGCACGTCGTTTAATAGAAATCCACGTGCGCGTTCTGCCAAAAGCACCATTTGCATGCACATCTTGTGGTTTTGCAGAAAACTTCATCCGCGTCTACCAAAAGATGCATGTGCATGCTTAAAACGCGTTTTCGCACAAATCCGTGCGCGGGTGCTAAAAAGAGCAGCATCGGCATGCTTAGCACGTCGCTTGGTAGAAATCCACTTGCGCGTTCTGCCAAAAGCACCATTTGCATGCACATCTTGTGGTTCTGCAGAAAACTTCATCCGCGTCTACCAAAAGATGCATGTGCATGCTTAAAACGCGTTTTCGCACAACTCCGTGCGCGGGTGCTAAAAAGAGCAGCATCGGCATGCTTAGCACGTCGTTTGGTAGAAATCCACGTGCGCGTTCTGCCAAAAGCACCATTTGCATGCACATCTTGTGGTTTTGCAGAAAACTTCATCCGCGTCTACCAAAAGATACATGTGCATGCTTAAAACGCGTTTTCGCACAAATCCGTGCGCGGGTGCTAAAAAGAGCAGCATCGGCATGCTTAGCACGTCGTTTGGTAGAAATTCACGTGCGCGTTCTGCCAAAAGCACCATTTGCATGCACATCTTGAGGTTTTGCAGAAAACTTCATCCGCGTCTACCAAAAGATGCATGTGCATGCTTAAAACGCGTTTTCGCACAAATCCGTTCGCGGGTGCTAAAAAGAGCAGCATCGGCATGCTTAGCACGTCGTTTGGTAGAAATCCACGTGCGCGTTCTGCCAAAAGCACCATTCGCATGCGGATCTTGTGGTTTTGCAGAAAACTTCATCCGCGTCTACCAAAAGATGCACATGCGTGCATAAAACGCGTTTTCGCACAAATCCGTGCGCGGGTGCTAAAAAGAGCAGCATCGGCATGCTTAGCACGTCGTTTGGTAGAAATCCACGTGCGCGTTCTGCCAAAAACACCATTTGCATGCACATCTTGTGGTTTTGCAGAAAACTTCATCCGCGTCTACCAAAAGATGCATGTGCATGCTTAAAACGCGTTTTCGCAAAAATCCGTGCGCGGGTGCTAAAAAGAGCAGCATCGGCATGCTTACCACGTCGTTTGGTAGAAATCCACGTGCGCGTTCTGCCAAAAGCACCATTTGCATGCACATCTTGTGGTTTTGCAGAGAACTTCATCCGCGTCTACCAAAAGATGCATGTGCATGCTTAAAACGCGTTTTCGCACAAATCCGTGCGAGGGTGCTAAAAAGAGCAGCATCGGCATGCTTAGCACGTCGTTTGGTAGAAATCCACGTGCGCGTTCTGCCAAAAGCACCATTTGCATGCACATCTTGTGGTTTTGCAGAAAACTTCATCCGCGTCTACCAAAAGATGCATGTGCATGCTTAAAACGCGTTTTCGCAAAAATCCGTGCGCGGGTGCTAAAAAGAGCAGCATCGGCATGCTTACCACGTCGTTTGGTAGAAATCCACGTGCGCGTTCTGCCAAAAGCACCATTTGCATGCACATCTTGTGGTTTTGCAGAAAACTTCATCCGCGTCTACCAATAGATGCATGTGCATGCTTAAAACGCGTTTTCGCACAAATCCGTGCGAGGGTGCTAAAAAGAGCAGCATCGGCATGCTTAGCACGTCGTTTGGTAGAAATCCACGTGCGCGTTCTGCTAAAAGCACCATTCGCATGCGGATCTTGTGGTTTTGCAGAAAACTTCATCCGCGTCTACCAAAAGATGCACATGCATGCATAAAACGCGTTTTCGCACAAATCCGTGCGCGGGTGCTAAAAAGAGCAGCATCGGCATGCTTAGCACGTCGTTTGGTAGAAATCCACGTGCGCGTTCTGCCAAAAGCACCATTTTCATGCACATCTTGTGGTTTTGCAGAAAACTTCATCCGCGTCTACCAAAAGATGCATGTGCATGCTTAAAACGCGTTTTCGCACAAATCCGTGCGCGGGTGCTAAAAAGAGCAGCATCGGCATGCTTAGCACGTCGTTTGGTAGAAATCCACGTGCGCGTTCTGCCAAAAGCACCATTTGCATGCACATCTTTTGGTTTTGCAGAAAACTTCATCCGCGTCTACCAAAAGATACATGTGCATGCTTAAAACGCGTTTTCGCACAAATCCGTGCGCGGGTGCTAAAAAGAGCAGCATCGGCATGCTTAGCACGTCGTTTGGTAGAAATTCACGTGCGCGTTCTGCCAAAAGCACCATTTGCATGCACATCTTGTGGTTTTGCAGAAAACTTCATCCGCGTCTACCAAAAGATGCATGTGCATGCTTAAAACGCGTTTTCGCACAAATCCGTGCGAGGGTGCTAAAAAGAGCAGCATCGGCATGCTTAGCACGTCGTTTGGTAGAAATCCACGTGCGCGTTCTGCCAAAAGCACCATTTGCATGCACATCTTGTGGTTTTGCAGAAAACTTCATCCGCGTCTACCAAAAGATGCGTGTGCATGCTTAAAACGCGTTTTCGCACAAATCCGTGCGCGGGTGCTAAAAAGAGCAGCATCGGCATGCTTAGCACGTCGTTTGGTAGAAATCCACGTGCGCGTTCTGCCAAAAGCACCATTTGCATGCACATCTTGTGGTTTTGCAGAAAACTTCATCCGCGTTTACCAAAAGATGCATGTGCATGCTGAAAACACGTTTTCGCACATATCCGTGCGCGGGTGCTAAAAAGAGCAGCATCGGCATGCTTAGCACGTCGTTTGGTAGAAATCCACGTGCGCGTTCTGCCAAAAGCACCATTTACATGCACATCTTGTGGTTTTGCAGAAAACTTCATCCGCGTCTACCAAAAGATTCATGTGCATGCATAAAACGCGTTTTCGCACAAATCCGTGCGCGGGTGCTAAAAAGAGCAGCATCGGCATGCTTAGCACGTCGTTTGGTAGAAATTCACGTGCGCGTTCTGCCAAAAGAACCATTTGCATGCACTTCTTGTGGTTTTGCAGAAAACTTCATCCGCGTCTACCCAAAGATGCATGTGCATGCTTAAAACGCGTTTTCGCAAAAATCCGTGCGCGGGTGCTAAAAAGAGCAGCATCGGCATGCTTAGCATGTCGTTTGGTAGAAATCCACGTGCGCGTTCTGCCAAAAGCACCATTTGCATGCACATCTTGTGGTTTTACAGAAAACTTCATCCGCGTCTTCCAAAAGATGCATGTGCATGCTTAAAACGCGTTTTCGCACAAATCCGTGCGAGGGTGCTAAAAAGAGCAGCATCGGCATGCTTAGCACGTCGTTTGGTAGAAATCCACGTGCGCGTTCTGCCAAAAGCACCATTTTCATGCACATCTTGTGGTTTTGCAGAAAACTTCATCCGCGTCTACCTAAAGATGCATGTGCATGCTTAAAACGCGTTTTCGCACAAATCCGTGCGCGGGTGCTAAAAAGAGCAGCATCGGCATGCTTAGCACGTCGTTTGGTAGAAATCCACGTGCGCGTTCTGCCAAAAGCACCATTTCCATGCACATCTTGTGGTTTTGCAGAAAACTTCATCCGCGTCTACCAAAAGATACATGTGCATGCTTAAAACGCGTTTTCGCACAAATCCGTGCGCGGGTGCTAAAAAGAGCAGCATCGGCATGCTTAGCACGTCGTTTGGTAGAAATTCACGTGCGCGTTCTGCCAAAAGCACCATTTGCATGCACATCTTGTGGTTTTGCAGAAAACTTCATCCGCGTCTACCAAAAGATGCATGTGCATGCTTAAAACGCGTTTTCGCACAAATCCGTGCGAGGGTGCTAAAAAGAGCAGCATCGGCATGCTTAGCATGTCGTTTGGTAGAAATCCACGTGCGCGTTCTGCCAAAAGCACCATTTGCATGCACATCTTGTGGTTTTGCAGAAAACTTCATCCGCGTCTACCAAAAGATGCGTGTGCATGCTTAAAACGCGTTTTCGCACAAATCCGTGCGCGGGTGCTAAAAAGAGCAGCATCGGCATGCTTAGCACGTCGTTTGGTAGAAATCCACGTGCGCGTTCTGCCAAAAGCACCATTTGCATGCACATCTTGTGGTTTTGCAGAAAACTTCATCCGCGTTTACCAAAAGATGCATGTGCATGCTGAAAACACGTTTTCGCACATATCCGTGCGCGGGTGCTAAAAAGAGCAGCATCGGCATGCTTAGCACGTCGTTTGGTAGAAATCCACGTGCGCGTTCTGCCAAAAGCACCATTTACATGCACATCTTGTGGTTTTGCAGAAAACTTCATCCGCGTCTACCAAAAGATTCATGTGCATGCATAAAACGCGTTTTCGCACAAATCCGTGCGCGGGTGCTAAAAAGAGCAGCATCGGCATGCTTAGCACGTCGTTTGGTAGAAATTCACGTGCGCGTTCTGCCAAAAGAACCATTTGCATGCACTTCTTGTGGTTTTGCAGAAAACTTCATCCGCGCCTACCAAAAGATGCATGTGCATGCTTAAAACGCGTTTTCGCAAAAATCCGTGCGCGGGTGCTAAAAAGAGCAGCATCGGCATGCTTAGCATGTCGTTTGGTAGAAATCCACGTGCGCGTTCTGCCAAAAGCACCATTTGCATGCACATCTTGTGGTTTTGCAGAAAACTTCATCCGCGTCTTCCAAAAGATGCATGTGCATGCTTAAAACGCGTTTTCGCACAAATCCGTGCGAGGGTGCTAAAAAGAGCAGCATCGGCATGCTTAGCACGTCGTTTGGTAGAAATCCACGTGCGCGTTCTGCCAAAAGCACCATTTGCATGCACATCTTGTGGTTTTGCAGAAAACTTCATCCGCGTCTACCAAAAGATGCATGTGCATGCTTAAAACGCGTTTTCGCACAAATCCGTGCGCGGGTGCTAAAAAGAGCAGCATCGGCATGCTTAGCACGTCGTTTGGTAGAAATCCACGTGCGCGTTCTGCCAAAAGCACCATTTGCATGCACATATTGTGGTTTTGCAGAAAACTTCATCCGCGTCTACCAAAAGATGCATGTGCATGCTTAAAACGCGTTTTCGCAAAAATCCGTGCGCGGGTGCTAAAAAGAGCAGCATCGGCATGCTTAGCATGTCGTTTGGTAGAAATGCACGTGCGCGTTCTGCCAAAAGCACCATTTGCATGCACATCTTGTGGTTTTGCAGAAAACTTCATCCGCGTCTACCAAAAGATGCATGTGCATGCTTAAAACGCGTTTTCGCACAAATCCGTGCGAGGGTGCTAAAAAGAGCAGCATCGGCATGCTTAGAACGTCGTTTGGTAGAAATCCACGTGCGCGTTCTGCCAAAAGCACCATTTGCATGCACATCTTGTGGTTTTGCAGAAAACTTCATCCGCGTCTACCAAAAGATGCATGTGCATGCTTAAAACGCGTTTTCGCACAAATCCGTGCGCGGGTGCTAAAAAGAGCAGCATCGGCATGCTTAGCACGTCGTTTGGTAGAAATCCACGTGCGCGTTCTGCCAAAAGCACCATTTGCATGCACATCTTGTGGTTTTGCAGAAAACTTCATCCGCGTCTACCAAAAGATGCATGTGCATGCTTAAAACGCGTTTTCGCACAAATCCGTGCGCGGGTGATAAAAAGAGCAGCATCGGCATGCTTAGCACGTCGTTTGGTAGAAATCCACGTGCGCGTTCTGCCAAAAGCACCATTTGCATGCACATATTGTGGTTTTGCAGAAAACTTCATCCGCGTCTAACAAAAGATGCATGTGCATGCTTAAAACGCGTTTTCGCACAAATCCGTGCGCGGGTGCTAAAAAGAGCAGCATCGGCATGCTTAGCACGTCGTTTGGTAGAAATCCACGTGCGCGTTCTGCCAAAAGCACCATTTGCATGCACATATTGTGGTTTTGCAGAAAACTTCATCCGCGTCTACCAAAAGATGCATGTGCATGCTTAAAACGCGTTTTCGCACAAATCTGTGCGCGGGTGCTAAAAAGAGCAGCATCGGCATGCTTAGCACGTCGTTTGGTAGAAATCCACGTGCGCGTTCTGCCAAAAGCACCATTTGCATGCACATCTTGTGGTTTTGCAGAAAACTTCATCCGCGTCTACCAAGAGATGCACGTGCATCCTTAAAACGCGTTTTCGCACAAATCCGTGCGCGGGTGCTAAAAAGAGCAGCATCGGCATGCTTAGCACTTCGTTTGGTAGAAATCCACGTGCGCGTTCTGCCAAAAGCACCATTTGCATGCACATCTTGAGGTTTTGCAGAAAACTTCATCCGCGTCTACCAAAAGATGCATGTGCATGCTTAAAACGCGTTTTCGCACAAATCCGTGCGCGGGCGCTAAAAAGAGCAGCATCGGCATGCTTAGCACGTCGTTTGGTAGAAATCCACGAGCGCGTTCTGCCAAAAGCACCATTTGCATGCACATCTTGTGGTTTTGCCGAAAACTTCATCCGCGTCTACCAAAATATGCATGTGCATGCTTAAAACGCGTTTTCGCACAAATCCGTGCGCGGGTGCTAAAAAGAGCAGCATCGGCACGCTTAGCACGTCGTTTGGTGGAAATCCACGTGCGCGTTCTGCCAAAAGTACCATTTGCATGGACATCTCGTGGTTTTGCAGAAAACTTCATCCGCGTCTACCAAAAGATGCATGTGCATGCTTAAAACGCGTTTTCGCACAAATCCGTGCGCGGGTGCTAAAAAGAGCAGCATCGGCATGCTTAGCACGTCGTTTAATAGAAATCCACGTGCGCGTTCTGCCAAAAGCACCATTTGCATGCACATCTTGTGGTTTTGCAGAAAACTTCATCCGCGTCTACCAAAAGATGCATGTGCATGCTTAAAACGCGTTTTCGCACAAATCCGTGCGCGGGTGCTAAAAAGAGCAGCATCGGCATGCTTAGCACGTCGTTTGGTAGAAATCCACTTGCGCGTTCTGCCAAAAGCACCATTTGCATGCACATCTTGTGGTTTTGCAGAAAACTTCATCCGCGTCTACCAAAAGATGCATGTGCATGCTTAAAACGCGTTTTCGCACAAATCTGTGCGCGGGTGCTAAAAAGAGCAGCATCGGCATGCTTAGCACGTCGTTTGGTAGAAATCCACGTGCGCGTTCTGCCAAAAGCACCATTTGCATGCACATCTTGTGGTTTTGCAGAAAACTTCATCCGCGTCTACCAATAGATGCATGTGCATCCTTAAAACGCGTTTTCGCACAAATCCGTGCGCGGGTGCTAAAAAGAGCAGCATCGGCATGCTTAGCACTTCGTTTGGTAGAAATCCACGTGCGCGTTCTGCCAAAAGCACCATTTGCATGCACATCTTGTGGTTTTGCAGAAAAATTCATCCGCGTCTACCAAAAGATGCATGTGCATGCTTAAAACGCGTTTTCGCAAAAATCCGTGCGCGGGTGCTAAAAAGAGCAGCATCGGCATGCTTAGCACGTCGTTTGGTAGAAATCCACGTGCGCGTTCTGCCAAAAGCACCATTTGCATGCACATCTTGTGGTTTTGCAGAAAACTTCATCCGCGTCTACCAAAAGATGCATGTGCATGCTTAAAACGCGTTTTCGCACAAATCCGTGCGAGGGTGCTAAAAAGAGCAGCATCGGCATGCTTAGCACGTCGTTTGGTAGAAATCCACGTGCGCGTTCTGCCAAAAGCACCATTTGCATGCACATCTTGTGGTTCTGCAGAAAACTTCATCCGCGTCTACCAAAAGATGCATGTGCATGCTTAAAACGCGTTTTCGCACAACTCCGTGCGCGGGTGCTAAAAAGAGCAGCATCGGCATGCTTAGCACGTCGTTTGGTAGAAATCCACGTGCGCGTTCTGCCAAAAGCACCATTTGCATGCACATCTTGTGGTTTTGCAGAAAACTTCATCCGCGTCTACCAAAAGATACATGTGCATGCTTAAAACGCGTTTTCGCACAAATCCGTGCGCGGGTGCTAAAAAGAGCAGCATCGGCATGCTTAGCACGTCGTTTGGTAGAAATTCACGTGCGCGTTCTGCCAAAAGCACCATTTGCATGCACATCTTGAGGTTTTGCAGAAAACTTCATCCGCGTCTACCAAAAGATGCATGTGCATGCTTAAAACGCGTTTTCGCACAAATCCGTTCGCGGGTGCTAAAAAGAGCAGCATCGGCATGCTTAGCACGTCGTTTGGTAGAAATCCACGTGCGCGTTCTGCCAAAAGCACCATTCGCATGCGGATCTTGTGGTTTTGCAGAAAACTTCATCCGCGTCTACCAAAAGATGCACATGCATGCATAAAACGCGTTTTCGCACAAATCCGTGCGCGGGTGCTAAAAAGAGCAGCATCGGCATGCTTAGCACGTCGTTTGGTAGAAATCCACGTGCGCGTTCTGCCAAAAACACCATTTGCATGCACATCTTGTGGTTTTGCAGAAAACTTCATCCGCGTCTACCAAAAGATGCATGTGCATGCTTAAAACGCGTTTTCGCAAAAATCCGTGCGCGGGTGCTAAAAAGAGCAGCATCGGCATGCTTACCACGTCGTTTGGTAGAAATCCACGTGCGCGTTCTGCCAAAAGCACCATTTGCATGCACATCTTGTGGTTTTGCAGAAAACTTCATCCGCGTCTACCAAAAGATGCATGTGCATGCTTAAAACGCGTTTTCGCACAAATCCGTGCAAGGGTGCTAAAAAGAGCAGCATCGGCATGCTTAGCACGTCGTTTGGTAGAAATCCACGTGCGCGTTCTGCCAAAAGCACCATTTGCATGCACATCTTGTGGTTTTGCAGAAAACTTCATCCGCGTCTACCAAAAGATGCATGTGCATGCTTAAAACGCGTTTTCGCAAAAATCCGTGCGCGGGTGCTAAAAAGAGCAGCATCGGCATGCTTACCACGTCGTTTGGTAGAAATCCACGTGCGCGTTCTGCCAAAAGCACCATTTGCATGCAAATCTTGTGGTTTTGCAGAAAACTTCATCCGCGTCTACCAATAGATGCATGTGCATGCTTAAAACGCGTTTTCGCACAAATCCGTGCGAGGGTGCTAAAAAGAGCAGCATCGGCATGCTTAGCACGTCGTTTGGTAGAAATCCACGTGCGCGTTCTGCCAAAAGCACCATTTGCATGCACATCTTGTGGTTTTGCAGAAAACTTCATCCGCGTCTACCAAAAGATGCATGTGCATGCTTAAAACGCGTTTTCGCACAAATCCGTGCGCGGGTGCTAAAAAGAGCAGCATCGGCATGCTTAGCACGTCGTTTGGTAGAAATCCACGTGCGCGTTCTGCCAAAAGCACCATTTGCATGCACATCTTGTGGTTTTGCAGAAAACTTCATCCGCGTCTACCAAAAGATGCATGTGCATGCTTAAAACGCGTTTTCGCACAAATCCGTGCGCGGGTGCTAAAAAGAGCAGCATCGGCATGCTTAGCACGTCGTTTGGTAGAAATCCACGTGCGCGTTCTGCTAAAAGCACCATTCGCATGCGGATCTTGTGGTTTTGCAGAAAACTTCATCCGCGTCTACCAAAAGATGCACATGCATGCATAAAACGCGTTTTCGCACAAATCCGTGCGCGGGTGCTAAAAAGAGCAGCATCGGCATGCTTAGCACGTCGTTTGGTAGAAATCCACGTGCGCGTTCTGCCAAAAACACCATTTGCATGCACATCTTGTGGTTTTGCAGAAAACTTCATCCGCGTCTACCAAGAGATGCATGTGCATGCTTAAAACGCGTTTTCGCAAAAATCCGTGCGCGGGTGCTAAAAAGAGCAGCATCGGCATGCTTAGCACGTCGTTTGGTAGAAATTCACGTGCGCGTTCTGCCAAAAGCACCATTTGCATGCACATCTTGTGGTTTTGCAGAAAACTTCATCCGCGTCTACCAAAAGATGCATGTGCATGCTTAAAACGCGTTTTCGCACAAATCCGTGCGCGGGTGCTAAAAAGAGCAGCATCGGCATGCTTAGCACGTCGTTTGGTAGAAATCCACGTGCGCGTTCTGCCAAAAGCACCATTTGCATGCACATCTTGTGGTTTTGCAGAAAACTTCATCCGCGTCTACCAAAAGATGCGTGTGCATGCTTAAAACGCGTTTTCGCACAAATCCGTGCGCGGGTGCTAAAAAGAGCAGCATCGGCATGCTTAGCACGTCGTTTGGTAGAAATCCACGTGCGCGTTCTGCCAAAAGCACCATTTGCATGCACATCTTGTGGTTTTGCAGAAAACTTCATCCGCGTTTACCAAAAGATGCATGTGCATGCTGAAAACACGTTTTCGCACATATCCGTGCGCGGGTGCTAAAAAGAGCAGCATCGGCATGCTTAGCACGTCGTTTGGTAGAAATCCACGTGCGCGTTCTGCCAAAAGCACCATTTACATGCACATCTTGTGGTTTTGCAGAAAACTTCATCCGCGTCTACCAAAAGATTCATGTGCATGCATAAAACGCGTTTTCGCACAAATCCGTGCGCGGGTGCTAAAAAGAGCAGCATCGGCATGCTTAGCACGTCGTTTGGTAGAAATTCACGTGCGCGTTCTGCCAAAAGAACCATTTGCATGCACTTCTTGTGGTTTTGCAGAAAACTTCATCCGCGCCTACCAAAAGATGCATGTGCATGCTTAAAACGCGTTTTCGCAAAAATCCGTGCGCGGGTGCTAAAAAGAGCAGCATCGGCATGCTTAGCATGTCGTTTGGTAGAAATCCACGTGCGCGTTCTGCCAAAAGCACCATTTGCATGCACATCTTGTGGTTTTGCAGAAAACTTCATCCGCGTCTTCCAAAAGATGCATGTGCATGCTTAAAACGCGTTTTCGCACAAATCCGTGCGAGGGTGCTAAAAAGAGCAGCATCGGCATGCTTAGCACGTCGTTTGGTAGAAATCCACGTGCGCGTTCTGCCAAAAGCACCATTTGCATGCACATCTTGTGGTTTTGCAGAAAACTTCATCCGCGTCTACCAAAAGATGCATGTGCATGCTTAAAACGCGTTTTCGCACAAATCCGTGCGCGGGTGCTAAAAAGAGCAGCATCGGCATGCTTAGCACGTCGTTTGGTAGAAATCCACGTGCGCGTTCTGCCAAAAGCACCATTTGCATGCACATCTTGTGGTTTTGCAGAAAACTTCATCCGCGTCTACCAAAAGATTCATGTGCATGCATAAAACGCGTTTTCGCACAAATCCGTGCGCGGGTGCTAAAAAGAGCAGCATCGGCATGCTTAGCACGTCGTTTGGTAGAAATTCACGTGCGCGTTCTGCCAAAAGCACCATTTGCATGCACATATTGTGGTTTTGCAGAAAACTTCATCCGCGTCTACCAAAAGATGCATGTGCATGCTTAAAACGCGTTTTCGCAAAAATCCGTGCGCGGGTGCTAAAAAGAGCAGCATCGGCATGCTTAGCACGTCGTTTGGTAGAAATCCACGTGCGCGTTCTGCCAAAAGCACCATTTGCATGCACATCTTGTGGTTTTGCAGAAAACTTCATCCGCGTCTACCAAAAGATGCATGTGCATGCTTAAAACGCGTTTTCGCACAAATCCGTGCGAGGGTGCTAAAAAGAGCAGCATCGGCATGCTTAGAACGTCGTTTGGTAGAAATCCACGTGCGCGTTCTGCCAAAAGCACCATTTGCATGCACATCTTGTGGTTTTGCAGAAAACTTCATCCGCGTCTACCAAAAGATGCATGTGCATGCTTAAAACGCGTTTTCGCACAAATCCGTGCGCGGGTGCTAAAAAGAGCAGCATCGGCATGCTTAGCACGTCGTTTGGTAGAAATCCACGTGCGCGTTCTGCCAAAAGCACCATTTGCATGCACATATTGTGGTTTTGCAGAAAACTTCATCCGCGTCTACCAAAAGATGCATGTGCATGCTTAAAACGCGTTTTCGCACAAATCTGTGCGCGGGTGCTAAAAAGAGCAGCATCGGCATGCTTAGCACGTCGTTTGGTAGAAATCCACGTGCGCGTTCTGCCAAAAGCACCATTTGCATGCACATCTTGTGGTTTTGCAGAAAACTTCATCCGCGTCTACCAAGAGATGCACGTGCATCCTTAAAACGCGTTTTCGCACAAATCCGTGCGCGGGTGCTAAAAAGAGCAGCATCGGCATGCTTAGCACTTCGTTTGGTAGAAATCCACGTGCGCGTTCTGCCAAAAGCACCATTTGCATGCACATCTTGAGGTTTTGCAGAAAACTTCATCCGCGTCTACCAAAAGATGCATGTGCATGCTTAAAACGCGTTTTCGCACAAATCCGTGCGCGGGCGCTAAAAAGAGCAGCATCGGCATGCTTAGCACGTCGTTTGGTAGAAATCCACGAGCGCGTTCTGCCAAAAGCACCATTTGCATGCACATCTTGTGGTTTTGCCGAAAACTTCATCCGCGTCTACCAAAATATGCATGTGCATGCTTAAAACGCGTTTTCGCACAAATCCGTGCGCGGGTGCTAAAAAGAGCAGCATCGGCATGCTTAGCACGTCGTTTGGTGGAAATCCACGTGCGCGTTCTGCCAAAAGTACCATTTGCATGGACATCTCGTGGTTTTGCAGAAAACTTCATCCGCGTCTACCAAAAGATGCATGTGCATGCTTAAAACGCGTTTTCGCACAAATCCGTGCGCGGGTGCTAAAAAGAGCAGCATCGGCATGCTTAGCACGTCGTTTAATAGAAATCCACGTGCGCGTTCTGCCAAAAGCACCATTTGCATGCACATCTTGTGGTTTTGCAGAAAACTTCATCCGCGTCTACCAAAAGATGCATGTGCATGCTTAAAACGCGTTTTCGCACAAATCCGTGCGCGGGTGCTAAAAAGAGCAGCATCGGCATGCTTAGCACGTCGTTTGGTAGAAATCCACTTGCGCGTTCTGCCAAAAGCACCATTTGCATGCACATCTTGTGGTTTTGCAGAAAACTTCATCCGCGTCTACCAAAAGATGCATGTGCATGCTTAAAACGCGTTTTCGCACAAATCTGTGCGCGGGTGCTAAAAAGAGCAGCATCGGCATGCTTAGCACGTCGTTTGGTAGAAATCCACGTGCGCGTTCTGCCAAAAGCACCATTTGCATGCACATCTTGTGGTTTTGCAGAAAACTTCATCCGCGTCTACCAATAGATGCATGTGCATCCTTAAAACGCGTTTTCGCACAAATCCGTGCGCGGGTGCTAAAAAGAGCAGCATCGGCATGCTTAGCACTTCGTTTGGTAGAAATCCACGTGCGCGTTCTGCCAAAAGCACCATTTGCATGCACATCTTGTGGTTTTGCAGAAAAATTCATCCGCGTCTACCAAAAGATGCATGTGCATGCTTAAAACGCGTTTTCGCAAAAATCCGTGCGCGGGTGCTAAAAAGAGCAGCATCGGCATGCTTAGCACGTCGTTTGGTAGAAATTCACGTGCGCGTTCTGCCAAAAGCACCATTTGCATGCACATCTTGTGGTTTTGCAGAAAACTTCATCCGCGTCTACCAAAAGATGCATGTGCATGCTTAAAACGCGTTTTCGCACAAATCCGTGCGAGGGTGCTAAAAAGAGCAGCATCGGCATGCTTAGCACGTCGTTTGGTAGAAATCCACGTGCGCGTTCTGCCAAAAGCACCATTTGCATGCACATCTTGTGGTTCTGCAGAAAACTTCATCCGCGTCTACCAAAAGATGCATGTGCATGCTTAAAACGCGTTTTCGCACAACTCCGTGCGCGGGTGCTAAAAAGAGCAGCATCGGCATGCTTAGCACGTCGTTTGGTAGAAATCCACGTGCGCGTTCTGCCAAAAGCACCATTTGCATGCACATCTTGTGGTTTTGCAGAAAACTTCATCCGCGTCTACCAAGAGATACATGTGCATGCTTAAAACGCGTTTTCGTACAAATCCGTGCGCGGGTGCTAAAAAGAGCAGCATCGGCATGCTTAGCACGTCGTTTGGTAGAAATTCACGTGCGCGTTCTGCCAAAAGCACCATTTGCATGCACATCTTGAGGTTTTGCAGAAAACTTCATCCGCGTCTACCAAAAGATGCATGTGCATGCTTAAAACGCGTTTTCGCACAAATCCGTTCGCGGGTGCTAAAAAGAGCAGCATCGGCATGCTTAGCACGTCGTTTGGTAGAAATCCACGTGCGCGTTCTGCCAAAAGCACCATTCGCATGCGGATCTTGTGGTTTTGCAGAAAACTTCATCCGCGTCTACCAAAAGATGCACATGCATGCATAAAACGCGTTTTCGCACAAATCCGTGCGCGGGTGCTAAAAAGAGCAGCATCGGCATGCTTAGCACGTCGTTTGGTAGAAATCCACGTGCGCGTTCTGCCAAAAACACCATTTGCATGCACATCTTGTGGTTTTGCAGAAAACTTCATCCGCGTCTACCAAAAGATGCATGTGCATGCTTAAAACGCGTTTTCACAAAAATCCGTGCGCGGGTGCTAAAAAGAGCAGCATCGGCATGCTTACCACGTCGTTTGGTAGAAATCCACGTGCGCGTTCTGCCAAAAGCACCATTTGCATGCACATCTTGTGGTTTTGCAGAAAACTTCATCCGCGTCTACCAAAAGATGCATGTGCATGCTTAAAACGCGTTTTCGCACAAATCCGTGCAAGGGTGCTAAAAAGAGCAGCATCGGCATGCTTAGCACGTCGTTTGGTAGAAATCCACGTGCGCGTTCTGCCAAAAGCACCATTTGCATGCACATCTTGTGGTTTTGCAGAAAACTTCATCCGCGTCTACCAAAAGATGCATGTGCATGCTTAAAACGCGTTTTCGCAAAAATCCGTGCGCGGGTGCTAAAAAGAGCAGCATCGGCATGCTTACCACGTCGTTTGGTAGAAATCCACGTGCGCATTCTGCCAAAAGCACCATTTGCATGCAAATCTTGTGGTTTTGCAGAAAACTTCATCCGCGTCTACCAATAGATGCATGTGCATGCTTAAAACGCGTTTTCGCACAAATCCGTGCGAGGGTGCTAAAAAGAGCAGCATCGGCATGCTTAGCACGTCGTTTGGTAGAAATCCACGTGCGCGTTCTGCCAAAAGCACCATTTGCATGCACATCTTGTGGTTTTGCAGAAAACTTCATCCGCGTCTACCAAAAGATGCATGTGCATGCTTAAAACGCGTTTTCGCACAAATCCGTGCGCGGGTGCTAAAAAGAGCAGCATCGGCATGCTTAGCACGTCGTTTGGTAGAAATCCACGTGCGCGTTCTGCCAAAAGCACCATTTGCATGCACATCTTGTGGTTTTGCAGAAAACTTCATTACCAAAAGATGCATGTGCATGCTTAAAACGCGTTTTCGCACAAATCCGTGCGCGGGTGCTAAAAAGAGCAGCATCGGCATGCTTAGCACGTCGTTTGGTAGAAATCCACGTGCGCGTTCTGCTAAAAGCACCATTCGCATGCGGATCTTGTGGTTTTGCAGAAAACTTCATCCGCGTCTACCAAAAGATGCACATGCATGCATAAAACGCGTTTTCGCACAAATCCGTGCGCGGGTGCTAAAAAGAGCAGCATCGGCATGCTTAGCACGTCGTTTGGTAGAAATCCACGTGCGCGTTCTGCCAAAAGCACCATTTGCATGCACATCTTGTGGTTTTGCAGAAAACTTCATCCGTGTCTACCAAAAGATGCATGTGCATGCCTAAAACGCGTTTTCGCACAAATCCGTGCGCGGGTGCTAAAAAGAGCAGCATCGGCATGCTTAGCACGTCGTTTGGTAGAAATCCACGTGCGCGTTCTGCCAAAAGCACCATTTTCATGCACATCTTGTGGTTTTGCAGAAAACTTCATCCGCGTCTACCAAAAGATGCATGTGCATGCTTAAAACGCGTTTTCGCACAAATCCGTGCGCGGGTGCTAAAAAGAGCAGCATCGGCATGCCTAGCACGTCGTTTGGTAGATATCCACGTGCGCGTTCTGCCAAAAGCACCATTTGCATGCACATCTTGTGGTTTTGCAGAAAACTTCATCCGTCTCTACCAAAAGATGCATGTGCATGCTTAAAACGCGTTTTCGCACAAATCCGTGTGCGGGTGCTAAAAAGAGCAGCATCGGCATGCTTAGCACGTCGTTTGGTAGAAATCCACGTCCGCGTTCTGCCAAAAGCACCATTTGCATGCACATCTTGTGGTTTTGCAGAAAACTTCATCCGCGTCTACCAAAAGATGCATGTGCATGCTTAAAACGCGTTTTCGCACAAATCCGTGCGCGGGTGCTAAAAAGAGCAGCATCGGCATGCTTAGCACGTCGTTTGGTAGAAATCCACGTGCGCGTTCTGCCAAAAGCACCATTTGCATGCACATCTTGTGGTTTTGCAGAAAACTTCATCCGCGTCTACCAAAAGATGCATGTGCATGCATAAAACACGTTTTCGCACAAATCCGTGCGCGGGTGATAAAAAGAGCAGCATCGGCATGCTTAGCACGTCGTTTGGTAGAAATCCACGTGCGCGTTCTGCCAAAAGCACCATTTGCATGCACATATTGTGGTTTTGCAGAAAACTTCATCCGCGTCTAACAAAAGATGCATGTGCATGCTTAAAACGCGTTTTCGCACAAATCCGTGCGCGGGTGCTAAAAAGAGCAGCATCGGCATGCTTAGCACGTCGTTTGGTAGAAATCCACGTGCGCGTTCTGCCAAAAGCACCATTTGCATGCACATCTTGTGGTTTTGCAGAAAACTTCATCCGCGTCTACCAAAAGATGCATGTGCATGCTTAAAACGCGTTTTCGCACAAATCCATGCGCGGGTGCTAAAAAGAGCAGCATCGGCATGCTTAGCACGTCGTTTGGTAGAAATCCACGTGCGCGTTCTGCCAAAAGCACCATTTGCATGCACATCTTGTGGTTTTGCAGAAAACTTCATTCGCGTCTACCAAAATATGCATGTGCATGCTTAAAACGCGTTTTCGCATAATTCCGTGCGCGGGTGCTAAAAAGAGCAGCATCGGCATGCTTAGCACGTCGTTTGGTAGAAATCCACGTGCGCGTTCTGCCAAAAGCACCATTTGCATGCACATCTTGTGGTTTTGCAGAAAACTTCATCCGCGTCTACCAAAATATGCATGTGCATGCTTAAAACGCGTTTTCGCACAAATCCGTGCGCGGGTGCTAAAAATAGCAGCATCGGCATGCTTAGCACGTCGTTTGGTAGAAATCCACGTGCGCGTTCTGCCAAAAGCACCATTTGCATGCACATCTTGTGGTTTTGCAGAAAACTTCATCCGCGTTTACCAAAAGATGCATGTGCATGCTGAAAACGCGTTTTCGCACATATCCGTGCGCGGGTGCTAAAAAGAGCAGCATCGGCATGCTTAGAACGTCGTTTGGTAGAAATCCACGTGCGCGTTCTGCCAAAAGCACCATTTGCATGCACATCTTGTGGTTTTGCAGAAAACTTCATCCGCGTCTACCAAAAGATGCATGTGCATGCTGAAAACGCGTTTTCGCACATATCCGTGCGCGGGTGCTAAAAAGAGCAGCATCGGCATGCTTAGCACGTCGTTTGGTAGAAATCCACGTGCGCGTTCTGCCAAAAGCACCATTTGCATGCACATCTTGTGGTTTTGCAGAAAACTTCATCCGTGTCTACCAAAAGATGCATGTGCATGCCTAAAACGCGTTTTCGCACAAATCCGTGCGCGGGTGCTAAAAAGAGCAGCATCGGCATGCTTAGCACGTCGTTTGGTAGAAATCCACGTGCGCGTTCTGCCAAAAGCACCATTTTCATGCACATCTTGTGGTTTTGCAGAAAACTTCATCCGCGTCTACCAAAAGATGCATGTGCATGCTTAAAACGCGTTTTCGCACAAATCCGTGCGCGGGTGCTAAAAAGAGCAGCATCGGCATGCCTAGCACGTCGTTTGGTAGATATCCACGTGCGCGTTCTGCCAAAAGCACCATTTGCATGCACATCTTGTGGTTTTGCAGAAAACTTCATCCGTCTCTACCAAAAGATGCATGTGCATGCTTAAAACGCGTTTTCGCACAAATCCGTGTGCGGGTGCTAAAAAGAGCAGCATCGGCATGCTTAGCATGTCGTTTGGTGGAAATCCACGTGCGCGTTCTGCCAAAAGCACCATTTGCATGCACATCTTGTGGTTTTGCAGAAAACTTCATCCGCGTCTACCAAAAGATACATGTGCATGCTTAAAACGCGTTTTCGCACAAATCCGTGCGCGGGTGCTAAAAAGAGCAGCATCGGCATGCTTAGCACGTCGTTTGGTAGAAATTCACGTGCGCGTTCTGCCAAAAGCACCATTTGCATGCACATCTTGTGGTTTTGCAGAAAACTTCATCCGCGTCTACCAAAAGATGCATGTGCATGCTTAAAACGCGTTTTCGCACAAATCCGTGCGAGGGTGCTAAAAAGAGCAGCATCGGCATGCTTAGCACGTCGTTTGGTAGAAATCCACGTGCGCGTTCTGCCAAAAGCACCATTTGCATGCACATCTTGTGGTTTTGCAGAAAACTTCATCCGCGTCTACCAAAAGATGCGTGTGCATGCTTAAAACGCGTTTTCGCACAAATCCGTGCGCGGGTGCTAAAAAGAGCAGCATCGGCATGCTTAGCACGTCGTTTGGTAGAAATCCACGTGCGCGTTCTGCCAAAAGCACCATTTGCATGCACATCTTGTGGTTTTGCAGAAAACTTCATCCGCGTTTACCAAAAGATGCATGTGCATGCTGAAAACACGTTTTCGCACATATCCGTGCGCGGGTGCTAAAAAGAGCAGCATCGGCATGCTTAGCACGTCGTTTGGTAGAAATCCACGTGCGCGTTCTGCCAAAAGCACCATTTACATGCACATCTTGTGGTTTTGCAGAAAACTTCATCCGCGTCTACCAAAAGATTCATGTGCATGCATAAAACGGGTTTTCGCACAAATCCGTGCGCGGGTGCTAAAAAGAGCAGCATCGGCATGCTTAGCACGTCGTTTGGTAGAAATTCACGTGCGCGTTCTGCCAAAAGAACCATTTGCATGCACTTCTTGTGGTTTTGCAGAAAACTTCATCCGCGTCTACCAAAAGATGCATGTGCATACTTAAAACGCGTTTTCGCAAAAATCCGTGCGCGGGTGCTAAAAAGAGCAGCATCGGCATGCTTAGCATGTCGTTTGGTAGAAATCCACGTGCGCGTTCTGCCAAAAGCACCATTTGCATGCACATCTTGTGGTTTTGCAGAAAACTTCATCCGCGTCTTCCAAAAGATGCATGTGCATGCTTAAAACGCGTTTTCGCACAAATCCGTGCGAGGGTGCTAAAAAGAGCAGCATCGGCATGCTTAGCACGTCGTTTGGTAGAAATCCACGTGCGCGTTCTGCCAAAAGCACCATTTTCATGCACATCTTGTGGTTTTGCAGAAAACTTCATCCGCGTCTACCTAAAGATGCATGTGCATGCTTAAAACGCGTTTTCGCACAAATCCGTGCGCGGGTGCTAAAAAGAGCAGCATCGGCATGCTTAGCACGTCGTTTGGTAGAAATCCACGTGCGCGTTCTGCCAAAAGCACCATTTCCATGCACATCTTGTGGTTTTGCAGAAAACTTCATCCGCGTCTACCAAAAGATACATGTGCATGCTTAAAACGCGTTTTCGCACAAATCCGTGCGCGGGTGCTAAAAAGAGCAGCATCGGCATGCTTAGCACGTCGTTTGGTAGAAATTCACGTGCGCGTTCTGCCAAAAGCACCATTTGCATGCACATCTTGTGGTTTTGCAGAAAACTTCATCCGCGTCTACCAAAAGATGCATGTGCATGCTTAAAACGCGTTTTCGCACAAATCCGTGCGAGGGTGCTAAAAAGAGCAGCATCGGCATGCTTAGCACGTCGTTTGGTAGAAATCCACGTGCGCGGCTTAAAACGCGTTTTCGCACAAATCCGTGCGCGGGTGCTAAAAAGAGCAGCATCGGCATGCTTAGCACGTCGTTTGGTAGAAATCCACGTGCGCGTTCTGCCAAAAGCACCATTTGCATGCACATTTTGTGGTTTTGCAGAAAACTTCATCCGCGTCTACCAAAAGATTGATGTGCATGCCTAAAACGCGTTTTCGCACAAATCCGTGCGCGGGTGCTAAAAAGAGCAGCATCGGCATGCTTAGCACGTCGTTTAGTAGAAATCCACGTGCGCGTTCTGCCAAAAGCACCATTTGCATGCACATCTTGTGGTTTTGCAGAAAACTTCATCCGCGTCTACCAAAAGATGCATGTGCATGCTTAAAACGCGTTTTCGCACAAATCCGTGCGCGGGTGCTAAAAAAGCAGCATCGGCATGCTTAGCACGTCGTTTGGTAGAAATCCACGTGCGCGTTCTGCCAAAAGCACCATTTGCATGCACATCTTGTGGTTTTGCAGAAAACTTCATCCGCGTCTACCAAAAGATGCATGTGCATGCTTAAAACGCGTTTTCGCACAAATCCGTGCGCGGGTGCTAAAAAGAGCAGCATCGGCATGCTTAGCACGTCGTTTGGTAGGAATCCACGTGCGCGTTCTGCCAAAAGCACCATTTGCATGCACATCTTGTGGTTTTGCAGAAAACTTCATCCGCGTCTACCAAAAGATGCATGTGCATGCTTAAAACGCGTTTTCGCACAAATCCGTGCGCGGGTGCTAAAAAGAGCAGCATCGGCATGCTTAGCACGTCGTTTGGTAGAAATCCACGTGCGCGTTCTGCCAAAGGCACCATTTGCATACACATCTTGTGGTTTTGCAGAAAACTTCATCCGCGTCTACCAAAAGATGCATGTGCATGCTTAAAACGCGTTTTCGCAAAAATCCGTGCGCGGCTGCTAAAAAGAGCAGCATCGGCATGCTTAGCACGTCGTTTGGTAGAAATTCACGTGCGCGTTCTGCCAAAAGCACCATTTGCATGCACATCTTGTGGTTTTGCAGAAAACTTCATCCGCGTCTACCAAAAGATGCATGTGCATGCTTAAAACGCATTTTCGCACAAATCCGTGCGCGGGTGCTAAAATGAGCAGCATCGGCATGCTTAGCACGTCGTTTGGTAGAAATCCACGTGCGCGTTCTGCCAAAAGCACTATTTGCATGCACATCTTGTGGTTTTGCAGAAAACTTCATCCGCGTCTAACAAAAGATGCATGTGCATGCTTAAAACGCGTTTTCGCACAAATCCGTGCGCGGGTGCTAAAAAGAGCAGCATCGGCATGCTTAGGACGTCGTTTGGTAGAAAGCCACGTGCGCGTTCTGCCAAAAGCACCATTCGCATGCACATCTTGTGGTTTTGCAGAAAACTTCATCCGCGTCTACCAAAAGATGCATGTGCATGCTTAAAACGCGTTTTCGCACAAATCCGTCCGCGGGTGCTAAAAAGAGCAGCATCGGCATGCTTAGCGCGTCGTTTAGTAGAAATCCACGTGCGCGTTATGCCAAAAGCACCATTTGCATGCACATCTTGTGGTTTTGCAGAAAATTTCATCCGCGTCTACCAAAAGATGCATGTGCATGCTTAAAACGCGTTTTCGCACAAATGCGTGCGCGGGTGCTAAAAAGAGCAGCATCGGCATGCTTAGCACGTCGTTTGGTAGAAATCCACATGCGCGTTCTGCCAAAAGCACCATTTGCATGCACATCTTGTGGTTTTGCAGAAAACTTCATCCGCGTCTACCAAAAGATGCATGTGCATGCTTAAAACGCGTTTTCGCACAAATCCGTGCGCGGGTGCTAAAAAGAGCAGCATCGGCATGCTTAGCACGTCGCTTGGTAGAAATCCACGTGCGCGTTCTGCCAAAAGCACCATTTGCATGCACATCTTGTGGTTTTGCAGAAAACTTCATCCGCGTCTACCAAAAGATGCATGTGCATGCTTAAAACGCGTTTTCGCACAAATCCGTGCGCGGGTGCTAAAAAGAGCAGCATCGGCATGCTTAGCACGTCGTTTGGTAGAAATCCACGTGCGCGTTCTGCCAAAAGCACCATATGCATGCACATGTTTTTGCAGAAAACTTCATCCGCGTCTACCAAAAGATGCATGTGCATGCTTAAAACGCGTTTTCGCACAAATCCGTGCGCGGGTGCTATAAAGAGCAGCATCGGCATGCTTAGCAGATCGTTTGGTAGAAATCCACGAGCGCGTTCTGCCAAAAGCACCATTTGCATGCACATCTTGTGGGTTTGCAGAAAACTTCATCCGCGTCTACCAAAAGATGCATGTGCATGCCTAAAACGCGTTTTCGCACAAATCCGTGCGCGGGTGCTAAAAAGAGAAGCATCGGCATGCTTAGCACGTCGTTTGGTAGAAATCCACGTGCGCGTTCTGCCAAAAGCACCATTTGCATGCACATGTTTTTGCAGAAAACTTCATCCGCGTCTACCAAAAGATGCGTGTGCATGCTTAAAACGCGTTTTCGCACAAATCCGTGCGCGGGTGCTAAAAAGAGCAGCATCGGCATGCTTAGCACGTCTTTTGGTAGAAATCCACGTGCGCGTTCAGCCAAAAGCACCATTTGCATGCACATCTTGTGGTATTGCAGAAAACTTCATCCGCGTCTACCAAAAGATGCATGTGCATGCTTAAAACGCGTTTTCGCACAAATCCGTGCGCGGGTGCTAAAAAGAGCAGCATCGGCATGCTTAGCACGTCGTTTGGTAGAAATCCACGTGCGCGTTCTGCCAAAAGCACCATTTGCATGCACATTTTGTGGTATTGCAGAAAACTTCATCCGCGTCTACCAAAAGATGCATGTGCATGCCTAAAACGCGTTTTCGCACAAATCCGTGCGCGGGTGCCAAAAAGAGCAGCATCGGCATGCTTAGCACGTCGTTTGGTAGAAATCCACGTGCGCGTTCTGCGAAAAGCACCATTTGCATGCACATCTTGTGGTTTTGCAGAAAACTTCATCCGCGTCTACCAAAAGATGCATGTGCATGCTTAAAACGCGTTTTCGCACAAATCCGTGCGCGGGTGCTAAAAAGAGCAGCATCGGCATGCTTAGCACGTCGTTTGGTAGAAATCCACGTGCGCGTTCTGCCAAAAGCACCATTTGCATGCACATCTTGTGGTTTTGCAGAAAACTTCATCCGCGTCTACCAAAAGATGCATGTGCATGCTTAAAACGCGTTTTCGCACAAATCCGTGTGCGGGTGCTAAAAAGAGCAGCATCGGCATGCTTAGCACGTCGTTTGGTAGAAATCCACGTGCGCGTTCTGCCAAAAGCACCATTTGCATGCACATCTTGTGGTTTTGCAGAAAACTTCATCCGCTTCTACCAAAAGATGCATGTGCATGCTTAAAACGCGTTTTCGCACAAATCCGTGCGCGGGTGCTAAAGAGAGCAGCATCGGCATGCTTAGCACGTCGTTTGGTAGAAATCCACGTGCGCGTTCTGCCAAAACCACCATTTGCATGCACATCTTGTGGTTTTGCAGAAAACTTGATCCGCGTCTACCAAAAGATGCATGTGCATGCTTAAAACGCGTTTTCGCACAAATCCGTGCGTGGGTGCTAAAAAGAACAGCATCGGCATGCTTAGCACGTCGTTTGGTAGAAATCCACGTGCGCGTTCTGCCAAAAGCACCATTTGCATGCACATCTTGTGGTTTTGCAGAAAACTTCATCCGCGTCTACCAAAAGATGCATGTGCATGTTTAAAACGCGTTTTCGCACAAATCCGTGCGCGGGTGCTAAAAAGAGCAGCATCGGCATGCTTAGCACGTCGTTTTG
Source organism: Dermacentor andersoni (assembly GCF_023375885.2). NCBI lineage: Eukaryota > Metazoa > Arthropoda > Arachnida > Ixodida > Ixodidae > Dermacentor > Dermacentor andersoni. The sequence continues at coordinate 203,143 of NW_027314786.1, forward strand.
TAGAAATCCACGTGCGCGTTCTGCCAAAAGCACCATTTGCATGCACATCTTGTGGTTTTGCAGAAAACTTCATCCGCGTCTACCAAAAGATGCATGTGCATGCTTAAAACGCATTTTCGCACAAATCCGTGCGCGGGTGCTAAAAAGAGCAGCATCGGCATGCTTAGCACGTCGTTTGGTAGAAATCCACGTGCGCGTTCTGCCAAAAGCACCATTTGCATGCACATCTTGTGGTTTTGCACAAAACTTCATCCGCGTCTACCAAAAGGTGCATGTGCATGCTTAAAATGCGTTTTCGCACAAATCCGTGCGCGGGTGCTAAATAGAGCAGCATCGGCATGCTTAGTACGTCGTTTGGTAGAAATCCGCGTGCGTGTTCTGCCAAAAGCACCATTTGAATGCACATCTTGTGGTTTTGCAGAAAACTTCATCCGCGTCTACCAAAAGATGCATGTGCATGCTTAAAACGCGTTTTCGCACAAATCCGTGCGCGGGTGCTAAAAAGAGCAGCATCGGCATGCTTAGCACGTCGTTTGGTAGAAATCCACGTGCGCGTTCTGCCAAAAGCACCATTTGCATGCACATCTTGTGGTTTTGCAGAAAACTTCATCCGCGTCTACCAAAAGATGCATGTGCGTGCTTAAAACGCGTTTTCGCACAAATCCGTGCGCGGGTGCTAAAAAGAGCAGCATCGGCATGCTTAGCACGTCGTTTGGTAGAAATCCACGTGCGCGTTCTGCCAAAAGCACCATTTACATGCACATTTTGTGGTTTTGCAGAAAACTTCATCCGCGTCTACCAAAAGATGCATGTGCATGCTTAAAACGCGTTTTCGCACAAATCCGTGCGCGGGTGCTAAAAAGAGCAGCATCGGCATGCTTAGCACGTCGTTTGGTAGAAATCCACGTGCGCGTTCTGCCAAAAGCACCATTTGCATGCACATCTTGTGGTTTTGCAGAAAACTTCATCCGCGTCTACCAAAAGATGCATGTGCATGCTTAAAACGCGTTTTCGCACAAATCCGTGCGCGGGTGCTAAAAAGAGCAGCATCGGTATGCTTAGCACGTCGTTTGGTAGAAATCCACGTGCGCGTTCTGCCAAAAGCACCATTTGCATGCACATCGTGTGGTTTTGCAGAAAACTTCATCCGCGTCTACCAAAAGATGCATGTGCATGCTTAAAACGCGTTTTCGCACAAATCCGTGCGCGGGTGCTAAAAAGAGCAGCATCGGCATGCTTAGCACGTCGTTTGGTAGAAATCCACGTGCGCGTTCTGCCAAAAGCACCATTTGCATGCACATTTTGTGGTTTTGCAGAAAACTTCATCCGCGTCTACCAAAAGATGCATGTGCATGCCTAAAACGCGTTTTCGCACAAATCCGTGCGCGGGTGCCAAAAAGAGCAGCATCGGCATGCTTAGCACGTCGTTTGGTAGAAATCCACGTGCGCGTTCTGCCAAAAGCACCATTTGCATGCACATCTTGTGGTTTTGCAGAAAACTTCATCCGCGTCTACCAAAAGATGCATGTGCGTGCTTAAAACGCGTTTTCGCACAAATCCGTGCGCGGGTGCTAAAAAGAGCAGCATCGGCATGCTTAGCACGTCGTTTGGTAGAAATCCACGTGCGCGTTCTGCCAAAAGCACCATTTACATGCACATCTTGTGGTTTTGCAGAAAACTTCATCCGCGTCTACCAAAAGATGCATGTGCATGCTTAAAACGCGTTTTCGCACAAATCCGTGCGCGGGTGCTAAAAAGAGCAGCATCGGCATGCTTAGCACGTCGTTTGGTAGAAATCCACGTGCGCGTTCTGCCAAAAGCACCATTTGCATGCACAACTTGAGGTTTTGCAGAAAACTTCATCCGCGTCTACCAAAAGATGCATGTGCATGCTTAAAACGCATTTTCGCACAAATCCGTGCGCGGGTGCTAAAAAGAGCAGCATCGGCATGCTTAGCACGTCGTTTGGTAGAAATCCACGTGCGCGTTCTGCCAAAAGCACCATTTGCATGCACATCTTGTGGTTTTGCAGAAAACTTCATCCGCGTCTACCAAAAGATGCATGTGCATACTTAAAACGCGTTTTCGCGCAAATCCGTGCGCGGGTGCTAAAAAGAGCAGCATCGGCATGCTTAGCATGTTGTTTGGTAGAAATCCACGTGCGCGTTCTGCCAAAAGCACCATTTGCATGCACATATTGTGGTTTTGCAGAAAACTTCATCCGCGTCTACCAAAAGATGCATGTGCATGCTTAAAACGCGTTTTCGCACAAATCCGTGCGCGGGTGCTAAAAAGAGCAGCATCGGCATGCTTAGCACGTCGTTTGGTAGAAATCCACGTGCGCGTTCTGCCAAAAGCACCATTTGCATGCACATCTTGTGGTTTTGCAGAAAACTTCATCCGCGTCTACCAAAAGATGCATGTGCATGCTTAAAACGCGTTTTCGCACAAATCCGTGCGCGGGTGCTAAAAAGAGCAGCATCGGCATGCTTAGCACGTCGTTTGGTAGAAATCCACGTGCGCGTTCTGCCAAAAGCACCATTTGCATGCACATCGTGTGGTTTTGCAGAAAACTTCATCCGCGTCTACCAAAAGATGCATGTGCATGCTTAAAACGCGTTTTCGCACAAATCCGTGCGCGGGTGCTAAAAAGAGCAGCATCGGCATGCTTAGCACGTCGTTTGGTAGGAATCCACGTGCGCGTTCTGCCAAAAGCACCATTTGCATGCACATCTTGTGGTTTTGCAGAAAACTTCATCCGCGTCTACCAAAAGATGCATGTGCATGCTTAAAACGCGTTTTCGCACAAATCCGTGCGCGGGTGCTAAAAAGAGCAGCATCGGCATGCTTAGCACGTCGTTTGGTAGAAATCCACGTGCGCGTTCTGCCAAAAGCACCATTTGCATGCACATCTTGTGGTTTTGCAGAAAACTTCATCCGCGTCTACCAAAAGATGCATGTGCATGCTTAAAACGCATTTTCGCACAAATCCGTGCGCGGGTGCTAAAAAGAGCAGCATCGGCATGCTTAGCACGTCGTTTGGTAGAAATCCACGTGCGCGTTCTGCCAAAAGCACCATTTGCATGCACATCTTGTGGTTTTGCAGAAAACTTCATCCGCGTCTACCAAAAGATGCATGTGCATACTTAAAACGCGTTTTCGCACAAATCCGTGCGCGGGTGCTAAAAAGAGCAGCATCGGCATGCTTAGCACGTTGTTTGGTAGAAATCCACGTGCGCGTTCTGCCAAAAGCACCATTTGCATGCACATCTTGTGGTTTTGCAGAAAACTTCATCCGCGTCTACCAAAAGATGCATGTGCGTGCTTAAAACGCGTTTTCGCACAAATCCGTGCGCGGGTGCTAAAAAGAGCAGCATCGGCATGCTTAGCACGTCGTTTGGTAGAAATCCACGTGCGCGTTCTGCCAAAAGCACCATTTACATGCACATCTTGTGGTTTTGCAGAAAACTTCATCCGCGTCTACCAAAAGATGCATGTGCATGCTTAAAACGCGTTTTCGCACAAATCCGTGCGCGGGTGCTAAAAAGAGCAGCATCGGCATGCTTAGCACGTCATTTGGTAGAAATCCACGTGCGCGTTCTGCCAAAAGCACCATTTGCATGCACATGTTTTTGCAGAAAACTTCATCCGCGTCTACCAAAAGATGCATGTGCATGCTTAAAACGCCTTTTCGCACAAATCCGTGCGCGGGTGCTAAAAAGGGCAGCATCGGCATGCTTAGCACGTCGTTTGGTAGAAATCCACGTGCGCGTTCTGCCAAAAGCACCATTTGCATGCACATTTTGTGGTTTTGCAGAAAACTTCATCCGCGTCTACCAAAAGATGCATGTGCATGCCTAAAACGCGTTTTCGCACAAATCCGTGCGCGGGTGCCAAAAAGAGCAGCATCGGCATGCTTAGCACGTCGTTTGGTAGAAATCCACGTGCGCGTTCTGCCAAAAGCACCATTTGCATGCACATCTTGTGGTTTTGCAGAAAACTTCATCCGCGTCTACCAAAAGATGCATGTGCATGCTTAAAACGCGTTTTCGCACAAATCCGTGCGCGGGTGCTAAAAAGAGCAGCATCGGCATGCTTAGCACGTCGTTTGGTAGAAATCCACGTGCGCGTTCTGCCAAAAGCACCATTTGCATGCACATCTTGTGGTTTTGCAGAAAACTTCATCCGCGTCTACCAAAAGATGCATGTGCATGCTTAAAACGCGTTTTCGCACAAATCCGTGCGCGGGTGCTAAAAAGAGCAGCATCGGCATGCTTAGCACGTCGTTTGGTAGAAATCCACGTGCGCGTTCTGCCAAATGCACCATTTGCATGCACATCTTGTGGTTTTGCAGAAAACTTCATCCGCGTCTACCAAAAGATGCATGTGCATGCTTAAAACGCGTTTTCGCACAAATCCGTGCGCGGGTGCTAAAAAGAGCAGCATCGGCATGCTTAGCACGTCGTTTGGTAGAAATCCACGTGCGCGTTCTGCCAAAAGCACCATTTGCATGCACATCTTGTGGTTTTGCAGAAAACTTCATCCGCGTCTACCAAAAGATGCATGTGCATGCTTAAAACGCATTTTCGCACAAATCCGTGCGCGGGTGCTAAAAAGAGCAGCATCGGCATGCTTAGCACGTCGTTTGGTAGAAATCCACGTGCGCGTTCTGCCAAAAGCACCATTTGCATGCACATCTTGTGGTTTTGCAGAAAACTTCATCCGCGTCTACCAAAAGATGCATGTGCATACTTAAAACGCGTTTTCGCACAAATCCGTGCGCGGGTGCTAAAAAGAGCAGCATCGGCATGCTTAGCACGTTGTTTGGTAGAAATCCACGTGCGCGTTCTGCCAAAAGCACCATTTGCATGCACATCTTGTGGTTTTGCAGAAAACTTCATCCGCGTCTACCAAAAGATGCATGTGCGTGCTTAAAACGCGTTTTCGCACAAATCCGTGCGCGGGTGCTAAAAAGAGCAGCATCGGCATGCTTAGCACGTCGTTTGGTAGAAATCCACGTGCGCGTTCTGCCAAAAGCACCATTTACATGCAGATCTTGTGGTTTTGCAGAAAACTTCATCCGCGTCTACCAAAAGATGCATGTGCATGCTTAAAACGCGTTTTCGCACAAATCCGTGCGCGGGTGCTAAAAAGAGCAGCATCGGCATGCTTAGCACGTCATTTGGTAGAAATCCACGTGCGCGTTCTGCCAAAAGCACCATTTGCATGCACATGTTTTTGCAGAAAACTTCATCCGCGTCTACCAAAAGATGCATGTGCATGCTTAAAACGCCTTTTCGCACAAATCCGTGCGCGGGTGCTAAAAAGAGCAGCATCGGCATGCTTAGCACGTCGTTTGGTAGAAATCCACGTGCGCGTTCTGCCAAAAGCACCATTTGCATGCACATTTTGTGGTTTTGCAGAAAACTTCATCCGCGTCTACCAAAAGATGCATGTGCATGCCTAAAACGCGTTTTCGCACAAATCCGTGCGCGGGTGCCAAAAAGAGCAGCATCGGCATGCTTAGCACGTCGTTTGGTAGAAATCCACGTGCGCGTTCTGCCAAAAGCACCATTTGCATGCACATCTTGTGGTTTTGCAGAAAACTTCATCCGCGTCTACCAAAAGATGCATGTGCATGCTTAAAACGCGTTTTCGCACAAATCCGTGCGCGGGTGCTAAAAAGAGCAGCATCGGCATGCTTAGCACGTCGTTTGGTAGAAATCCACGTGCGCGTTCTGCCAAAAGCACCATTTGCATGCACATCTTGTGGTTTTGCAGAAAACTTCATCCGCGTCTACCAAAAGATGCATGTGCATGCTTAAAACGCGTTTTCGCACAAATCCGTGCGCGGGTGCTAAAAAGAGCAGCATCGGCATGCTTAGCACGTCGTTTGGTAGAAATCCACGTGCGCGTTCTGCCAAATGCACCATTTGCATGCACATCTTGTGGTTTTGCAGAAAACTTCATCCGCGTCTACCAAAAGATGCATGTGCATGCTTAAAACGCATTTTCGCACAAATCCGTGCGCGGGTGCTAAAAAGAGCAGCATCGGCATGCTTAGCACGTCGTTTGGTAGAAATCCACGTGCGCGTTCTGCCAAAAGCACCATTTGCATGCACATCTTGTGGTTTTGCAGAAAACTTCATCCGCGTCTACCAAAAGATGCATGTGCATACTTAAAACGCGTTTTCGCACAAATCCGTGCGCGGGTGCTAAAAAGAGCAGCATCGGCATGCTTAGCACGTTGTTTGGTAGAAATCCACGTGCGCGTTCTGCCAAAAGCACCATTTGCATGCACATCTTGTGGTTTTGCAGAAAACTTCATCCGCGTCTACCAAAAGATGCATGTGCATGCTTAAAACGCGTTTTCGCACAAATCCGTGCGCGGGTGCTAAAAAGAGCAGCATCGGCATGCTTAGCACGTCGTTTGGTAGAAATCCACGTGCGCGTTCTGCCAAAAGCACCATTTGCATGCACATCTTGTGGTTTTGCAGAAAACTTCATCCGCGTCTACCAAAAGATGCATGTGCATGCTTAAAACGCGTTTTCGCACAAATCCGTGCGCGGGTGCTAAAAAGAGCAGCATCGGCATGCTTAGCACGTCGTTTGGTAGGAATCCACGTGCGCGTTCTGCCAAAAGCACCATTTGCATGCACATCGTGTGGTTTTGCAGAAAACTTCATCCGCGTCTACCAAAAGATGCATGTGCATGCTTAAAACGCGTTTTCGCACAAATCCGTGCGCGGGTGCTAAAAAGAGCAGCATCGGCATGCTTAGCACGTCGTTTGGTAGGAATCCACGTGCGCGTTCTGCCAAAAGCACCATTTGCATGCACATCTTGTGGTTTTGCAGAAAACTTCATCCGCGTCTACCAAAAGATGCATGTGCATGCTTAAAACGCGTTTTCGCACAAATCCGTGCGCGGGTGCTAAAAAGAGCAGCATCGGCATGCTTAGCACGTCGTTTGGTAGAAATCCACGTGCGCGTTCTGCCAAAAGCACCATTTGCATGCACATCTTGTGGTTTTGCAGAAAACTTCATCCGCGTCTACCAAAAGATGCATGTGCATGCTTAAAACGCATTTTCGCACAAATCCGTGCGCGGGTGCTAAAAAGAGCAGCATCGGCATGCTTAGCACGTCGTTTGGTAGAAATCCACGTGCGCGTTCTGCCAAAAGCACCATTTGCATGCACATCTTGTGGTTTTGCAGAAAACTTCATCCGCGTCTACCAAAAGATGCATGTGCATACTTAAAACGCGTTTTCGCACAAATCCGTGCGCGGGTGCTAAAAAGAGCAGCATCGGCATGCTTAGCACGTTGTTTGGTAGAAATCCACGTGCGCGTTCTGCCAAAAGCACCATTTGCATGCACATCTTGTGGTTTTGCAGAAAACTTCATCCGCGTCTACCAAAAGATGCATGTGCGTGCTTAAAACGCGTTTTCGCACAAATCCGTGCGCGGGTGCTAAAAAGAGCAGCATCGGCATGCTTAGCACGTCGTTTGGTAGAAATCCACGTGCGCGTTCTGCCAAAAGCACCATTTACATGCACATCTTGTGGTTTTGCAGAAAACTTCATCCGCGTCTACCAAAAGATGCATGTGCATGCTTAAAACGCGTTTTCGCACAAATCCGTGCGCGGGTGCTAAAAAGAGCAGCATCGGCATGCTTAGCACGTCATTTGGTAGAAATCCACGTGCGCGTTCTGCCAAAAGCACCATTTGCATGCACATGTTTTTGCAGAAAACTTCATCCGCGTCTACCAAAAGATGCATGTGCATGCTTAAAACGCGTTTTCGCACAAATCCGTGCGCGGGTGCTAAAAAGAGCAGCATCGGCATGCTTAGCACGTCGTTTGGTAGAAATCCACGTGCGCGTTCTGCCAAAAGCACCATTTGCATGCACATTTTGTGGTTTTGCAGAAAACTTCATCCGCGTCTACCAAAAGATGCATGTGCATGCCTAAAACGCGTTTTCGCACAAATCCGTGCGCGGGTGCCAAAAAGAGCAGCATCGGCATGCTTAGCACGTCGTTTGGTAGAAATCCACGTGCGCGTTCTGCCAAAAGCACCATTTGCATGCACATCTTGTGGTTTTGCAGAAAACTTCATCCGCGTCTACCAAAAGATGCATGTGCATGCTTAAAACGCGTTTTCGCACAAATCCGTGCGCGGGTGCTAAAAAGAGCAGCATCGGCATGCTTAGCACGTCGTTTGGTAGAAATCCACGTGCGCGTTCTGCCAAAAGCACCATATGCATGCACATGTTTTTGCAGAAAACTTCATCCGCGTCTACCAAAAGATGCATGTGCATGCTTAAAACGCGTTTTCGCACAAATCCGTGCGCGGGTGCTAAAAAGAGCAGCATCGGCATGCTTAGCACGTCGTTTGGTAGAAATCCACGGGCGCGTTCTGCCAAAAGCACCATTTGCATGCACATCGTGTGGTTTTGCAGAAAACTTCATCCGCGTCTACCAAAAGATGCATGTGCATGCTTAAAACGCGTTTTCGCACAAATCCGTGCGCGGGTGCTAAAAAGAGCAGCATCGGCATGCTTAGCACGTCATTTGGTAGAAATCCACGTGCGCGTTCTGCCAAAAGCACCATTTGCATGCACATGTTTTTGCAGAAAACTTCATCCGCGTCTACCAAAAGATGCATGTGCATGCTTAAAACGCGTTTTCGCACAAATCCGTGCGCGGGTGCTAAAAAGAGCAGCATCGGCATGCTTAGCACGTCGTTTGGTAGAAATCCACGTGCGCGTTCTGCCAAAAGCACCATTTGCATGCACATTTTGTGGTTTTGCAGAAAACTTCATCCGCGTCTACCAAAAGATGCATGTGCATGCCTAAAACGCGTTTTCGCACAAATCCGTGCGCGGGTGCCAAAAAGAGCAGCATCGGCATGCTTAGCACGTCGTTTGGTAGAAATCCACGTGCGCGTTCTGCCAAAAGCACCATTTGCATGCACATCTTGTGGTTTTGCAGAAAACTTCATCCGCGTCTACCAAAAGATGCATGTGCATGCTTAAAACGCGTTTTCGCACAAATCCGTGCGCGGGTGCTAAAAAGAGCAGCATCGGCATGCTTAGCACGTCGTTTGGTAGGAATCCACGTGCGCGTTCTGCCAAAAGCACCATTTGCATGCACATCGTGTGGTTTTGCAGAAAACTTCATCCGCGTCTACCAAAAGATGCATGTGCATGCTTAAAACGCGTTTTCGCACAAATCCGTGCGCGGGTGCTAAAAAGAGCAGCATCGGCATGCTTAGCACGTCGTTTGGTAGAAATCCACGTGCGCGTTCTGCCAAAAGCACCATTTGCATGCACGTCGTGTGGTTTTGCAGAAAACTTCATCCGCGTCTACCAAAAGATGCATGTGCATGCTTAAAACGCGTTTTCGCACAAATCCGTGCGCGGGTGCTAAAAAGAGCAGCATCGGCATGCTTAGCACGTCGTTTGGTAGAAATCCACGTGCGCGTTCTGCCAAAAGCACCATTTGCATGCACATCTTGTGGTTTTGCAGAAAACTTCATCCGCGTCTACCAAAAGATGCATGTGCATGCTTAAAACGCATTTTCGCACAAATCCGTGCGCGGGTGCTAAAAAGAGCAGCATCGGCATGCTTAGCACGTCGTTTGGTAGAAATCCACGTGCGCGTTCTGCCAAAAGCACCATTTGCATGCACATCTTGTGGTTTTGCAGAAAACTTCATCCGCGTCTACCAAAAGATGCATGTGCATACTTAAAACGCGTTTTCGCACAAATCCGTGCGCGGGTGCTAAAAAGAGCAGCATCGGCATGCTTAGCACGTCGTTTGGTAGAAAATCCACGTGCGTGTTCTGCCAAATGCACCATTTACATGCACATCTTGTGGTTTTGCAGAAAACTTCATCCGCGTCTACCAAAAGATGCATGTGCATGCTTAAAACGCGTTTTCGCACAAATCCGTGCGCGGGTGCTAAAAAGAGCAGCAATCGGCATGCTTAGCACGTCATTTGGTAGAAATCCACGTGCGCGTTCTGCCAAAAGCACCATTTGCATGCACATGTTTTTGCAGAAAACTTCATCCGCGTCTACCAAAAGATGCATGTGCATGCTTAAAACGCGTTTTCGCACAAATCCGTGCGCGGCGTGCTAAAAAGAGCAGCATCGGCATGCTTAGCACGTCGTTTGGTAGAAATCCACGTGCGCGTTCTGCCAAAAGCACCATTTGCATGCACATTTTGTGGTTTTGCAGAAAACTTCATCCGCGTCTACCAAAAGATGCACGTGCATGCCTAAAACGCGTTTTCGCACAAATCCGTGCGCGGGTGCCAAAAAGAGCAGCATCGGCATGCTTAGCACGTCGTTTGGTAGAAATCCACGTGCGCGTTCTGCCAAAAGCACCATTTGCATGCAGATCTTGTGGTTTTGCAGAAAACTTCATCCGCGTCTACCAAAAGATGCATGTGCATGCTTAAAACGCGTTTTCGCACAAATCCGTGCGCGGGTGCTAAAAAGAGCAGCATCGGCATGCTTAGCACGTCGTTTGGTAGAAATCCACGTGCGCGTTCTGCCAAAAGCACCATTTGCATGCACATCTTGTGGTTTTGCAGAAAACTTCATCCGCGTCTACCAAAAGATGCATGTGCATGCTTAAAACGCGTTTTCGCACAAATCCGTGCGCGGGTGCTAAAAAGAGCAGCATCGGCATGCTTAGCACGTCGTTTGGTAGAAATCCACGTGCGCGTTCTGCCAAAAGCACCATTTGCATGCACGTCGTGTGGTTTTGCAGAAAACTTCATCCGCGTCTACCAAAAGATGCATGTGCATGCTTAAAACGCGTTTTCGCACAAATCCGTGCGCGGGTGCTAAAAAGAGCAGCATCGGCATGCTTAGCACGTCGTTTGGTAGGAATCCACGTGCGCGTTCTGCCAAAAGCACCATTTGCATGCACATCTTGTGGTTTTGCAGAAAACTTCATCCGCGTCTACCAAAAGATGCATGTGCATGCTTAAAACGCGTTTTCGCACAAATCCGTCCGCGGGTGCTAAAAAGAGCAGCATCGGCATGCTTAGCGCGTCGTTTAGTAGAAATCCACGTGCGCGTTATGCCAAAAGCACCATTTGCATGCACATCTTGTGGTTTTGCAGAAAATTTCATCCGCTTCTACCAAAAGATGCATGTGCATGCTTAAAACGCGTTTTCGCACAAATGCGTGCGCGGGTGCTAAAAAGAGCAGCATCGGCATGCTTAGCACGTCGTTTGGTAGAAATCCACATGCGCGTTCTGCCAAAAGCACCATTTGCATGCACATCTTGTGGTTTTGCAGAAAACTTCATCCGCGTCTACCAAAAGATGCATGTGCATGCTTCAAACGCGTTTTCGCACGAATCCGTGCGCGGGTGCTAAAAAGAGCAGCATCGGCATGCTTAGCACGTCGCTTGGTAGAAATCCACGTGCGCGTTCTGCCAAAAGCACCATTTGCATGCACATCTTGTGGTTTTGCAGAAAACTTCATCCGCGTCTACCAAAAGATGCATGTGCATGCTTAAAACGCGTTTTCGCACAAATCCGTGCGCGGGTGCTAAAAAGAGCAGCATCGGCATGCTTAGCACGTCGTTTGGTAGAAATCCACGTGCGCGTTCTGCCAAAAGCACCATATGCATGCACATGTTTTTGCAGAAAACTTCGTCCGCGTCTACCAAAAGATGCATGTGCATGCTTAAAACGCGTTTTCGCACAAATCCGTGCGCGGGTGCTAAAAAGAGCAGCATCGGCATGCTTAGCACGTCGTTTGGTAGAAATCCACGTGCGCGTTCTGCCAAAAGCACCATTTGCATGCACATCTTGTGGTTTTGCAGAAAACTTCATCCGCGTCTACCAAAAGATGCATGTGCATGCTTAAAACGCGTTTTCGCACAAATCCGTGCGCGGGTGCTAAAAAGAGCAGCATCGGCATGCTTAGCACGTCGTTTGGTAGAAATCCACGTGCGCGTTCTGCCAAAAGCACCATTTGCATGCACATCTTGTGGTTTTGCAGAAAACTTCATCCGCGTCTACCAAAAGATGCATGTGCATGCTTAAAACGCGTTTTCGCACAAATCCGTGCGCGGGTGCTAAAAAGAGCAGCATCGGCATGCTTAGCACGTCGTTTGGTAGAAATCCACGTGCGCGTTCTGCCAAAAGCACCATTTGCATGCACATCGTGTGGTTTTGCAGAAAACTTCATCCGCGTCTACCAAAAGATGCATGTGCATGCTTAAAACGCGTTTTCGCACAAATCCGTGCGCGGGTGCTAAAAAGAGCAGCATCGGCATGCTTAGCACGTCGTTTGGTAGGAATCCACGTGCGCGTTCTGCCAAAAGCACCATTTGCATGCACATCTTGTGGTTTTGCAGAAAACTTCATCCGCGTCTACCAAAAGATGCATGTGCATGCTTAAAACGCGTTTTCGCACAAATCCGTGCGCGGGTGCTAAAAAGAGCAGCATCGGCATGCTTAGCACGTCGTTTGATAGAAATCCACGTGCGCGTTCTGCCAAAGGCACCATTTGCATACACATCTTGTGGTTTTGCAGAAAACTTCATCCGCGTCTACCAAAAGATGCATGTGCATGCTTAAAACGCGTTTTCGCACAAATCCGTGCGCGGCTGCTAAAAAGAGCAGCATCGGCATGCTTAGCACGTCGTTTGGTAGAAATCCACGTGCGCGTTCTGCCAAAAGCACCATTTGTATGCACATCTTGTGGTTTTGCAGAAAACTTCATCCGCGTCTACCAAAAGATGCACGTGCATGCTTAAAACGCATTTTCGCACAAATCCGTGCGCGGGTGCTAAAAAGAGCAGCATCGGCATGCTTAGCACGTCGTTTGGTAGAAATCCACGTGCGCGTTCTGCCAAAAGCACTATTTGCATGCACATCTTGTGGTTTTGCAGAAAACTTCATCCGCGTCTAACAAAAGATGCATGTGCATGCTTAAAACGCGTTTTCGCACAAATCCGTGCGCGGGTGCTAAAAAGAGCAGCATCGGCATGCTTAGGACGTCGTTTGGTAGAAATCCACGTGCGCGTTCTGCAAAAGCACCATTCGCATGCACATCTTGTGGTTTTGCAGAAAACTTCATCCGCGTCTACCAAAAGATGCATGTGCATGCTTAAAACGCGTTTTCGCACAAATCCGTCCGCGGGTGCTAAAAAGAGCAGCATCGGCATGCTTAGCGCGTCGTTTAGTAGAAATCCACGTGCGCGTTATGCCAAAAGCACCATTTGCATGCACGTCGTGTGGTTTTGCAGAAAACTTCATCCGCGTCTACCAAAAGATGCATGTGCATGCTTAAAACGCGTTTTCGCACAAATCCGTGCGCGGGTGCTAAAAAGAGCAGCATCGGCATGCTTAGCACGTCGTTTGGTAGAAATCCACGTGCGCGTTCTGCCAAAAGCACCATTTGCATGCACATCTTGTGGTTTTGCAGAAAACTTCATCCGCGTCTACCAAAAGATGCATGTGCATGCTTAAAACGCATTTTCGCACAAATCCGTGCGCGGGTGCTAAAAAGAGCAGCATCGGCATGCTTAGCACGTCGTTTGGTAGAAATCCACGTGCGCGTTCTGCCAAAAGCACCATTTGCATGCACATCTTGTGGTTTTGCAGAAAACTTCATCCGCGTCTACCAAAAGATGCATGTGCATACTTAAAACGCGTTTTCGCACAAATCCGTGCGCGGGTGCTAAAAAGAGCAGCATCGGCATGCTTAGCACGTCGTTTGGTAGAAATCCACGTGCGTGTTCTGCCAAATGCACCATTTACATGCACATCTTGTGGTTTTGCAGAAAACTTCATCCGCGTCTACCAAAAGATGCATGTGCATGCTTAAAACGCGTTTTCGCACAAATCCGTGCGCGGGTGCTAAAAAGAGCAGCATCGGCATGCTTAGCACGTCATTTGGTAGAAATCCACGTGCGCGTTCTGCCAAAAGCACCATTTGCATGCACATGTTTTTGCAGAAAACTTCATCCGCGTCTACCAAAAGATGCATGTGCATGCTTAAAACGCGTTTTCGCACAAATCCGTGCGCGGGTGCTAAAAAGAGCAGCATCGGCATGCTTAGCACGTCGTTTGGTAGAAATCCACGTGCGCGTTCTGCCAAAAGCACCATTTGCATGCACATTTTGTGGTTTTGCAGAAAACTTCATCCGCGTCTACCAAAAGATGCACGTGCATGCCTAAAACGCGTTTTCGCACAAATCCGTGCGCGGGTGCCAAAAAGAGCAGCATCGGCATGCTTAGCACGTCGTTTGGTAGAAATCCACGTGCGCGTTCTGCCAAAAGCACCATTTGCATGCACATCTTGTGGTTTTGCAGAAAACTTCATCCGCGTCTACCAAAAGATGCATGTGCATGCTTAAAACGCGTTTTCGCACAAATCCGTGCGCGGGTGCTAAAAAGAGCAGCATCGGCATGCTTAGCACGTCGTTTGGTAGAAATCCACGTGCGCGTTCTGCCAAAAGCACCATTTGCATGCACATCTTGTGGTTTTGCAGAAAACTTCATCCGCGTCTACCAAAAGATGCATGTGCATGCTTAAAACGCGTTTTCGCACAAATCCGTGCGCGGGTGCTAAAAAGAGCAGCATCGGCATGCTTAGCACGTCGTTTGGTAGAAATCCACGTGCGCGTTCTGCCAAAAGCACCATTTGCATGCACGTCGTGTGGTTTTGCAGAAAACTTCATCCGCGTCTACCAAAAGATGCATGTGCATGCTTAAAACGCGTTTTCGCACAAATCCGTGCGCGGGTGCTAAAAAGAGCAGCATCGGCATGCTTAGCACGTCGTTTGGTAGGAATCCACGTGCGCGTTCTGCCAAAAGCACCATTTGCATGCACATCTTGTGGTTTTGCAGAAAACTTCATCCGCGTCTACCAAAAGATGCATGTGCATGCTTAAAACGCGTTTTCGCACAAATCCGTCCGCGGGTGCTAAAAAGAGCAGCATCGGCATGCTTAGCGCGTCGTTTAGTAGAAATCCACGTGCGCGTTATGCCAAAAGCACCATTTGCATGCACATCTTGTGGTTTTGCAGAAAATTTCATCCGCTTCTACCAAAAGATGCATGTGCATGCTTAAAACGCGTTTTCGCACAAATGCGTGCGCGGGTGCTAAAAAGAGCAGCATCGGCATGCTTAGCACGTCGTTTGGTAGAAATCCACATGCGCGTTCTGCCAAAAGCACCATTTGCATGCACATCTTGTGGTTTTGCAGAAAACTTCATCCGCGTCTACCAAAAGATGCATGTGCATGCTTCAAACGCGTTTTCGCACGAATCCGTGCGCGGGTGCTAAAAAGAGCAGCATCGGCATGCTTAGCACGTCGCTTGGTAGAAATCCACGTGCGCGTTCTGCCAAAAGCACCATTTGCATGCACATCTTGTGGTTTTGCAGAAAACTTCATCCGCGTCTACCAAAAGATGCATGTGCATGCTTAAAACGCGTTTTCGCACAAATCCGTGCGCGGGTGCTAAAAAGAGCAGCATCGGCATGCTTAGCACGTCGTTTGGTAGAAATCCACGTGCGCGTTCTGCCAAAAGCACCATATGCATGCACATGTTTTTGCAGAAAACTTCGTCCGCGTCTACCAAAAGATGCATGTGCATGCTTAAAACGCGTTTTCGCACAAATCCGTGCGCGGGTGCTAAAAAGAGCAGCATCGGCATGCTTAGCACGTCGTTTGGTAGAAATCCACGTGCGCGTTCTGCCAAAAGCACCATTTGCATGCACATCTTGTGGTTTTGCAGAAAACTTCATCCGCGTCTACCAAAAGATGCATGTGCATGCTTAAAACGCGTTTTCGCACAAATCCGTGCGCGGGTGCTAAAAAGAGCAGCATCGGCATGCTTAGCACGTCGTTTGGTAGAAATCCACGTGCGCGTTCTGCCAAAAGCACCATTTGCATGCACATCTTGTGGTTTTGCAGAAAACTTCATCCGCGTCTACCAAAAGATGCATGTGCATGCTTAAAACGCGTTTTCGCACAAATCCGTGCGCGGGTGCTAAAAAGAGCAGCATCGGCATGCTTAGCACGTCGTTTGGTAGAAATCCACGTGCGCGTTCTGCCAAAAGCACCATTTGCATGCACATCGTGTGGTTTTGCAGAAAACTTCATCCGCGTCTACCAAAAGATGCATGTGCATGCTTAAAACGCGTTTTCGCACAAATCCGTGCGCGGGTGCTAAAAAGAGCAGCATCGGCATGCTTAGCACGTCGTTTGGTAGGAATCCACGTGCGCGTTCTGCCAAAAGCACCATTTGCATGCACATCTTGTGGTTTTGCAGAAAACTTCATCCGCGTCTACCAAAAGATGCATGTGCATGCTTAAAACGCGTTTTCGCACAAATCCGTGCGCGGGTGCTAAAAAGAGCAGCATCGGCATGCTTAGCACGTCGTTTGATAGAAATCCACGTGCGCGTTCTGCCAAAGGCACCATTTGCATACACATCTTGTGGTTTTGCAGAAAACTTCATCCGCGTCTACCAAAAGATGCATGTGCATGCTTAAAACGCGTTTTCGCACAAATCCGTGCGCGGCTGCTAAAAAGAGCAGCATCGGCATGCTTAGCACGTCGTTTGGTAGAAATCCACGTGCGCGTTCTGCCAAAAGCACCATTTGCATGCACATCTTGTGGTTTTGCAGAAAACTTCATCCGCGTCTACCAAAAGATGCACGTGCATGCTTAAAACGCATTTTCGCACAAATCCGTGCGCGGGTGCTAAAAAGAGCAGCATCGGCATGCTTAGCACGTCGTTTGGTAGAAATCCACGTGCGCGTTCTGCCAAAAGCACTATTTGCATGCACATCTTGTGGTTTTGCAGAAAACTTCATCCGCGTCTAACAAAAGATGCATGTGCATGCTTAAAACGCGTTTTCGCACAAATCCGTGCGCGGGTGCTAAAAAGAGCAGCATCGGCATGCTTAGGACGTCGTTTGGTAGAAATCCACGTGCGCGTTCTGCCAAAAGCACCATTCGCATGCACATCTTGTGGTTTTGCAGAAAACTTCATCCGCGTCTACCAAAAGATGCATGTGCATGCTTAAAACGCGTTTTCGCACAAATCCGTCCGCGGGTGCTAAAAAGAGCAGCATCGGCATGCTTAGCGCGTCGTTTAGTAGAAATCCACGTGCGCGTTATGCCAAAAGCACCATTTGCATGCACATCTTGTGGTTTTGCAGAAAATTTCATCCGCGTCTACCAAAAGATGCATGTGCATGCTTAAAACGCGTTTTCGCACAAATGCGTGCGCGGGTGCTAAAAAGAGCAGCATCGGCATGCTTAGCACGTCGTTTGGTAGAAATCCACGTGCGCGTTCTGCCAAAAGCACCATTTGCATGCACATCTTGTGGTTTTGCAGAAAACTTCATCCGCGTCTACCAAAAGATGCATGTGCATGCTTAAAACGCGTTTTCGCACAAATCCGTGCGCGGGTGCTAAAAAGAGCAGCATCGGCATGCTTAGCACGTCGCTTGGTAGAAATCCACGTGCGCGTACTGCCAAAAGCACCATTTGCATGCACATCTTGTGGTTTTGCAGAAAACTTCATCCGCGTCTACCAAAAGATGCATGTGCATGCTTAAAACGCGTTTTCGCACAAATCCGTGCGCGGGTGCTAAAAAGAGCAGCATCGGCATGCTTAGCACGTCGTTTGGTAGAAATCCACGTGCGCGTTCTGCCAAAAGCACCATATGCATGCACATGTTTTTGCAGAAAACTTCATCCGCGTCTACCAAAAGATGCATGTGCATGCTTAAAACGCGTTTTCGCACAAATCCGTGCGCGGGTGCTAAAAAGAGCAGCATCGGCATGCTTAGCACGTCGTTTGGTAGAAATCCACGTGCGCGTTCTGCCAAAAGCACCATTTGCATGCACATCGTGTGGTTTTGCAGAAAACTTCATCCGCGTCTACCAAAAGATGCATGTGCATGCTTAAAACGCGTTTTCGCACAAATCCGTGCGCGGGTGCTAAAAAGAGCAGCATCGGCATGCTTAGCACGTCATTTGGTAGAAATCCACGTGCGCGTTCTGCCAAAAGCACCATTTGCATGCACATGTTTTTGCAGAAAACTTCATCCGCGTCTACCAAAAGATGCATGTGCATGCTTAAAACGCGTTTTCGCACAAATCCGTGCGCGGGTGCTAAAAAGAGCAGCATCGGCATGCTTAGCACGTCGTTTGGTAGAAATCCACGTGCGCGTTCTGCCAAAAGCACCATTTGCATGCACATTTTGTGGTTTTGCAGAAAACTTCATCCGCGTCTACCAAAAGATGCATGTGCATGCCTAAAACGCGTTTTCGCACAAATCCGTGCGCGGGTGCCAAAAAGAGCAGCATCGGCATGCTTAGCACGTCGTTTGGTAGAAATCCACGTGCGCGTTCTGCCAAAAGCACCATTTGCATGCACATCTTGTGGTTTTGCAGAAAACTTCATCCGCGTCTACCAAAAGATGCATGTGCATGCTTAAAACGCGTTTTCGCACAAATCCGTGCGCGGGTGCTAAAAAGAGCAGCATCGGCATGCTTAGCACGTCGTTTGGTAGGAATCCACGTGCGCGTTCTGCCAAAAGCACCATTTGCATGCACATCGTGTGGTTTTGCAGAAAACTTCATCCGCGTCTACCAAAAGATGCATGTGCATGCTTAAAACGCGTTTTCGCACAAATCCGTGCGCGGGTGCTAAAAAGAGCAGCATCGGCATGCTTAGCACGTCGTTTGGTAGAAATCCACGTGCGCGTTCTGCCAAAAGCACCATTTGCATGCACGTCGTGTGGTTTTGCAGAAAACTTCATCCGCGTCTACCAAAAGATGCATGTGCATGCTTAAAACGCGTTTTCGCACAAATCCGTGCGCGGGTGCTAAAAAGAGCAGCATCGGCATGCTTAGCACGTCGTTTGGTAGAAATCCACGTGCGCGTTCTGCCAAAAGCACCATTTGCATGCACATCTTGTGGTTTTGCAGAAAACTTCATCCGCGTCTACCAAAAGATGCATGTGCATGCTTAAAACGCATTTTCGCACAAATCCGTGCGCGGGTGCTAAAAAGAGCAGCATCGGCATGCTTAGCACGTCGTTTGGTAGAAATCCACGTGCGCGTTCTGCCAAAAGCACCATTTGCATGCACATCTTGTGGTTTTGCAGAAAACTTCATCCGCGTCTACCAAAAGATGCATGTGCATACTTAAAACGCGTTTTCGCACAAATCCGTGCGCGGGTGCTAAAAAGAGCAGCATCGGCATGCTTAGCACGTCGTTTGGTAGAAATCCACGTGCGTGTTCTGCCAAATGCACCATTTACATGCACATCTTGTGGTTTTGCAGAAAACTTCATCCGCGTCTACCAAAAGATGCATGTGCATGCTTAAAACGCGTTTTCGCACAAATCCGTGCGCGGGTGCTAAAAAGAGCAGCATCGGCATGCTTAGCACGTCATTTGGTAGAAATCCACGTGCGCGTTCTGCCAAAAGCACCATTTGCATGCACATGTTTTTGCAGAAAACTTCATCCGCGTCTACCAAAAGATGCATGTGCATGCTTAAAACGCGTTTTCGCACAAATCCGTGCGCGGGTGCTAAAAAGAGCAGCATCGGCATGCTTAGCACGTCGTTTGGTAGAAATCCACGTGCGCGTTCTGCCAAAAGCACCATTTGCATGCACATTTTGTGGTTTTGCAGAAAACTTCATCCGCGTCTACCAAAAGATGCACGTGCATGCCTAAAACGCGTTTTCGCACAAATCCGTGCGCGGGTGCCAAAAAGAGCAGCATCGGCATGCTTAGCACGTCGTTTGGTAGAAATCCACGTGCGCGTTCTGCCAAAAGCACCATTTGCATGCACATCTTGTGGTTTTGCAGAAAACTTCATCCGCGTCTACCAAAAGATGCATGTGCATGCTTAAAACGCGTTTTCGCACAAATCCGTGCGCGGGTGCTAAAAAGAGCAGCATCGGCATGCTTAGCACGTCGTTTGGTAGAAATCCACGTGCGCGTTCTGCCAAAAGCACCATTTGCATGCACATCTTGTGGTTTTGCAGAAAACTTCATCCGCGTCTACCAAAAGATGCATGTGCATGCTTAAAACGCGTTTTCGCACAAATCCGTGCGCGGGTGCTAAAAAGAGCAGCATCGGCATGCTTAGCACGTCGTTTGGTAGAAATCCACGTGCGCGTTCTGCCAAAAGCACCATTTGCATGCACGTCGTGTGGTTTTGCAGAAAACTTCATCCGCGTCTACCAAAAGATGCATGTGCATGCTTAAAACGCGTTTTCGCACAAATCCGTGCGCGGGTGCTAAAAAGAGCAGCATCGGCATGCTTAGCACGTCGTTTGGTAGGAATCCACGTGCGCGTTCTGCCAAAAGCACCATTTGCATGCACATCTTGTGGTTTTGCAGAAAACTTCATCCGCGTCTACCAAAAGATGCATGTGCATGCTTAAAACGCGTTTTCGCACAAATCCGTCCGCGGGTGCTAAAAAGAGCAGCATCGGCATGCTTAGCGCGTCGTTTAGTAGAAATCCACGTGCGCGTTATGCCAAAAGCACCATTTGCATGCACATCTTGTGGTTTTGCAGAAAATTTCATCCGCTTCTACCAAAAGATGCATGTGCATGCTTAAAACGCGTTTTCGCACAAATGCGTGCGCGGGTGCTAAAAAGAGCAGCATCGGCATGCTTAGCACGTCGTTTGGTAGAAATCCACATGCGCGTTCTGCCAAAAGCACCATTTGCATGCACATCTTGTGGTTTTGCAGAAAACTTCATCCGCGTCTACCAAAAGATGCATGTGCATGCTTCAAACGCGTTTTCGCACGAATCCGTGCGCGGGTGCTAAAAAGAGCAGCATCGGCATGCTTAGCACGTCGCTTGGTAGAAATCCACGTGCGCGTTCTGCCAAAAGCACCATTTGCATGCACATCTTGTGGTTTTGCAGAAAACTTCATCCGCGTCTACCAAAAGATGCATGTGCATGCTTAAAACGCGTTTTCGCACAAATCCGTGCGCGGGTGCTAAAAAGAGCAGCATCGGCATGCTTAGCACGTCGTTTGGTAGAAATCCACGTGCGCGTTCTGCCAAAAGCACCATATGCATGCACATGTTTTTGCAGAAAACTTCGTCCGCGTCTACCAAAAGATGCATGTGCATGCTTAAAACGCGTTTTCGCACAAATCCGTGCGCGGGTGCTAAAAAGAGCAGCATCGGCATGCTTAGCACGTCGTTTGGTAGAAATCCACATGCGCGTTCTGCCAAAAGCACCATTTGCATGCACATCTTGTGGTTTTGCAGAAAACTTCATCCGCGTCTACCAAAAGATGCATGTGCATGCTTAAAACGCGTTTTCGCACAAATCCGTGCGCGGGTGCTAAAAAGAGCAGCATCGGCATGCTTAGCACGTCGTTTGGTAGAAATCCACGTGCGCGTTCTGCCAAAAGCACCATTTGCATGCACATCTTGTGGTTTTGCAGAAAACTTCATCCGCGTCTACCAAAAGATGCATGTGCATGCTTAAAACGCGTTTTCGCACAAATCCGTGCGCGGGTGCTAAAAAGAGCAGCATCGGCATGCTTAGCACGTCGTTTGGTAGAAATCCACGTGCGCGTTCTGCCAAAAGCACCATTTGCATGCACATCGTGTGGTTTTGCAGAAAACTTCATCCGCGTCTACCAAAAGATGCATGTGCATGCTTAAAACGCGTTTTCGCACAAATCCGTGCGCGGGTGCTAAAAAGAGCAGCATCGGCATGCTTAGCACGTCGTTTGGTAGGAATCCACGTGCGCGTTCTGCCAAAAGCACCATTTGCATGCACATCTTGTGGTTTTGCAGAAAACTTCATCCGCGTCTACCAAAAGATGCATGTGCATGCTTAAAACGCGTTTTCGCACAAATCCGTGCGCGGGTGCTAAAAAGAGCAGCATCGGCATGCTTAGCACGTCGTTTGATAGAAATCCACGTGCGCGTTCTGCCAAAGGCACCATTTGCATACACATCTTGTGGTTTTGCAGAAAACTTCATCCGCGTCTACCAAAAGATGCATGTGCATGCTTAAAACGCGTTTTCGCACAAATCCGTGCGCGGCTGCTAAAAAGAGCAGCATCGGCATGCTTAGCACGTCGTTTGGTAGAAATCCACGTGCGCGTTCTGCCAAAAGCACCATTTGCATGCACATCTTGTGGTTTTGCAGAAAACTTCATCCGCGTCTACCAAAAGATGCACGTGCATGCTTAAAACGCATTTTCGCACAAATCCGTGCGCGGGTGCTAAAAAGAGCAGCATCGGCATGCTTAGCACGTCGTTTGGTAGAAATCCACGTGCGCGTTCTGCCAAAAGCACTATTTGCATGCACATCTTGTGGTTTTGCAGAAAACTTCATCCGCGTCTAACAAAAGATGCATGTGCATGCTTAAAACGCGTTTTCGCACAAATCCGTGCGCGGGTGCTAAAAAGAGCAGCATCGGCATGCTTAGGACGTCGTTTGGTAGAAATCCACGTGCGCGTTCTGCCAAAAGCACCATTCGCATGCACATCTTGTGGTTTTGCAGAAAACTTCATCCGCGTCTACCAAAAGATGCATGTGCATGCTTAAAACGCGTTTTCGCACAAATCCGTCCGCGGGTGCTAAAAAGAGCAGCATCGGCATGCTTAGCGCGTCGTTTAGTAGAAATCCACGTGCGCGTTATGCCAAAAGCACCATTTGCATGCACATCTTGTGGTTTTGCAGAAAATTTCATCCGCGTCTACCAAAAGATGCATGTGCATGCTTAAAACGCGTTTTCGCACAAATGCGTGCGCGGGTGCTAAAAAGAGCAGCATCGGCATGCTTAGCACGTCGTTTGGTAGAAATCCACGTGCGCGTTCTGCCAAAAGCACCATTTGCATGCACATCTTGTGGTTTTGCAGAAAACTTCATCCGCGTCTACCAAAAGATGCATGTGCATGCTTAAAACGCGTTTTCGCACAAATCTGTGCGCGGGTGCTAAAAAGAGCAGCATCGGCATGCTTAGCACGTCGCTTGGTAGAAATCCACGTGCGCGTACTGCCAAAAGCACCATTTGCATGCACATCTTGTGGTTTTGCAGAAAACTTCATCCGCGTCTACCAAAAGATGCATGTGCATGCTTAAAACGCGTTTTCGCACAAATCCGTGCGCGGGTGCTAAAAAGAGCAGCATCGGCATGCTTAGCACGTCGTTTGGTAGAAATCCACGTGCGCGTTCTGCCAAAAGCACCATATGCATGCACATGTTTTTGCAGAAAACTTCATCCGCGTCTACCAAAAGATGCATGTGCATGCTTAAAACGCGTTTTCGCACAAATCCGTGCGCGGGTGCTAAAAAGAGCAGCATCGGCATGCTTAGCAGGTCGTTTGGTCGAAATCCACGAGCGCGTTCTGCCAAAAGCACCATTTGCATGCACATCTTGTGGGTTTGCAGAAAACTTCATCCGCGTCTACCAAAAGATGCATGTGCATGCCTAAAACGCGTTTTCGCACAAATCCGTGTGCGGGTGCTAAAAAGAGCAGCATCGGCATGCTTAGCACGTCGTTTGGTAGAAATCCACGTGCGCGTTCTGCCAAAAGCACCATTTGCATGCACATGTTTTTGCAGAAAACTTCATCCGCGTCTACCAAAAGATGCGTGTGCATGCTTAAAACGCGTTTTCGCACAAATCCGTGCGCGGGTGCTAAAAAGAGCAGCATCGGCATGCTTAGCACGTCGTTTGGTAGAAATCCACGTGCGCGTTCAGCCAAAAGCACCATTTGCATGCACATCTTGTGGTATTGCAGAAAACTTCATCCGCGTCTACCAAAAGATGCATGTGCATGCTTAAAACGCGTTTTCGCACAAATCCGTGCGCGGGTGCTAAAAAGAGCAGCATCGGCATGCTTAGCACGTCGTTTGGTAGAAATCCACGTGCGCGTTCTGCCAAAAGCACCATTTGCATGCACATCTTGTGGTTTTGCAGAAAACTTCATCCGCGTCTACCAAAAGATGCATGTGCATGCTTAAAACGCGTTTTCGCACAAATCCGTGCGCGGGTGCTAAAAAGAGCAGCATCGGCATGCTTAGCACGTCGTTTGGTAGAAATCCACGTGCGCGTTCTGCCAAAAGCACCATTTGCATGCACATCGTGTGGTTTTGCAGAAAACTTCATCCGCGTCTACCAAAAGATGCATGTGCATGCTTAAAACGCGTTTTCGCACAAATCCGTGCGCGGGTGCTAAAAAGAGCAGCATCGGCATGCTTAGCACGTCATTTGGTAGAAATCCACGTGCGCGTTCTGCCAAAAGCACCATTTGCATGCACATGTTTTTGCAGAAAACTTCATCCGCGTCTACCAAAAGATGCATGTGCATGCTTAAAACGCGTTTTCGCACAAATCCGTGCGCGGGTGCTAAAAAGAGCAGCATCGGCATGCTTAGCACGTCGTTTGGTAGAAATCCACGTGCGCGTTCTGCCAAAAGCACCATTTGCATGCACATTTTGTGGTTTTGCAGAAAACTTCATCCGCGTCTACCAAAAGATGCACGTGCATGCCTAAAACGCGTTTTCGCACAAATCCGTGCGCGGGTGCCAAAAAGAGCAGCATCGGCATGCTTAGCACGTCGTTTGGTAGAAATCCACGTGCGCGTTCTGCCAAAAGCACCATTTGCATGCACATCTTGTGGTTTTGCAGAAAACTTCATCCGCGTCTACCAAAAGATGCATGTGCATGCTTAAAACGCGTTTTCGCACAAATCCGTGCGCGGGTGCTAAAAAGAGCAGCATCGGCATGCTTAGCACGTCGTTTGGTAGAAATCCACGTGCGCGTTCTGCCAAAAGCACCATTTGCATGCACATCTTGTGGTTTTGCAGAAAACTTCATCCGCGTCTACCAAAAGATGCATGTGCATGCTTAAAACGCGTTTTCGCACAAATCCGTGCGCGGGTGCTAAAAAGAGCAGCATCGGCATGCTTAGCACGTCGTTTGGTAGAAATCCACGTGCGCGTTCTGCCAAAAGCACCATTTGCATGCACATCGTGTGGTTTTGCAGAAAACTTCATCCGCGTCTACCAAAAGATGCATGTGCATGCTTAAAACTCCGTTTTCGCACAAATCCGTGCGCGGGTGCTAAAAAGAGCAGCATCGGCATGCTTAGCACGTCATTTGGTAGAAATCCACGTGCGCGTTCTGCCAAAAGCACCATTTGCATGCACATGTTTTTGCAGAAAACTTCATCCGCGTCTACCAAAAGATGCATGTGCATGCTTAAAACGCGTTTTCGCACAAATCCGTGCGCGGGTGCTAAAAAGAGCAGCATCGGCATGCTTAGCACGTCGTTTGGTAGAAATCCACGTGCGCGTTCTGCCAAAAGCACCATTTGCATGCACATTTTGTGGTTTTGCAGAAAACTTCATCCGCGTCTACCAAAAGATGCATGTGCATGCCTAAAACGCGTTTTCGCACAAATCCGTGCGCGGGTGCCAAAAAGAGCAGCATCGGCATGCTTAGCACGTCGTTTGGTAGAAATCCACGTGCGCGTTCTGCCAAAAGCACCATTTGCATGCACATCTTGTGGTTTTGCAGAAAACTTCATCCGCGTCTACCAAAAGATGCATGTGCATGCTTAAAACGCGTTTTCGCACAAATCCGTGCGCGGGTGCTAAAAAGAGCAGCATCGGCATGCTTAGCACGTCGTTTGGTAGAAATCCACGTGCGCGTTCTGCCAAAAGCACCATTTGCATGCACATCTTGTGGTTTTGCAGAAAACTTCATCCGCGTCTAC
Source organism: Dermacentor andersoni (assembly GCF_023375885.2). Taxonomy (NCBI): domain Eukaryota; kingdom Metazoa; phylum Arthropoda; class Arachnida; order Ixodida; family Ixodidae; genus Dermacentor; species Dermacentor andersoni. The sequence goes on from NW_027314786.1 coordinate 228,920, forward strand.
CAAAAGATGCATGTGCATGCTTAAAACGCGTTTTCGCACAAATCCGTGCGCGGGTGCTAAAAAGAGCAGCATCGGCATGCTTAGCACGTCGTTTGGTAGAAATCCACGTGCGCGTTCTGCCAAAAGCACCATTTGCATGCACGTCGTGTGGTTTTGCAGAAAACTTCATCCGCGTCTACCAAAAGATGCATGTGCATGCTTAAAACGCGTTTTCGCACAAATCCGTGCGCGGGTGCTAAAAAGAGCAGCATCGGCATGCTTAGCACGTCGTTTGGTAGGAATCCACGTGCGCGTTCTGCCAAAAGCACCATTTGCATGCACATCTTGTGGTTTTGCAGAAAACTTCATCCGCGTCTACCAAAAGATGCATGTGCATGCTTAAAACGCGTTTTCGCACAAATCCGTCCGCGGGTGCTAAAAAGAGCAGCATCGGCATGCTTAGCGCGTCGTTTAGTAGAAATCCACGTGCGCGTTATGCCAAAAGCACCATTTGCATGCACATCTTGTGGTTTTGCAGAAAATTTCATCCGCTTCTACCAAAAGATGCATGTGCATGCTTAAAACGCGTTTTCGCACAAATGCGTGCGCGGGTGCTAAAAAGAGCAGCATCGGCATGCTTAGCACGTCGTTTGGTAGAAATCCACATGCGCGTTCTGCCAAAAGCACCATTTGCATGCACATCTTGTGGTTTTGCAGAAAACTTCATCCGCGTCTACCAAAAGATGCATGTGCATGCTTCAAACGCGTTTTCGCACGAATCCGTGCGCGGGTGCTAAAAAGAGCAGCATCGGCATGCTTAGCACGTCGCTTGGTAGAAATCCACGTGCGCGTTCTGCCAAAAGCACCATTTGCATGCACATCTTGTGGTTTTGCAGAAAACTTCATCCGCGTCTACCAAAAGATGCATGTGCATGCTTAAAACGCGTTTTCGCACAAATCCGTGCGCGGGTGCTAAAAAGAGCAGCATCGGCATGCTTAGCACGTCGTTTGGTAGAAATCCACGTGCGCGTTCTGCCAAAAGCACCATATGCATGCACATGTTTTTGCAGAAAACTTCGTCCGCGTCTACCAAAAGATGCATGTGCATGCTTAAAACGCGTTTTCGCACAAATCCGTGCGCGGGTGCTAAAAAGAGCAGCATCGGCATGCTTAGCACGTCGTTTGGTAGAAATCCACGTGCGCGTTCTGCCAAAAGCACCATTTGCAGCACATTTTGTGGTTTTGCAGAAAACTTCATCCGCGTCTACCAAAAGATGCATGTGCATGCCTAAAACGCGTTTTCGCACAAATCCGTGCGCGGGTGCCAAAAATAGCAGCATCGGCATGCTTAGCACGTCGTTTGGTAGAAATCCACGTGCGCGTTCTGCCAAAAGCACCATTTGCATGCACATCTTGTGGTTTTGCAGAAAACTTCATCCGCGTCTACCAAAAGATGCATGTGCATGCTTAAAACGCGTTTTCGCACAAATCCGTGCGCGGGTGCTAAAAAGAGCAGCATCGGCATGCTTAGCACGTCGTTTGGTAGAAATCCACGTGCGCGTTCTGCCAAAAGCACCATTTGCATGCACATCTTGTGGTTTTGCAGAAAACTTCATCCGCGTCTACCAAAAGATGCATGTGCATGCTTAAAACGCGTTTTCGCACAAATCCGTGCGCGGGTGCTAAAAAGAGCAGCATCGGCATGCTTAGCACGTCGTTTGGTAGAAATCCACGTGCGCGTTCTGCCAAAAGCACCATTTGCATGCACATCGTGTGGTTTTGCAGAAAACTTCATCCGCGTCTACCAAAAGATGCATGTGCATGCTTAAAACGCGTTTTCGCACAAATCCGTGCGCGGGTGCTAAAAAGAGCAGCATCGGCATGCTTAGCACGTCGTTTGGTAGGAATCCACGTGCGCGTTCTGCCAAAAGCACCATTTGCATGCACATCTTGTGGTTTTGCAGAAAACTTCATCCGCGTCTACCAAAAGATGCATGTGCATGCTTAAAACGCGTTTTCGCACAAATCCGTGCGCGGGTGCTAAAAAGAGCAGCATCGGCATGCTTAGCACGTCGTTTGGTAGAAATCCACGTGCGCGTTCTGCCAAAGGCACCATTTGCATACACATCTTGTGGTTTTGCAGAAAACTTCATCCGCGTCTACCAAAAGATGCATGTGCATGCTTAAAACACGTTTTCGCACAAATCCGTGCGCGGCTGCTAAAAAGAGCAGCATCGGCATGCTTAGCACGTCGTTTGGTAGAAATCCACGTGCGCGTTCTGCCAAAAGCACCATTTGCATGCACATCTTGTGGTTTTGCAGAAAACTTCATCCGCGTCTACCAAAAGATGCACGTGCATGCTTAAAACGCATTTTCGCACAAATCCGTGCGCGGGTGCTAAAAAGAGCAGCATCGGCATGCTTAGCACGTCGTTTGGTAGAAATCCACGTGCGCGTTCTGCCAAAAGCACTATTTGCATGCACATCTTGTGGTTTTGTAGAAAACTTCATCCGCGTCTAACAAAAGATGCATGTGCATGCTTAAAACGCGTTTTCGCACAAATCCGTGCGCGGGTGCTAAAAAGAGCAGCATCGGCATGCTTAGGACGTCGTTTGGTAGAAATCCACGTGCGCGTTCTGCCAAAAGCACCATTCGCATGCACATCTTGTGGTTTTGCAGAAAACTTCATCCGCGTCTACCAAAAGATGCATGTGCATGCTTAAAACGCGTTTTCGCACAAATCCGTCCGCGGGTGCTAAAAAGAGCAGCATCGGCATGCTTAGCGCGTCGTTTGGTAGAAATCCACGTGCGCGTTCAGCCAAAAGCACCATTTGCATGCACATCTTGTGGTATTGCAGAAAACTTCATCCGCGTCTACCAAAAGATGCATGTGCATGCTTAAAACGCGTTTTCGCACAAATCCGTGCGCGGGTGCTAAAAAGAGCAGCATCGGCATGCTTAGCACGTCGTTTGGTAGAAATCCACGTGCGCGTTCTGCCAAAAGCACCATTTGCATGCACATCTTGTGGTTTTGCAGAAAACTTCATCCGCGTCTACCAAAAGATGCATGTGCATGCTTAAAACGCGTTTTCGCACAAATCCGTGCGCGGGTGCTAAAAAGAGCAGCATCGGCATGCTTAGCACGTCGTTTGGTAGAAATCCACGTGCGCGTTCTGCCAAAAGCACCATTTGCATGCACATCGTGTGGTTTTGCAGAAAACTTCATCCGCGTCTACCAAAAGATGCATGTGCATGCTTAAAACGCGTTTTCGCACAAATCCGTGCGCGGGTGCTAAAAAGAGCAGCATCGGCATGCTTAGCACGTCATTTGGTAGAAATCCACGTGCGCGTTCTGCCAAAAGCACCATTTGCATGCACATGTTTTTGCAGAAAACTTCATCCGCGTCTACCAAAAGATGCATGTGCATGCTTAAAACGCGTTTTCGCACAAATCCGTGCGCGGGTGCTAAAAAGAGCAGCATCGGCATGCTTAGCACGTCGTTTGGTAGAAATCCACGTGCGCGTTCTGCCAAAAGCACCATTTGCATGCACATTTTGTGGTTTTGCAGAAAACTTCATCCGCGTCTACCAAAAGATGCACGTGCATGCCTAAAACGCGTTTTCGCACAAATCCGTGCGCGGGTGCCAAAAAGAGCAGCATCGGCATGCTTAGCACGTCGTTTGGTAGAAATCCACGTGCGCGTTCTGCCAAAAGCACCATTTGCATGCACATCTTGTGGTTTTGCAGAAAACTTCATCCGCGTCTACCAAAAGATGCATGTGCATGCTTAAAACGCGTTTTCGCACAAATCCGTGCGCGGGTGCTAAAAAGAGCAGCATCGGCATGCTTAGCACGTCGTTTGGTAGAAATCCACGTGCGCGTTCTGCCAAAAGCACCATTTGCATGCACATCTTGTGGTTTTGCAGAAAACTTCATCCGCGTCTACCAAAAGATGCATGTGCATGCTTAAAACGCGTTTTCGCACAAATCCGTGCGCGGGTGCTAAAAAGAGCAGCATCGGCATGCTTAGCACGTCGTTTGGTAGAAATCCACGTGCGCGTTCTGCCAAAAGCACCATTTGCATGCACATCGTGTGGTTTTGCAGAAAACTTCATCCGCGTCTACCAAAAGATGCATGTGCATGCTTAAAACTCCGTTTTCGCACAAATCCGTGCGCGGGTGCTAAAAAGAGCAGCATCGGCATGCTTAGCACGTCATTTGGTAGAAATCCACGTGCGCGTTCTGCCAAAAGCACCATTTGCATGCACATGTTTTTGCAGAAAACTTCATCCGCGTCTACCAAAAGATGCATGTGCATGCTTAAAACGCGTTTTCGCACAAATCCGTGCGCGGGTGCTAAAAAGAGCAGCATCGGCATGCTTAGCACGTCGTTTGGTAGAAATCCACGTGCGCGTTCTGCCAAAAGCACCATTTGCATGCACATTTTGTGGTTTTGCAGAAAACTTCATCCGCGTCTACCAAAAGATGCATGTGCATGCCTAAAACGCGTTTTCGCACAAATCCGTGCGCGGGTGCCAAAAAGAGCAGCATCGGCATGCTTAGCACGTCGTTTGGTAGAAATCCACGTGCGCGTTCTGCCAAAAGCACCATTTGCATGCACATCTTGTGGTTTTGCAGAAAACTTCATCCGCGTCTACCAAAAGATGCATGTGCATGCTTAAAACGCGTTTTCGCACAAATCCGTGCGCGGGTGCTAAAAAGAGCAGCATCGGCATGCTTAGCACGTCGTTTGGTAGAAATCCACGTGCGCGTTCTGCCAAAAGCACCATTTGCATGCACATCTTGTGGTTTTGCAGAAAACTTCATCCGCGTCTACCAAAAGATGCATGTGCATGCTTAAAACGCGTTTTCGCACAAATCCGTGCGCGGGTGCTAAAAAGAGCAGCATCGGCATGCTTAGCACGTCGTTTGGTAGAAATCCACGTGCGCGTTCTGCCAAAAGCACCATTTGCATGCACGTCGTGTGGTTTTGCAGAAAACTTCATCCGCGTCTACCAAAAGATGCATGTGCATGCTTAAAACGCGTTTTCGCACAAATCCGTGCGCGGGTGCTAAAAAGAGCAGCATCGGCATGCTTAGCACGTCGTTTGGTAGGAATCCACGTGCGCGTTCTGCCAAAAGCACCATTTGCATGCACATCTTGTGGTTTTGCAGAAAACTTCATCCGCGTCTACCAAAAGATGCATGTGCATGCTTAAAACGCGTTTTCGCACAAATCCGTCCGCGGGTGCTAAAAAGAGCAGCATCGGCATGCTTAGCGCGTCGTTTAGTAGAAATCCACGTGCGCGTTATGCCAAAAGCACCATTTGCATGCACATCTTGTGGTTTTGCAGAAAATTTCATCCGCTTCTACCAAAAGATGCATGTGCATGCTTAAAACGCGTTTTCGCACAAATGCGTGCGCGGGTGCTAAAAAGAGCAGCATCGGCATGCTTAGCACGTCGTTTGGTAGAAATCCACATGCGCGTTCTGCCAAAAGCACCATTTGCATGCACATCTTGTGGTTTTGCAGAAAACTTCATCCGCGTCTACCAAAAGATGCATGTGCATGCTTCAAACGCGTTTTCGCACGAATCCGTGCGCGGGTGCTAAAAAGAGCAGCATCGGCATGCTTAGCACGTCGCTTGGTAGAAATCCACGTGCGCGTTCTGCCAAAAGCACCATTTGCATGCACATCTTGTGGTTTTGCAGAAAACTTCATCCGCGTCTACCAAAAGATGCATGTGCATGCTTAAAACGCGTTTTCGCACAAATCCGTGCGCGGGTGCTAAAAAGAGCAGCATCGGCATGCTTAGCACGTCGTTTGGTAGAAATCCACGTGCGCGTTCTGCCAAAAGCACCATATGCATGCACATGTTTTTGCAGAAAACTTCGTCCGCGTCTACCAAAAGATGCATGTGCATGCTTAAAACGCGTTTTCGCACAAATCCGTGCGCGGGTGCTAAAAAGAGCAGCATCGGCATGCTTAGCACGTCGTTTGGTAGAAATCCACGTGCGCGTTCTGCCAAAAGCACCATTTGCAGCACATTTTGTGGTTTTGCAGAAAACTTCATCCGCGTCTACCAAAAGATGCATGTGCATGCCTAAAACGCGTTTTCGCACAAATCCGTGCGCGGGTGCCAAAAATAGCAGCATCGGCATGCTTAGCACGTCGTTTGGTAGAAATCCACGTGCGCGTTCTGCCAAAAGCACCATTTGCATGCACATCTTGTGGTTTTGCAGAAAACTTCATCCGCGTCTACCAAAAGATGCATGTGCATGCTTAAAACGCGTTTTCGCACAAATCCGTGCGCGGGTGCTAAAAAGAGCAGCATCGGCATGCTTAGCACGTCGTTTGGTAGAAATCCACGTGCGCGTTCTGCCAAAAGCACCATTTGCATGCACATCTTGTGGTTTTGCAGAAAACTTCATCCGCGTCTACCAAAAGATGCATGTGCATGCTTAAAACGCGTTTTCGCACAAATCCGTGCGCGGGTGCTAAAAAGAGCAGCATCGGCATGCTTAGCACGTCGTTTGGTAGAAATCCACGTGCGCGTTCTGCCAAAAGCACCATTTGCATGCACATCGTGTGGTTTTGCAGAAAACTTCATCCGCGTCTACCAAAAGATGCATGTGCATGCTTAAAACGCGTTTTCGCACAAATCCGTGCGCGGGTGCTAAAAAGAGCAGCATCGGCATGCTTAGCACGTCGTTTGGTAGGAATCCACGTGCGCGTTCTGCCAAAAGCACCATTTGCATGCACATCTTGTGGTTTTGCAGAAAACTTCATCCGCGTCTACCAAAAGATGCATGTGCATGCTTAAAACGCGTTTTCGCACAAATCCGTGCGCGGGTGCTAAAAAGAGCAGCATCGGCATGCTTAGCACGTCGTTTGGTAGAAATCCACGTGCGCGTTCTGCCAAAGGCACCATTTGCATACACATCTTGTGGTTTTGCAGAAAACTTCATCCGCGTCTACCAAAAGATGCATGTGCATGCTTAAAACACGTTTTCGCACAAATCCGTGCGCGGCTGCTAAAAAGAGCAGCATCGGCATGCTTAGCACGTCGTTTGGTAGAAATCCACGTGCGCGTTCTGCCAAAAGCACCATTTGCATGCACATCTTGTGGTTTTGCAGAAAACTTCATCCGCGTCTACCAAAAGATGCACGTGCATGCTTAAAACGCATTTTCGCACAAATCCGTGCGCGGGTGCTAAAAAGAGCAGCATCGGCATGCTTAGCACGTCGTTTGGTAGAAATCCACGTGCGCGTTCTGCCAAAAGCACTATTTGCATGCACATCTTGTGGTTTTGTAGAAAACTTCATCCGCGTCTAACAAAAGATGCATGTGCATGCTTAAAACGCGTTTTCGCACAAATCCGTGCGCGGGTGCTAAAAAGAGCAGCATCGGCATGCTTAGGACGTCGTTTGGTAGAAATCCACGTGCGCGTTCTGCCAAAAGCACCATTCGCATGCACATCTTGTGGTTTTGCAGAAAACTTCATCCGCGTCTACCAAAAGATGCATGTGCATGCTTAAAACGCGTTTTCGCACAAATCCGTCCGCGGGTGCTAAAAAGAGCAGCATCGGCATGCTTAGCGCGTCGTTTAGTAGAAATCCACGTGCGCGTTATGCCAAAAGCACCATTTGCATGCACATCTTGTGGTTTTGCAGAAAATTTCATCCGCGTCTACCAAAAGATGCATGTGCATGCTTAAAACGCGTTTTCGCACAAATGCGTGCGCGGGTGCTAAAAAGAGCAGCATCGGCATGCTTAGCACGTCGTTTGGTAGAAATCCACATGCGCGTTCTGCCAAAAGCACCATTTGCATGCACATCTTGTGGTTTTGCAGAAAACTTCATCCGCGTCTACCAAAAGATGCATGTGCATGCTTAAAACGCGTTTTCGCACAAATCCGTGCGCGGGTGCTAAAAAGAGCAGCATCGGCATGCTTAGCACGTCGCTTGGTAGAAATCCACGTGCGCGTTCTGCCAAAAGCACCATTTGCATGCACATCTTGTGGTTTTGCAGAAAACTTCATCCGCGTCTACCAAAAGATGCATGTGCATGCTTAAAACGCGTTTTCGCACAAATCCGTGCGCGGGTGCTAAAAAGAGCAGCATCGGCATGCTTAGCACGTCGTTTGGTAGAAATCCACGTGCGCGTTCTGCCAAAAGCACCATATGCATGCACATGTTTTTGCAGAAAACTTCATCCGCGTCTACCAAAAGATGCATGTGCATGCTTAAAACGCGTTTTCGCACAAATCCGTGCGCGGGTGCTAAAAAGAGCAGCATCGGCATGCTTAGCAGGTCGTTTGGTCGAAATCCACGAGCGCGTTCTGCCAAAAGCACCATTTGCATGCACATCTTGTGGGTTTGCAGAAAACTTCATCCGCGTCTACCAAAAGATGCATGTGCATGCCTAAAACGCGTTTTCGCACAAATCCGTGCGCGGGTGCTAAAAAGAGCAGCATCGGCATGCTTAGCACGTCGTTTGGTAGAAATCCACGTGCGCGTTCTGCCAAAAGCACCATTTGCATGCACATGTTTTTGCAGAAAACTTCATCCGCGTCTACCAAAAGATGCGTGTGCATGCTTAAAACGCGTTTTCGCACAAATCCGAGCGCGGGTGCTAAAAAGAGCAGCATCGGCATGCTTAGCACGTCGTTTGGTAGAAATCCACGTGCGCGTTCAGCCAAAAGCACCATTTGCATGCACATCTTGTGGTATTGCAGAAAACTTCATCCGCGTCTACCAAAAGATGCATGTGCATGCTTAAAACGCGTTTTCGCACAAATCCGTGCGCGGGTGCTAAAAAGAGCAGCATCGGCATGCTTAGCACGTCGTTTGGTAGAAATCCACGTGCGCGTTCTGCCAAAAGCACCATTTGCATGCACATCTTGTGGTTTTGCAGAAAACTTCATCCGCGTCTACCAAAAGATGCATGTGCATGCTTAAAACGCGTTTTCGCACAAATCCGTGCGCGGGTGCTAAAAAGAGCAGCATCGGCATGCTTAGCACGTCGTTTGGTAGAAATCCACGTGCGCGTTCTGCCAAAAGCACCATTTGCATGCACATCGTGTGGTTTTGCAGAAAACTTCATCCGCGTCTACCAAAAGATGCATGTGCATGCTTAAAACGCGTTTTCGCACAAATCCGTGCGCGGGTGCTAAAAAGAGCAGCATCGGCATGCTTAGCACGTCGTTTGGTAGGAATCCACGTGCGCGTTCTGCCAAAAGCACCATTTGCATGCACATCTTGTGGTTTTGCAGAAAACTTCATCCGCGTCTACCAAAAGATGCATGTGCATGCTTAAAACGCGTTTTCGCACAAATCCGTGCGCGGGTGCTAAAAAGAGCAGCATCGGCATGCTTAGCACGTCGTTTGGTAGAAATCCACGTGCGCGTTCTGCCAAAGGCACCATTTGCATACACATCTTGTGGTTTTGCAGAAAACTTCATCCGCGTCTACCAAAAGATGCATGTGCATGCTTAAAACGCGTTTTCGCACAAATCCGTGCGCGGCTGCTAAAAAGAGCAGCATCGGCATGCTTAGCACGTCGTTTGGTAGAAATCCACGTGCGCGTTCTGCCAAAAGCACCATTTGCATGCACATCTTGTGGTTTTGCAGAAAACTTCATCCGCGTCTACCAAAAGATGCACGTGCATGCTTAAAACGCATTTTCGCACAAATCCGTGCGCGGGTGCTAAAAAGAGCAGCATCGGCATGCTTAGCACGTCGTTTGGTAGAAATCCACGTGCGCGTTCTGCCAAAAGCACTATTTGCATGCACATCTTGTGGTTTTGCAGAAAACTTCATCCGCGTCTAACAAAAGATGCATGTGCATGCTTAAAACGCGTTTTCGCACAAATCCGTGCGCGGGTGCTAAAAAGAGCAGCATCGGCATGCTTAGGACGTCGTTTGGTAGAAATCCACGTGCGCGTTCTGCCAAAAGCACCATTCGCATGCACATCTTGTGGTTTTGCAGAAAACTTCATCCGCGTCTACCAAAAGATGCATGTGCATGCTTAAAACGCGTTTTCGCACAAATCCGTCCGCGGGTGCTAAAAAGAGCAGCATCGGCATGCTTAGCGCGTCGTTTAGTAGAAATCCACGTGCGCGTTATGCCAAAAGCACCATTTGCATGCACATCTTGTGGTTTTGCAGAAAATTTCATCCGCGTCTACCAAAAGATGCATGTGCATGCTTAAAACGCGTTTTCGCACAAATGCGTGCGCGGGTGCTAAAAAGAGCAGCATCGGCATGCTTAGCACGTCGTTTGGTAGAAATCCACATGCGCGTTCTGCCAAAAGCACCATTTGCATGCACATCTTGTGGTTTTGCAGAAAACTTCATCCGCGTCTACCAAAAGATGCATGTGCATGCTTAAAACGCGTTTTCGCACAAATCCGTGCGCGGGTGCTAAAAAGAGCAGCATCGGCGTGCTTAGCACGTCATTTGGTAGAAATCCACGTGCGCGTTCTGCCAAAAGCACCATTTGCATGCACATGTTTTTGCAGAAAACTTCATCCGCGTCTACCAAAAGATGCATGTGCATGCTTAAAACGCCTTTTCGCACAAATCCGTGCGCGGGTGCTAAAAAGAGCAGCATCGGCATGCTTAGCACGTCGTTTGGTAGAAATCCACGTCCGCGTTCTGCCAAAAGCACCATTTGCATGCACATTGTGTGGTTTTGCAGAAAACTTCATCCGCGTCTACCAAAAGATGCATGTGCATGCCTAAAACGCGTTTTCGCACAAATCCGTGCGCGGGTGCCAAAAAGAGCAGCATCGGCATGCTTAGCACGTCGTTTGGTAGAAATCCACGTGCGCGTTCTGCCAAAAGCACCATTTGCATGCACATCTTGTGGTTTTGCAGAAAACTTCATCCGCGTCTACCAAAAGATGCATGTGCATGCTTAAAACGCGTTTTCGCACAAATCCGTGCGCGGGTGCTAAAAAGAGCAGCATCGGCATGCTTAGCACGTCGTTTGGTAGAAATCCACGTGCGCGTTCTGCCAAAAGCACCATTTGCATGCACATCTTGTGGTTTTGCAGAAAACTTCATCCGCGTCTACCAAAAGATGCATGTGCATGCTTAAAACGCGTTTTCGCACAAATCCGTGCGCGGGTGCTAAAAAGAGCAGCATCGGCATGCTTAGCACGTCGTTTGGTAGAAATCCACGTGCGCGTTCTGCCAAATGCACCATTTGCATGCACATCTTGTGGTTTTGCAGAAAACTTCATCCGCGTCTACCAAAAGATGCATGTGCATGCTTAAAACGCATTTTCGCACAAATCCGTGCGCGGGTGCTAAAAAGAGCAGCATCGGCATGCTTAGCACGTCGTTTGGTAGAAATCCACGTGCGCGTTCTGCCAAAAGCACCATTTGCATGCACATCTTGTGGTTTTGCAGAAAACTTCATCCGCGTCTACCAAAAGATGCATGTGCATACTTAAAACGCGTTTTCGCACAAATCCGTGCGCGGGTGCTAAAAAGAGCAGCATCGGCATGCTTAGCACGTTGTTTGGTAGAAATCCACGTGCGCGTTCTGCCAAAAGCACCATTTGCATGCACATCTTGTGGTTTTGCAGAAAACTTCATCCGCGTCTACCAAAAGATGCATGTGCATGCTTAAAACGCGTTTTCGCACAAATCCGTGCGCGGGTGCTAAAAAGAGCAGCATCGGCATGCTTAGCACGTCGTTTGGTAGAAATCCACGTGCGCGTTCTGCCAAAAGCACCATTTGCATGCACATCTTGTGGTTTTGCAGAAAACTTCATCCGCGTCTACCAAAAGATGCATGTGCATGCTTAAAACGCGTTTTCGCACAAATCCGTGCGCGGGTGCTAAAAAGAGCAGCATCGGCATGCTTAGCACGTCGTTTGGTAGGAATCCACGTGCGCGTTCTGCCAAAAGCACCATTTGCATGCACATCGTGTGGTTTTGCAGAAAACTTCATCCGCGTCTACCAAAAGATGCATGTGCATGCTTAAAACGCGTTTTCGCACAAATCCGTTCGCGGGTGCTAAAAAGAGCAGCATCGGCATGCTTAGCACGTCGTTTGGTAGGAATCCACGTGCGCGTTCTGCCAAAAGCACCATTTGCATGCACATCTTGTGGTTTTGCAGAAAACTTCATCCGCGTCTACCAAAAGATGCATGTGCATGCTTAAAACGCGTTTTCGCACAAATCCGTGCGCGGGTGCTAAAAAGAGCAGCATCGGCATGCTTAGCACGTCGTTTGGTAGAAATCCACGTGCGCGTTCTGCCAAAAGCACCATTTGCATGCACATCTTGTGGTTTTGCAGAAAACTTCATCCGCGTCTACCAAAAGATGCATGTGCATGCTTAAAACGCATTTTCGCACAAATCCGTGCGCGGGTGCTAAAAAGAGCAGCATCGGCATGCTTAGCACGTCGTTTGGTAGAAATCCACGTGCGCGTTCTGCCAAAAGCACCATTTGCATGCACATCTTGTGGTTTTGCAGAAAACTTCATCCGCGTCTACCAAAAGATGCATGTGCATACTTAAAACGCGTTTTCGCACAAATCCGTGCGCGGGTGCTAAAAAGAGCAGCATCGGCATGCTTAGCACGTTGTTTGGTAGAAATCCACGTGCGCGTTCTGCCAAAAGCACCATTTGCATGCACATCTTGTGGTTTTGCAGAAAACTTCATCCGCGTCTACCAAAAGATGCATGTGCGTGCTTAAAACGCGTTTTCGCACAAATCCGTGCGCGGGTGCTAAAAAGAGCAGCATCGGCATGCTTAGCACGTCGTTTGGTAGAAATCCACGTGCGCGTTCTGCCAAAAGCACCATTTACATGCACATCTTGTGGTTTTGCAGAAAACTTCATCCGCGTCTACCAAAAGATGCATGTGCATGCTTAAAACGCGTTTTCGCACAAATCCGTGCGCGGGTGCTAAAAAGAGCAGCATCGGCATGCTTAGCACGTTGTTTGGTAGAAATCCACGTGCGCGTTCTGCCAAAAGCACCATTTGCATGCACATCTTGTGGTTTTGCAGAAAACTTCATCCGCGTCTACCAAAAGATGCATGTGCATGCTTAAAACGCGTTTTCGCACAAATCCGTGCGCGGGTGCTAAAAAGAGCAGCATCGGCATGCTTAGCACGTCGTTTGGTAGAAATCCACGTGCGCGTTCTGCCAAAAGCACCATTTGCATGCACATCTTGTGGTTTTGCAGAAAACTTCATCCGCGTCTACCAAAAGATGCATGTGCATGCTTAAAACGCATTTTCGCACAAATCCGTGCGCGGGTGCTAAAAAGAGCAGCATCGGCATGCTTAGCACGTCGTTTGGTAGAAATCCACGTGCGCGTTCTGCCAAAAGCACCATTTGCATGCACATCTTGTGGTTTTGCAGAAAACTTCATCCGCGTCTACCAAAAGATGCATGTGCATACTTAAAACGCGTTTTCGCACAAATCCGTGCGCGGGTGCTAAAAAGAGCAGCATCGGCATGCTTAGCACGTTGTTTGGTAGAAATCCACGTGCGCGTTCTGCCAAAAGTAACATTTGCATGCACATCTTGTGGTTTTGCAGAAAACTTCATCCGCGTCTACCAAAAGATGCATGTGCGTGCTTAAAACGCGTTTTCGCACAAATCCGTGCGCGGGTGCTAAAAAGAGCAGCATCGGCATGCTTAGCACGTCGTTTGGTAGAAATCCACGTGCGCGTTCTGCCAAAAGCACCATTTACATGCACATCTTGTGGTTTTGCAGAAAACTTCATCCGCGTCTACCAAAAGATGCATGTGCATGCTTAAAACGCGTTTTCGCACAAATCCGTGCGCGGGTGCTAAAAAGAGCAGCATCGGCATGCTTAGCACGTCATTTGGTAGAAATCCACGTGCGCGTTCTGCCAAAAGCACCATTTGCATGCACATGTTTTTGCAGAAAACTTCATCCGCGTCTACCAAAAGATGCATGTGCATGCTTAAAACGCGTTTTCGCACAAATCCGTGCGCGGGTGCTAAAAAGAGCAGCATCGGCATGCTTAGCACGTCGTTTGGTAGAAATCCACGTGCGCGTTCTGCCAAAAGCACCATTTGCATGCACATTTTGTGGTTTTGCAGAAAACTTCATCCGCGTCTACCAAAAGATGCATGTGCATGCCTAAAACGCGTTTTCGCACAAATCCGTGCGCGGGTGCCAAAAAGAGCAGCATCGGCATGCTTAGCACGTCGTTTGGTAGAAATCCACGTGCGCGTTCTGCCAAAAGCACCATTTGCATGCACATCTTGTGGTTTTGCAGAAAACTTCATCCGCGTCTACCAAAAGATGCATGTGCATGCTTAAAACGCGTTTTCGCACAAATCCGTGCGCGGGTGCTAAAAAGAGCAGCATCGGCATGCTTAGCACGTCGTTTGGTAGAAATCCACGTGCGCGTTCTGCCAAAAGCACCATATGCATGCACATGTTTTTGCAGAAAACTTCATCCGCGTCTACCAAAAGATGCATGTGCATGCTTAAAACGCGTTTTCGCACAAATCCGTGCGCGGGTGCTAAAAAGAGCAGCATCGGCATGCTTAGCACGTCGTTTGGTAGAAATCCACGTGCGCGTTCTGCCAAAAGCACCATTTGCATGCACATCGTGTGGTTTTGCAGAAAACTTCATCCGCGTCTACCAAAAGATGCATGTGCATGCTTAAAACGCGTTTTCGCACAAATCCGTGCGCGGGTGCTAAAAAGAGCAGCATCGGCATGCTTAGCACGTCATTTGGTAGAAATCCACGTGCGCGTTCTGCCAAAAGCACCATTTGCATGCACATGTTTTTGCAGAAAACTTCATCCGCGTCTACCAAAAGATGCATGTGCATGCTTAAAACGCGTTTTCGCACAAATCCGTGCGCGGGTGCTAAAAAGAGCAGCATCGGCATGCTTAGCACGTCGTTTGGTAGAAATCCACGTGCGCGTTCTGCCAAAAGCACCATTTGCATGCACATTTTGTGGTTTTGCAGAAAACTTCATCCGCGTCTACCAAAAGATGCATGTGCATGCCTAAAACGCGTTTTCGCACAAATCCGTGCGCGGGTGCCAAAAAGAGCAGCATCGGCATGCTTAGCACGTCGTTTGGTAGAAATCCACGTGCGCGTTCTGCCAAAAGCACCATTTGCATGCACATCTTGTGGTTTTGCAGAAAACTTCATCCGCGTCTACCAAAAGATGCATGTGCATGCTTAAAACGCGTTTTCGCACAAATCCGTGCGCGGGTGCTAAAAAGAGCAGCATCGGCATGCTTAGCACGTCGTTTGGTAGGAATCCACGTGCGCGTTCTGCCAAAAGCACCATTTGCATGCACATCGTGTGGTTTTGCAGAAAACTTCATCCGCGTCTACCAAAAGATGCATGTGCATGCTTAAAACGCGTTTTCGCACAAATCCGTGCGCGGGTGCTAAAAAGAGCAGCATCGGCATGCTTAGCACGTCGTTTGGTAGAAATCCACGTGCGTGTTCTGCCAAATGCACCATTTACATGCACATCTTGTGGTTTTGCAGAAAACTTCATCCGCGTCTACCAAAAGATGCATGTGCATGCTTAAAACGCGTTTTCGCACAAATCCGTGCGCGGGTGCTAAAAAGAGCAGCATCGGCATGCTTAGCACGTCATTTGGTAGAAATCCACGTGCGCGTTCTGCCAAAAGCACCATTTGCATGCACATGTTTTTGCAGAAAACTTCATCCGCGTCTACCAAAAGATGCATGTGCATGCTTAAAACGCGTTTTCGCACAAATCCGTGCGCGGGTGCTAAAAAGAGCAGCATGGGCATGCTTAGCACGTCGTTTGGTAGAAATCCACGTGCGCGTTCTGCCAAAAGCACCATTTGCATGCACATTTTGTGGTTTTGCAGAAAACTTCATCCGCGTCTACCAAAAGATGCACGTGCATGCCTAAAACGCGTTTTCGCACAAATCCGTGCGCGGGTGCCAAAAAGAGCAGCATCGGCATGCTTAGCACGTCGTTTGGTAGAAATCCACGTGCGCGTTCTGCCAAAAGCACCATTTGCATGCACATCTTGTGGTTTTGCAGAAAACTTCATCCGCGTCTACCAAAAGATGCATGTGCATGCTTAAAACGCGTTTTCGCACAAATCCGTGCGCGGGTGCTAAAAAGAGCAGCATCGGCATGCTTAGCACGTCGTTTGGTAGAAATCCACGTGCGCGTTCTGCCAAAAGCACCATTTGCATGCACATCTTGTGGTTTTGCAGAAAACTTCATCCGCGTCTACCAAAAGATGCATGTGCATGCTTAAAACGCGTTTTCGCACAAATCCGTGCGCGGGTGCTAAAAAGAGCAGCATCGGCATGCTTAGCACGTCGTTTGGTAGAAATCCACGTGCGCGTTCTGCCAAAAGCACCATTTGCATGCACGTCGTGTGGTTTTGCAGAAAACTTCATCCGCGTCTACCAAAAGATGCATGTGCATGCTTAAAACGCGTTTTCGCACAAATCCGTGCGCGGGTGCTAAAAAGAGCAGCATCGGCATGCTTAGCACGTCGTTTGGTAGGAATCCACGTGCGCGTTCTGCCAAAAGCACCATTTGCATGCACATCTTGTGGTTTTGCAGAAAACTTCATCCGCGTCTACCAAAAGATGCATGTGCATGCTTAAAACGCGTTTTCGCACAAATCCGTCCGCGGGTGCTAAAAAGAGCAGCATCGGCATGCTTAGCGCGTCGTTTAGTAGAAATCCACGTGCGCGTTATGCCAAAAGCACCATTTGCATGCACATCTTGTGGTTTTGCAGAAAATTTCATCCGCTTCTACCAAAAGATGCATGTGCATGCTTAAAACGCGTTTTCGCACAAATGCGTGCGCGGGTGCTAAAAAGAGCAGCATCGGCATGCTTAGCACGTCGTTTGGTAGAAATCCACATGCGCGTTCTGCCAAAAGCACCATTTGCATGCACATCTTGTGGTTTTGCAGAAAACTTCATCCGCGTCTACCAAAAGATGCATGTGCATGCTTCAAACGCGTTTTCGCACGAATCCGTGCGCGGGTGCTAAAAAGAGCAGCATCGGCATGCTTAGCACGTCGCTTGGTAGAAATCCACGTGCGCGTTCTGCCAAAAGCACCATTTGCATGCACATCTTGTGGTTTTGCAGAAAACTTCATCCGCGTCTACCAAAAGATGCATGTGCATGCTTAAAACGCGTTTTCGCACAAATCCGTGCGCGGGTGCTAAAAAGAGCAGCATTGGCATGCTTAGCACGTCGTTTGGTAGAAATCCACGTGCGCGTTCTGCCAAAAGCACCATATGCATGCACATGTTTTTGCAGAAAACTTCGTCCGCGTCTACCAAAAGATGCATGTGCATGCTTAAAACGCGTTTTCGCACAAATCCGTGCGCGGGTGCTAAAAAGAGCAGCATCGGCATGCTTAGCACGTCGTTTGGTAGAAATCCACGTGCGCGTTCTGCCAAAAGCACCATTTGCAGCACATTTTGTGGTTTTGCAGAAAACTTCATCCGCGTCTACCAAAAGATGCATGTGCATGCCTAAAACGCGTTTTCGCACAAATCCGTGCGCGGGTGCCAAAAATAGCAGCATCGGCATGCTTAGCACGTCGTTTGGTAGAAATCCACGTGCGCGTTCTGCCAAAAGCACCATTTGCATGCACATCTTGTGGTTTTGCAGAAAACTTCATCCGCGTCTACCAAAAGATGCATGTGCATGCTTAAAACGCGTTTTCGCACAAATCCGTGCGCGGGTGCTAAAAAGAGCAGCATCGGCATGCTTAGCACGTCGTTTGGTAGAAATCCACGTGCGCGTTCTGCCAAAAGCACCATTTGCATGCACATCTTGTGGTTTTGCAGAAAACTTCATCCGCGTCTACCAAAAGATGCATGTGCATGCTTAAAACGCGTTTTCGCACAAATCCGTGCGCGGGTGCTAAAAAGAGCAGCATCGGCATGCTTAGCACGTCGTTTGGTAGAAATCCACGTGCGCGTTCTGCCAAAAGCACCATTTGCATGCACATCGTGTGGTTTTGCAGAAAACTTCATCCGCGTCTACCAAAAGATGCATGTGCATGCTTAAAACGCGTTTTCGCACAAATCCGTGCGCGGGTGCTAAAAAGAGCAGCATCGGCATGCTTAGCACGTCGTTTGGTAGGAATCCACGTGCGCGTTCTGCCAAAAGCACCATTTGCATGCACATCTTGTGGTTTTGCAGAAAACTTCATCCGCGTCTACCAAAAGATGCATGTGCATGCTTAAAACGCGTTTTCGCACAAATCCGTGCGCGGGTGCTAAAAAGAGCAGCATCGGCATGCTTAGCACGTCGTTTGATAGAAATCCACGTGCGCGTTCTGCCAAAGGCACCATTTGCATACACATCTTGTGGTTTTGCAGAAAACTTCATCCGCGTCTACCAAAAGATGCATGTGCATGCTTAAAACGCGTTTTCGCACAAATCCGTGCGCGGCTGCTAAAAAGAGCAGCATCGGCATGCTTAGCACGTCGTTTGGTAGAAATCCACGTGCGCGTTCTGCCAAAAGCACCATTTGCATGCACATCTTGTGGTTTTGCAGAAAACTTCATCCGCGTCTACCAAAAGATGCACGTGCATGCTTAAAACGCATTTTCGCACAAATCCGTGCGCGGGTGCTAAAAAGAGCAGCATCGGCATGCTTAGCACGTCGTTTGGTAGAAATCCACGTGCGCGTTCTGCCAAAAGCACTATTTGCATGCACATCTTGTGGTTTTGCAGAAAACTTCATCCGCGTCTAACAAAAGATGCATGTGCATGCTTAAAACGCGTTTTCGCACAAATCCGTGCGCGGGTGCTAAAAAGAGCAGCATCGGCATGCTTAGGACGTCGTTTGGTAGAAATCCACGTGCGCGTTCTGCCAAAAGCACCATTCGCATGCACATCTTGTGGTTTTGCAGAAAACTTCATCCGCGTCTACCAAAAGATGCATGTGCATGCTTAAAACGCGTTTTCGCACAAATCCGTCCGCGGGTGCTAAAAAGAGCAGCATCGGCATGCTTAGCGCGTCGTTTAGTAGAAATCCACGTGCGCGTTATGCCAAAAGCACCATTTGCATGCACATCTTGTGGTTTTGCAGAAAATTTCATCCGCGTCTACCAAAAGATGCATGTGCATGCTTAAAACGCGTTTTCGCACAAATGCGTGCGCGGGTGCTAAAAAGAGCAGCATCGGCATGCTTAGCACGTCGTTTGGTAGAAATCCACATGCGCGTTCTGCCAAAAGCACCATTTGCATGCACATCTTGTGGTTTTGCAGAAAACTTCATCCGCGTCTACCAAAAGATGCATGTGCATGCTTAAAACGCGTTTTCGCACAAATCCGTGCGCGGGTGCTAAAAAGAGCAGCATCGGCATGCTTAGCACGTCGCTTGGTAGAAATCCACGTGCGCGTACTGCCAAAAGCACCATTTGCATGCACATCTTGTGGTTTTGCAGAAAACTTCATCCGCGTCTACCAAAAGATGCATGTGCATGCTTAAAACGCGTTTTCGCACAAATCCGTGCGCGGGTTCTAAAAAGAGCAGCATCGGCATGCTTAGCACGTCGTTTGGTAGAAATCCACGTGCGCGTTCTGCCAAAAGCACCATATGCATGCACATGTTTTTGCAGAAAACTTCATCCGCGTCTACCAAAAGATGCATGTGCATGCTTAAAACGCGTTTTCGCACAAATCCGTGCGCGGGTGCTAAAAAGAGCAGCATCGGCATGCTTAGCAGGTCGTTTGGTCGAAATCCACGAGCGCGTTCTGCCAAAAGCACCATTTGCATGCACATCTTGTGGGTTTGCAGAAAACTTCATCCGCGTCTACCAAAAGATGCATGTGCATGCCTAAAACGCGTTTTCGCACAAATCCGTGCGCGGGTGCTAAAAAGAGCAGCATCGGCATGCTTAGCACGTCGTTTGGTAGAAATCCACGTGCGCGTTCTGCCAAAAGCACCATTTGCATGCACATGTTTTTGCAGAAAACTTCATCCGCGTCTACCAAAAGATGCGTGTGCATGCTTAAAACGCGTTTTCGCACAAATCCGTGCGCGGGTGCTAAAAAGAGCAGCATCGGCATGCTTAGCAAGTCGTTTGGTAGAAATCCACGTGCGCGTTCAGCCAAAAGCACCATTTGCATGCACATCTTGTGGTATTGCAGAAAACTTCATCCGCGTCTACCAAAAGATGCATGTGCATGCTTAAAACGCGTTTTCGCACAAATCCGTGCGCGGGTGCTAAAAAGAGCAGCATCGGCATGCTTAGCACGTCGTTTGGTAGAAATCCACGTGCGCGTTCTGCCAAAAGCACCATTTGCATGCACATCTTGTGGTTTTGCAGAAAACTTCATCCGCGTCTACCAAAAGATGCATGTGCATGCTTAAAACGCGTTTTCGCACAAATCCGTGCGCGGGTGCTAAAAAGAGCAGCATCGGCATGCTTAGCACGTCGTTTGGTAGAAATCCACGTGCGCGTTCTGCCAAAAGCACCATTTGCATGCACATCGTGTGGTTTTGCAGAAAACTTCATCCGCGTCTACCAAAAGATGCATGTGCATGCTTAAAACGCGTTTTCGCACAAATCCGTGCGCGGGTGCTAAAAAGAGCAGCATCGGCATGCTTAGCACGTCATTTGGTAGAAATCCACGTGCGCGTTCTGCCAAAAGCACCATTTGCATGCACATGTTTTTGCAGAAAACTTCATCCGCGTCTACCAAAAGATGCATGTGCATGCTTAAAACGCGTTTTCGCACAAATCCGTGCGCGGGTGCTAAAAAGAGCAGCATCGGCATGCTTAGCACGTCGTTTGGTAGAAATCCACGTGCGCGTTCTGCCAAAAGCACCATTTGCATGCACATTTTGTGGTTTTGCAGAAAACTTCATCCGCGTCTACCAAAAGATGCACGTGCATGCCTAAAACGCGTTTTCGCACAAATCCGTGCGCGGGTGCCAAAAAGAGCAGCATCGGCATGCTTAGCACGTCGTTTGGTAGAAATCCACGTGCGCGTTCTGCCAAAAGCACCATTTGCATGCACATCTTGTGGTTTTGCAGAAAACTTCATCCGCGTCTACCAAAAGATGCATGTGCATGCTTAAAACGCGTTTTCGCACAAATCCGTGCGCGGGTGCTAAAAAGAGCAGCATCGGCATGCTTAGCACGTCGTTTGGTAGAAATCCACGTGCGCGTTCTGCCAAAAGCACCATTTGCATGCACATCTTGTGGTTTTGCAGAAAACTTCATCCGCGTCTACCAAAAGATGCATGTGCATGCTTAAAACGCGTTTTCGCACAAATCCGTGCGCGGGTGCTAAAAAGAGCAGCATCGGCATGCTTAGCACGTCGTTTGGTAGAAATCCACGTGCGCGTTCTGCCAAAAGCACCATTTGCATGCACATTGTGTGGTTTTGCAGAAAACTTCATCCGCGTCTACCAAAAGATGCATGTGCATGCTTAAAACGCGTTTTCGCACAAATCCGTGCGCGGGTGCTAAAAAGAGCAGCATCGGCATGCTTAGCACGTCGTTTGGTAGAAATCCACGTGCGCGTTCTGCCAAAAGCACCATTTGCATGCACATCTTGTGGTTTTGCAGAAAACTTCATCTGCGTCTACCAAAAGATGCATGTGCATGCTTAAAACGCGTTTTCGCACAAATCCGTGCGCGGGTGCTAAAAAGAGCAGCATCGGCATGCTTAGCACGTCGTTTGGTAGAAATCCACGTGCGCGTTCTGCCAAAAGCACCATTTGCATGCACATCGTGTGGTTTTGCAGAAAACTTCATCCGCGTCTACCAAAAGATGCATGTGCATGCTTAAAACGCGTTTTCGCACAAATCCGTGCGCGGGTGCTAAAAAGAGCAGCATCGGCATGCTTAGCACGTCATTTGGTAGAAATCCACGTGCGCGTTCTGCCAAAAGCACCATATGCATGCACATGTTTTTGCAGAAAACTTCATCCGCGTCTACCAAAAGATGCATGTGCATGCTTAAAACGCGTTTTCGCACAAATCCGTGCGCGGGTGCTAAAAAGAGCAGCATCGGCATGCTTAGCAGGTCGTTTGGTCGAAATCCACGAGCGCGTTCTGCCAAAAGCACCATTTGCATGCACATCTTGTGGGTTTGCAGAAAACTTCATCCGCGTCTACCAAAAGATGCATGTGCATGCCTAAAACGCGTTTTCGCACAAATCCGTGCGCGGGTGCTAAAAAGAGCAGCATCGGCATGCTTAGCACGTCGTTTGGTAGAAATCCACGTGCGCGTTCTGCCAAAAGCACCATTTGCATGCACATGTTTTTGCAGAAAACTTCATCCGCGTCTACCAAAAGATGCGTGTGCATGCTTAAAACGCGTTTTCGCACAAATCCGTGCGCGGGTGCTAAAAAGAGCAGCATCGGCATGCTTAGCACGTCGTTTGGTAGAAATCCACGTGCGCGTTCAGCCAAAAGCACCATTTGCATGCACATCTTGTGGTATTGCAGAAAACTTCATCCGCGTCTACCAAAAGATGCATGTGCATGCTTAAAACGCGTTTTCGCACAAATCCGTGCGCGGGTGCTAAAAAGAGCAGCATCGGCATGCTTAGCACGTCGTTTGGTAGAAATCCACGTGCGCGTTCTGCCAAAAGCACCATTTGCATGCACATCTTGTGGTTTTGCAGAAAACTTCATCCGCGTCTACCAAAAGATGCATGTGCATGCTTAAAACGCGTTTTCGCACAAATCCGTGCGCGGGTGCTAAAAAGAGCAGCATCGGCATGCTTAGCACGTCGTTTGGTAGAAATCCACGTGCGCGTTCTGCCAAAAGCACCATTTGCATGCACATCGTGTGGTTTAGCAGAAAACTTCATCCGCGTCTACCAAAAGATGCATGTGCATGCTTAAAACGCGTTTTCGCACAAATCCGTGCGCGGGTGCTAAAAAGAGCAGCATCGGCATGCTTAGCACGTCATTTGGTAGAAATCCACGTGCGCGTTCTGCCAAAAGCACCATTTGCATGCACATGTTTTTGCAGAAAACTTCATCCGCGTCTACCAAAAGATGCATGTGCATGCTTAAAACGCGTTTTCGCACAAATCCGTGCGCGGGTGCTAAAAAGAGCAGCATCGGCATGCTTAGCACGTCGTTTGGTAGAAATCCACGTGCGCGTTCTGCCAAAAGCACCATTTGCATGCACATTTTGTGGTTTTGCAGAAAACTTCATCCGCGTCTACCAAAAGATGCACGTGCATGCCTAAAACGCGTTTTCGCACAAATCCGTGCGCGGGTGCCAAAAAGAGCAGCATCGGCATGCTTAGCACGTCGTTTGGTAGAAATCCACGTGCGCGTTCTGCCAAAAGCACCATTTGCATGCACATCTTGTGGTTTTGCAGAAAACTTCATCCGCGTCTACCAAAAGATGCATGTGCATGCTTAAAACGCGTTTTCGCACAAATCCGTGCGCGGGTGCTAAAAAGAGCAGCATCGGCATGCTTAGCACGTCGTTTGGTAGAAATCCACGTGCGCGTTCTGCCAAAAGCACCATTTGCATGCACATCTTGTGGTTTTGCAGAAAACTTCATCCGCGTCTACCAAAAGATGCATGTGCATGCTTAAAACGCGTTTTCGCACAAATCCGTGCGCGGGTGCTAAAAAGAGCAGCATCGGCATGCTTAGCACGTCGTTTGGTAGAAATCCACGTGCGCGTTCTGCCAAAAGCACCATTTGCATGCACATCGTGTGGTTTTGCAGAAAACTTCATCCGCGTCTACCAAAAGATGCATGTGCATGCTTAAAACTCCGTTTTCGCACAAATCCGTGCGCGGGTGCTAAAAAGAGCAGCATCGGCATGCTTAGCACGTCATTTGGTAGAAATCCACGTGCGCGTTCTGCCAAAAGCACCATTTGCATGCACATGTTTTTGCAGAAAACTTCATCCGCGTCTACCAAAAGATGCATGTGCATGCTTAAAACGCGTTTTCGCACAAATCCGTGCGCGGGTGCTAAAAAGAGCAGCATCGGCATGCTTAGCACGTCGTTTGGTAGAAATCCACGTGCGCGTTCTGCCAAAAGCACCATTTGCATGCACATTTTGTGGTTTTGCAGAAAACTTCATCCGCGTCTACCAAAAGATGCATGTGCATGCCTAAAACGCGTTTTCGCACAAATCCGTGCGCGGGTGCCAAAAAGAGCAGCATCGGCATGCTTAGCACGTCGTTTGGTAGAAATCCACGTGCGCGTTCTGCCAAAAGCACCATTTGCATGCACATCTTGTGGTTTTGCAGAAAACTTCATCCGCGTCTACCAAAAGATGCATGTGCATGCTTAAAACGCGTTTTCGCACAAATCCGTGCGCGGGTGCTAAAAAGAGCAGCATCGGCATGCTTAGCACGTCGTTTGGTAGAAATCCACGTGCGCGTTCTGCCAAAAGCACCATTTGCATGCACATCTTGTGGTTTTGCAGAAAACTTCATCCGCGTCTACCAAAAGATGCATGTGCATGCTTAAAACGCGTTTTCGCACAAATCCGTGCGCGGGTGCTAAAAAGAGCAGCATCGGCATGCTCAGCACGTCGTTTGGTAGAAATCCACGTGCGCGTTCTGCCAAAAGCACCATATGCATGCACGTCGTGTGGTTTTGCAGAAAACTTCATCCGCGTCTACCAAAAGATGCATGTGCATGCTTAAAACGCGTTTTCGCACAAATCCGTGCGCGGGTGCTAAAAAGAGCAGCATCGGCATGCTTAGCACGTCGTTTGGTAGGAATCCACGTGCGCGTTCTGCCAAAAGCACCATTTGCATGCACATCTTGTGGTTTTGCAGAAAACTTCATCCGCGTCTACCAAAAGATGCATGTGCATGCTTAAAACGCGTTTTCGCACAAATCCGTCCGCGGGTGCTAAAAAGAGCAGCATCGGCATGCTTAGCGCGTCGTTTAGTAGAAATCCACGTGCGCGTTATGCCAAAAGCACCATTTGCATGCACATCTTGTGGTTTTGCAGAAAATTTCATCCGCTTCTACCAAAAGATGCATGTGCATGCTTAAAACGCGTTTTCGCACAAATGCGTGCGCGGGTGCTAAAAAGAGCAGCATCGGCATGCTTAGCACGTCGTTTGGTAGAAATCCACATGCGCGTTCTGCCAAAAGCACCATTTGCATGCACATCTTGTGGTTTTGCAGAAAACTTCATCCGCGTCTACCAAAAGATGCATGTGCATGCTTCAAACGCGTTTTCGCACGAATCCGTGCGCGGGTGCTAAAAAGAGCAGCATCGGCATGCTTAGCACGTCGCTTGGTAGAAATCCACGTGCGCGTTCTGCCAAAAGCACCATTTGCATGCACATCTTGTGGTTTTGCAGAAAACTTCATCCGCGTCTACCAAAAGATGCATGTGCATGCTTAAAACGCGTTTTCGCACAAATCCGTGCGCGGGTGCTAAAAAGAGCAGCATCGGCATGCTTAGCACGTCGTTTGGTAGAAATCCACGTGCGCGTTCTGCCAAAAGCACCATATGCATGCACATGTTTTTGCAGAAAACTTCGTCCGCGTCTACCAAAAGATGCATGTGCATGCTTAAAACGCGTTTTCGCACAAATCCGTGCGCGGGTGCTAAAAAGAGCAGCATCGGCATGCTTAGCACGTCGTTTGGTAGAAATCCACGTGCGCGTTCTGCCAAAAGCACCATTTGCAGCACATTTTGTGGTTTTGCAGAAAACTTCATCCGCGTCTACCAAAAGATGCATGTGCATGCCTAAAACGCGTTTTCGCACAAATCCGTGCGCGGGTGCCAAAAATAGCAGCATCGGCATGCTTAGCACGTCGTTTGGTAGAAATCCACGTGCGCGTTCTGCCAAAAGCACCATTTGCATGCACATCTTGTGGTTTTGCAGAAAACTTCATCCGCGTCTACCAAAAGATGCATGTGCATGCTTAAAACGCGTTTTCGCACAAATCCGTGCGCGGGTGCTAAAAAGAGCAGCATCGGCATGCTTAGCACGTCGTTTGGTAGAAATCCACGTGCGCGTTCTGCCAAAAGCACCATTTGCATGCACATCTTGTGGTTTTGCAGAAAACTTCATCCGCGTCTACCAAAAGATGCATGTGCATGCTTAAAACGCGTTTTCGCACAAATCCGTGCGCGGGTGCTAAAAAGAGCAGCATCGGCATGCTTAGCACGTCGTTTGGTAGAAATCCACGTGCGCGTTCTGCCAAAAGCACCATTTGCATGCACATCGTGTGGTTTTGCAGAAAACTTCATCCGCGTCTACCGAAAGATGCATGTGCATGCTTAAAACGCGTTTTCGCACAAATCCGTGCGCGGGTGCTAAAAAGAGCAGCATCGGCATGCTTAGCACGTCGTTTGGTAGGAATCCACGTGCGCGTTCTGCCAAAAGCACCATTTGCATGCACATCTTGTGGTTTTGCAGAAAACTTCATCCGCGTCTACCAAAAGATGCATGTGCATGCTTAAAACGCGTTTTCGCACAAATCCGTGCGCGGGTGCTAAAAAGAGCAGCATCGGCATGCTTAGCACGTCGTTTGGTAGAAATCCACGTGCGCGTTCTGCCAAAGGCACCATTTGCATACACATCTTGTGGTTTTGCAGAAAACTTCATCCGCGTCTACCAAAAGATGCATGTGCATGCTTAAAACGCGTTTTCGCACAAATCCGTGCGCGGCTGCTAAAAAGAGCAGCATCGGCATGCTTAGCACGTCGTTTGGTAGAAATCCACGTGCGCGTTCTGCCAAAAGCACCATTTGCATGCACATCTTGTGGTTTTGCAGAAAACTTCATCCGCGTCTACCAAAAGATGCACGTGCATGCTTAAAACGCATTTTCGCACAAATCCGTGCGCGGGTGCTAAAAAGAGCAGCATCGGCATGCTTAGCACGTCGTTTGGTAGAAATCCACGTGCGCGTTCTGCCAAAAGCACTATTTGCATGCACATCTTGTGGTTTTGCAGAAAACTTCATCCGCGTCTAACAAAAGATGCATGTGCATGCTTAAAACGCGTTTTCGCACAAATCCGTGCGCGGGTGCTAAAAAGAGCAGCATCGGCATGCTTAGGACGTCGTTTGGTAGAAATCCACGTGCGCGTTCTGCCAAAAGCACCATTCGCATGCACATCTTGTGGTTTTGCAGAAAACTTCATCCGCGTCTACCAAAAGATGCATGTGCATGCTTAAAACGCGTTTTCGCACAAATCCGTCCGCGGGTGCTAAAAAGAGCACCATCGGCATGCTTAGCGCGTCGTTTAGTAGAAATCCACGTGCGCGTTATGCCAAAAGCACCATTTGCATGCACATCTTGTGGTTTTGCAGAAAATTTCATCCGCGTCTACCAAAAGATGCATGTGCATGCTTAAAACGCGTTTTCGCACAAATGCGTGCGCGGGTGCTAAAAAGAGCAGCATCGGCATGCTTAGCACGTCGTTTGGTAGAAATCCACATGCGCGTTCTGCCAAAAGCACCATTTGCATGCACATCTTGTGGTTTTGCAGAAAACTTCATCCGCGTCTACCAAAAGATGCATGTGCATGCTTAAAACGCGTTTTCGCACAAATCCGTGCGCGGGTGCTAAAAAGAGCAGCATCGGCATGCTTAGCACGTCGCTTGGTAGAAATCCACGTGCGCGTTCTGCCAAAAGCACCATTTGCATGCACATCTTGTGGTTTTGCAGAAAACTTCATCCGCGTCTACCAAAAGATGCATGTGCATGCTTAAAACGCGTTTTCGCACAAATCCGTGCGCGGGTGCTAAAAAGAGCAGCATCGGCATGCTTAGCACGTCGTTTGGTAGAAATCCACGTGCGCGTTCTGCCAAAAGCACCATATGCATGCACATGTTTTTGCAGAAAACTTCATCCGCGTCTACCAAAAGATGCATGTGCATGCTTAAAACGCGTTTTCGCACAAATCCGTGCGCGGGTGCTAAAAAGAGCAGCATCGGCATGCTTAGCAGGTCGTTTGGTCGAAATCCACGAGCGCGTTCTGCCAAAAGCACCATTTGCATGCACATCTTGTGGGTTTGCAGAAAACTTCATCCGCGTCTACCAAAAGATGCATGTGCATGCCTAAAACGCGTTTTCGCACAAATCCGTGCGCGGGTGCTAAAAAGAGCAGCATCGGCATGCTTAGCACGTCGTTTGGTAGAAATCCACGTGCGCGTTCTGCCAAAAGCACCATTTGCATGCACATGTTTTTGCAGAAAACTTCATCCGCGTCTACCAAAAGATGCGTGTGCATGCTTAAAACGCGTTTTCGCACAAATCCGAGCGCGGGTGCTAAAAAGAGCAGCATCGGCATGCTTAGCACGTCGTTTGGTAGAAATCCACGTGCGCGTTCAGCCAAAAGCACCATTTGCATGCACATCTTGTGGTATTGCAGAAAACTTCATCCGCGTCTACCAAAAGATGCATGTGCATGCTTAAAACGCGTTTTCGCACAAATCCGTGCGCGGGTGCTAAAAAGAGCAGCATCGGCATGCTTAGCACGTCGTTTGGTAGAAATCCACGTGCGCGTTCTGCCAAAAGCACCATTTGCATGCACATCTTGTGGTTTTGCAGAAAACTTCATCCGCGTCTACCAAAAGATGCATGTGCATGCTTAAAACGCGTTTTCGCACAAATCCGTGCGCGGGTGCTAAAAAGAGCAGCATCGGCATGCTTAGCACGTCGTTTGGTAGAAATCCACGTGCGCGTTCTGCCAAAAGCACCATTTGCATGCACATCGTGTGGTTTTGCAGAAAACTTCATCCGCGTCTACCAAAAGATGCATGTGCATGCTTAAAACGCGTTTTCGCACAAATCCGTGCGCGGGTGCTAAAAAGAGCAGCATCGGCATGCTTAGCACGTCGTTTGGTAGGAATCCACGTGCGCGTTCTGCCAAAAGCACCATTTGCATGCACATCTTGTGGTTTTGCAGAAAACTTCATCCGCGTCTACCAAAAGATGCATGTGCATGCTTAAAACGCGTTTTCGCACAAATCCGTGCGCGGGTGCTAAAAAGAGCAGCATCGGCATGCTTAGCACGTCGTTTGGTAGAAATCCACGTGCGCGTTCTGCCAAAGGCACCATTTGCATACACATCTTGTGGTTTTGCAGAAAACTTCATCCGCGTCTACCAAAAGATGCATGTGCATGCTTAAAACGCGTTTTCGCACAAATCCGTGCGCGGCTGCTAAAAAGAGCAGCATCGGCATGCTTAGCACGTCGTTTGGTAGAAATCCACGTGCGCGTTCTGCCAAAAGCACCATTTGCATGCACATCTTGTGGTTTTGCAGAAAACTTCATCCGCGTCTACCAAAAGATGCACGTGCATGCTTAAAACGCATTTTCGCACAAATCCGTGCGCGGGTGCTAAAAAGAGCAGCATCGGCATGCTTAGCACGTCGTTTGGTAGAAATCCACGTGCGCGTTCTGCCAAAAGCACTATTTGCATGCACATCTTGTGGTTTTGCAGAAAACTTCATCCGCGTCTAACAAAAGATGCATGTGCATGCTTAAAACGCGTTTTCGCACAAATCCGTGCGCGGGTGCTAAAAAGAGCAGCATCGGCATGCTTAGGACGTCGTTTGGTAGAAATCCACGTGCGCGTTCTGCCAAAAGCACCATTCGCATGCACATCTTGTGGTTTTGCAGAAAACTTCATCCGCGTCTACCAAAAGATGCATGTGCATGCTTAAAACGCGTTTTCGCACAAATCCGTCCGCGGGTGCTAAAAAGAGCAGCATCGGCATGCTTAGCGCGTCGTTTAGTAGAAATCCACGTGCGCGTTATGCCAAAAGCACCATTTGCATGCACATCTTGTGGTTTTGCAGAAAATTTCATCCGCGTCTACCAAAAGATGCATGTGCATGCTTAAAACGCGTTTTCGCACAAATGCGTGCGCGGGTGCTAAAAAGAGCAGCATCGGCATGCTTAGCACGTCGTTTGGTAGAAATCCACATGCGCGTTCTGCCAAAAGCACCATTTGCATGCACATCTTGTGGTTTTGCAGAAAACTTCATCCGCGTCTACCAAAAGATGCATGTGCATGCTTAAAACGCGTTTTCGCACAAATCCGTGCGCGGGTGCTAAAAAGAGCAGCATCGGCATGCTTAGCACGTCGCTTGGTAGAAATCCACGTGCGCGTTCTGCCAAAAGCACCATTTGCATGCACATCTTGTGGTTTTGCAGAAAACTTCATCCGCGTCTACCAAAAGATGCATGTGCATGCTTAAAACGCGTTTTCGCACAAATCCGTGCGCGGGTGCTAAAAAGAGCAGCATCGGCATGCTTAGCACGTCGTTTGGTAGAAATCCACGTGCGCGTTCTGCCAAAAGCACCATATGCATGCACATGTTTTTGCAGAAAACTTCATCCGCGTCTACCAAAAGATGCATGTGCATGCTTAAAACGCGTTTTCGCACAAATCCGTGCGCGGGTGCTAAAAAGAGCAGCATCGGCATGCTTAGCAGGTCGTTTGGTCGAAATCCACGAGCGCGTTCTGCCAAAAGCACCATTTGCATGCACATCTTGTGGGTTTGCAGAAAACTTCATCCGCGTCTACCAAAAGATGCATGTGCATGCCTAAAACGCGTTTTCGCACAAATCCGTGCGCGGGTGCTAAAAAGAGCAGCATCGGCATGCTTAGCACGTCGTTTGGTAGAAATCCACGTGCGCGTTCTGCCAAAAGCACCAATTGCATGCACATGTTTTTGCAGAAAACTTCATCCGCGTCTACCAAAAGATGCGTGTGCATGCTTAAAACGCGTTTTCGCACAAATCCGTGCGCGGGTGCTAAAAAGAGCAGCATCGGCATGCTTAGCACGTCGTTTGGTAGAAATCCACGTGCGCGTTCAGCCAAAAGCACCATTTGCATGCACATCTTGTGGTATTGCAGAAAACTTCATCCGCGTCTACCAAAAGATGCATGTGCATGCTTAAAACGCGTTTTCGCACAAATCCGTGCGCGGGTGCTAAAAAGAGCAGCATCGGCATGCTTAGCACGTCGTTTGGTAGAAATCCACGTGCGCGTTCTGCCAAAAGCACCATTTGCATGCACATCTTGTGGTTTTGCAGAAAACTTCATCCGCGTCTACCAAAAGATTCATGTGCATGCTTAAAACGCGTTTTCGCACAAATCCGTGCGCGGGTGCTAAAAAGAGCAGCATCGGCATGCTTAGCACGTCGTTTGGTAGAAATCCACGTGCGCGTTCTGCCAAAAGCACCATTTGCATGCACATCTTGTGGTTTTGCAGAAAACTTCATCCGCGTCTACCAAAAGATGCATGTGCATGCTTAAAACGCGTTTTCGCACAAATCCGTGCGCGGGTGCTAAAAAGAGCAGCATCGGCATGCTTAGCACGTCGTTTGGTAGAAATCCACGTGCGCGTTCTGCCAAAAGCACCATTTGCATGCACATCTTGTGGTTTTGCAGAAAACTTCATCCGCTTCTACCAAAAGATGCATGTGCATGCTTAAAACGCGTTTTCGCACAAATCCGTGCGCGGGTGCTAAAGAGAGCAGCATCGGCATGCTTAGCACGTCGTTTGGTAGAAATCCACGTGCGCGTTCTGCCAAAAGCACCATTTGCATGCACATCTTGTGGTTTTGCAGAAAACTTCATCCGCGTCTACCAAAAGATGCATGTGCATGCTTAAAACGCGTTTTCGCACAAATCCGTGCGCGGGTGCTAAAAAGAGCAGCATCGGCATGCTTAGCACGTCGCTTGGTAGAAATCCACGTGCGCGTTCTGCCA
The DNA here is from genome assembly GCF_023375885.2 of Dermacentor andersoni. NCBI lineage: Eukaryota > Metazoa > Arthropoda > Arachnida > Ixodida > Ixodidae > Dermacentor > Dermacentor andersoni. The sequence goes on from NW_027314786.1 coordinate 260,603, forward strand.
AAAGCACCATTTGCATGCACATCTTGTGGTTTTGCAGAAAACTTCATCCGCGTCTACCAAAAGATGCATGTGCATGCTTAAAACGCGTTTTCGCACAAATCCGTGCGCGGGTGCTAAAAAGAGCAGCATCGGCATGCTTAGCACGTCATTTGGTAGAAATCCACGTGCGCGTTCTGCCAAAAGCACCATTTGCATGCACATGTTTTTGCAGAAAACTTCATCCGCGTCTACCAAAAGATGCATGTGCATGCTTAAAACGCGTTTTCGCACAAATCCGTGCGCGGGTGCTAAAAAGAGCAGCATCGGCATGCTTAGCATGTCGTTTGGTAGAAATCCACGTGCGCGTTCTGCCAAAAGCACCATTTGCATGCACATCTTGTGGTTTTGCAGAAAACTTCATCCGCGTCTACCAAAAGATGCATGTGCATGCTTAAAACGCGTTTTCGCACAAATCCGTGCGCGGGTGCTAAAAAGAGCAGCATCGGCATGCTTAGCATGTCGTTTGGTAGAAATCCACGTGCGCGTTCTGCCAAAAGCACCATTTGCATGCACATCTTGTGGTTTTGCAGAAAACTTCATCCCCGTCTACAAGAAGATGCATGTGCATGCTTAAAACGCGTTTTCGCACAAATCCGTGCGCGGGCGCTAAAAAGAGCAGCATCGGCATGCTTAGCACGTCGTTTGGTAGAAATCCACGTGCGCGTTCTGCCAAAAGCACCATTTGCATGCACATCTTGTGGTTTTGCAGAAAACTTCATCCGCGTCTACCAAAATATGCATGTGCATGCTTAAAACGCGTTTTCGCACAAATCCGTGCGCGGGTGCTAAAAAGAGCAGCATCGGCATGCTTAGCACGTCGTTTGGTAGAAATCCACGTGCGCGTTCTGCCAAAAGCACCAATTGCATGCACATCTTGTGGTTTTGCAGAAAACTTCATCCGCGTCTACCAAAATATGCATGTGCATGCTTAAAACACGTTTTCGCACAAATCCGTGCGCGGGTGCTAAAAATAGCAGCATCGGCATGCTTAGCACGTCGTTTGGTAGAAATCCACGTGCGCGTTCTGCCAAAAGCACCATTTGCATGCACATCTTGTGGTTTTGCAGAAAACTTCATCCGCGTCTACCAAAAGATGCATGTGCATGCTTAAAACGCGTTTTCGCACAAATCCGTGCGCGGGTGCTAAAAAGAGCAGCATCGGCATGCTTAGCACGTCGTTTGGTAGAAATCCACGTGCGCGTTCTGCCAAAAGCACCATTTGCATGCACATCGTGTGGTTTTGCAGAAAACTTCATCCGCGTCTACCAAAAGATGCATGTGCATGCTTAAAACGCGTTTTCGCACAAATCCGTGCGCGGGTGCTAAAAAGAGCAGCATCGGCATGCTTAGCACGTCGTTTGGTAGGAATCCACGTGCGCGTTCTGCCAAAAGCACCATTTGCATGCACATCTTGTGGTTTTGCAGAAAACTTCATCCGCGTCTACCAAAAGATGCATGTGCATGCTTAAAACGCGTTTTCGCACAAATCCGTGCGCGGGTGCTAAAAAGAGCAGCATCGGCATGCTTAGCACGTCGTTTGGTAGAAATCCACGTGCGCGTTCTGCCAAAGGCACCATTTGCATACACATCTTGTGGTTTTGCAGAAAACTTCATCCGCGTCTACCAAAAGATGCATGTGCATGCTTAAAACGCGTTTTCGCACAAATCCGTGCGCGGCTGCTAAAAAGAGCAGCATCGGCATGCTTAGCACGTCGTTTGGTAGAAATCCACGTGCGCGTTCTGCCAAAAGCACCATTTGCATGCACATCTTGTGGTTTTGCAGAAAACTTCATCCGCGTCTGCCAAAAGATGCACGTGCATGCTTAAAACGCATTTTCGCACAAATCCGTGCGCGGGTGCTAAAAAGAGCAGCATCGGCATGCTTAGCACGTCGTTTGGTAGAAATCCACGTGCGCGTTCTGCCAAAAGCACTATTTGCATGCACATCTTGTGGTTTTGCAGAAAACTTCATCCGCGTCTAACAAAAGATGCATGTGCATGCTTAAAACGCGTTTTCGCACAAATCCGTGCGCGGGTGCTAAAAAGAGCAGCATCGGCATGCTTAGGACGTCGTTTGGTAGAAATCCACGTGCGCGTTCTGCCAAAAGCACCATTCGCATGCACATCTTGTGGTTTTGCAGAAAACTTCATCCGCGTCTACCAAAAGATGCATGTGCATGCTTAAAACGCGTTTTCGCACAAATCCGTCCGCGGGTGCTAAAAAGAGCAGCATCGGCATGCTTAGCGCGTCGTTTAGTAGAAATCCACGTGCGCGTTATGCCAAAAGCACCATTTGCATGCACATCTTGTGGTTTTGCAGAAAATTTCATCCGCGTCTACCAAAAGATGCATGTGCATGCTTAAAACGCGTTTTCGCACAAATGCGTGCGCGGGTGCTAAAAAGAGCAGCATCGGCATGCTTAGCACGTCGTTTGGTAGAAATCCACATGCGCGTTCTGCCAAAAGCACCATTTGCATGCACATCTTGTGGTTTTGCAGAAAACTTCATCCGCGTCTACCAAAAGATGCATGTGCATGCTTAAAACGCGTTTTCGCACAAATCCGTGCGCGGGTGCTAAAAAGAGCAGCATCGGCATGCTTAGCACGTCGCTTGGTAGAAATCCACGTGCGCGTTCTGCCAAAAGCACCATTTGCATGCACATCTTGTGGTTTTGCAGAAAACTTCATCCGCGTCTACCAAAAGATGCATGTGCATGCTTAAAACGCGTTTTCGCACAAATCCGTGCGCGGGTGCTAAAAAGAGCAGCATCGGCATGCTTAGCACGTCGTTTGGTAGAAATCCACGTGCGCGTTCTGCCAAAAGCACCATATGCATGCACATGTTTTTGCAGAAAACTTCATCCGCGTCTACCAAAAGATGCATGTGCATGCTTAAAACGCGTTTTCGCACAAATCCGTGCGCGGGCGCTAAAAAGAGCAGCATCGGCATGCTTAGCACGTCGTTTGGTAGAAATCCACGTGCGCGTTCTGCCAAAAGCACCATTTGCATGCACATCTTGTGGTTTTGCAGAAAACTTCATCCGCGTCTACCAAAAGATGCATGTGCATGCTTAAAACGCGTTTTCGCACAAATCCGTGCGCGGGTGCTAAAAAGAGCAGCATCGGCATGCTTAGCACGTCGTTTGGTAGAAATCCACATGCGCGTTCTGCCAAAAGCTCCATTTGCATGCACATCTTGTGGTTTTGCAGAAAACTTCATCCGCGTCTACCAAAAGATGCATGTGCATGCTTAAAACGCGTTTTCGCACAAATCCGTGCGCGGGTGCTAAAAAGAGCAGCATCGGCATGCTTAGCACGTCGCTTGGTAGAAATCCACGTGCGCGTTCTGCCAAAAGCACCATTTGCATGCACATCTTGTGGTTTTGCAGAAAACTTCATCCGCGTCTACCAAAAGATGCATGTGCATGCTTAAAACGCGTTTTCGCACAAATCCGTGCGCGGGTGCTAAAAAGAGCAGCATCGGCATGCTTAGCACGTCGTTTGGTAGAAATCCACGTGCGCGTTCTGCCAAAAGCACCATATGCATGCACATGTTTTTGCAGAAAACTTCATCCGCGTCTACCAAAAGATGCATGTGCATGCCTAAAACGCGTTTTCGCACAAATCCGTGCGCGGGTGCTAAAAAGAGCAGCATCGGCATGCTTAGCACGTCGTTTGGTAGAAATCCACGTGCGCGTTCTGCCAAAAGCACCATTTGCATGCACATGTTTTTGCAGAAAACTTCATCCGCGTCTACCAAAAGATGCGTGTGCATGCTTAAAACGCGTTTTCGCACAAATCCGTGCGCGGGTGCTAAAAAGAGCAGCATCGGCATGCTTAGCACGTCGTTTGGTAGAAATCCACGTGCGCGTTCAGCCAAAAGCACCATTTGCATGCACATCTTGTGGTATTGCAGAAAACTTCATCCGCGTCTACCAAAAGATGCATGTGCATGCTTAAAACGCGTTTTCGCACAAATCCGTGCGCGGGTGCTAAAAAGAGCAGCATCGGCATGCTTAGCACGTCGTTTGGTAGAAATCCACGTGCGCGTTCTGCCAAAAGCACCATTTGCATGCACATCTTGTGGTTTTGCAGAAAACTTCATCCGCGTCTACCAAAAGATTCATGTGCATGCTTAAAACGCGTTTTCGCACAAATCCGTGCGCGGGTGCTAAAAAGAGCAGCATCGGCATGCTTAGCACGTCGTTTGGTAGAAATCCACGTGCGCGTTCTGCCAAAAGCACCATTTGCATGCACATCTTGTGGTTTTGCAGAAAACTTCATCCGCGTCTACCAAAAGATGCATGTGCATGCTTAAAACGCGTTTTCGCACAAATCCGTGCGCGGGTGCTAAAAAGAGCAGCATCGGCATGCTTAGCACGTCGTTTGGTAGAAATCCACGTGCGCGTTCTGCCAAAAGCACCATTTGCATGCACATCTTGTGGTTTTGCAGAAAACTTCATCCGCTTCTACCAAAAGATGCATGTGCATGCTTAAAACGCGTTTTCGCACAAATCCGTGCGCGGGTGCTAAAGAGAGCAGCATCGGCATGCTTAGCACGTCGTTTGGTAGAAATCCACGTGCGCGTTCTGCCAAAAGCACCATTTGCATGCACATCTTGTGGTTTTGCAGAAAACTTCATCCGCGTCTACCAAAAGATGCATGTGCATGCTTAAAACGCGTTTTCGCACAAATCCGTGCGCGGGTGCTAAAAAGAGCAGCATCGGCATGCTTAGCACGTCGCTTGGTAGAAATCCACGTGCGCGTTCTGCCAAAAGCACCATTTGCATGCACATCTTGTGGTTTTGCAGAAAACTTCATCCGCGTCTACCAAAAGATGCATGTGCATGCTTAAAACGCGTTTTCGCACAAATCCGTGCGCGGGTGCTAAAAAGAGCAGCATCGGCATGCTTAGCACGTCATTTGGTAGAAATCCACGTGCGCGTTCTGCCAAAAGCACCATTTGCATGCACATGTTTTTGCAGAAAACTTCATCCGCGTCTACCAAAAGATGCATGTGCATGCTTAAAACGCGTTTTCGCACAAATCCGTGCGCGGGTGCTAAAAAGAGCAGCATCGGCATGCTTAGCATGTCGTTTGGTAGAAATCCACGTGCGCGTTCTGCCAAAAGCACCATTTGCATGCACATCTTGTGGTTTTGCAGAAAACTTCATCCGCGTCTACCAAAAGATGCATGTGCATGCTTAAAACGCGTTTTCGCACAAATCCGTGCGCGGGTGCTAAAAAGAGCAGCATCGGCATGCTTAGCACGTCGTTTGGTAGAAATCCACGTGCGCGTTCTGCCAAAAGCACCATTTGCATGCACATCTTGTGGTTTTGCAGAAAACTTCATCCCCGTCTACAAGAAGATGCATGTGCATGCTTAAAACGCGTTTTCGCACAAATCCGTGCGCGGGCGCTAAAAAGAGCAGCATCGGCATGCTTAGCACGTCGTTTGGTAGAAATCCACGTGCGCGTTCTGCCAAAAGCACCATTTGCATGCACATCTTGTGGTTTTGCAGAAAACTTCATCCGCGTCTACCAAAATATGCATGTGCATGCTTAAAACGCGTTTTCGCACAAATCCGTGCGCGGGTGCTAAAAAGAGCAGCATCGGCATGCTTAGCACGTCGTTTGGTAGAAATCCACGTGCGCGTTCTGCCAAAAGCACCAATTGCATGCACATCTTGTGGTTTTGCAGAAAACTTCATCCGCGTCTACCAAAATATGCATGTGCATGCTTAAAACACGTTTTCGCACAAATCCGTGCGCGGGTGCTAAAAATAGCAGCATCGGCATGCTTAGCACGTCGTTTGGTAGAAATCCACGTGCGCGTTCTGCCAAAAGCACCATTTGCATGCACATCTTGTGGTTTTGCAGAAAACTTCATCCGCGTCTACCAAAAGATGCATGTGCATGCTTAAAACGCGTTTTCGCACAAATCCGTGCGCGGGTGCTAAAAAGAGCAGCATCGGCATGCTTAGCACGTCGTTTGGTAGAAATCCACGTGCGCGTTCTGCCAAAAGCACCATTTGCATGCACATCGTGTGGTTTTGCAGAAAACTTCATCCGCGTCTACCAAAAGATGCATGTGCATGCTTAAAACGCGTTTTCGCACAAATCCGTGCGCGGGTGCTAAAAAGAGCAGCATCGGCATGCTTAGCACGTCGTTTGGTAGGAATCCACGTGCGCGTTCTGCCAAAAGCACCATTTGCATGCACATCTTGTGGTTTTGCAGAAAACTTCATCCGCGTCTACCAAAAGATGCATGTGCATGCTTAAAACGCGTTTTCGCACAAATCCGTGCGCGGGTGCTAAAAAGAGCAGCATCGGCATGCTTAGCACGTCGTTTGGTAGAAATCCACGTGCGCGTTCTGCCAAAGGCACCATTTGCATACACATCTTGTGGTTTTGCAGAAAACTTCATCCGCGTCTACCAAAAGATGCATGTGCATGCTTAAAACGCGTTTTCGCACAAATCCGTGCGCGGCTGCTAAAAAGAGCAGCATCGGCATGCTTAGCACGTCGTTTGGTAGAAATCCACGTGCGCGTTCTCCCAAAAGCACCATTTGCATGCACATCTTGTGGTTTTGCAGAAAACTTCATCCGCGTCTACCAAAAGATGCACGTGCATGCTTAAAACGCATTTTCGCACAAATCCGTGCGCGGGTGCTAAAAAGAGCAGCATCGGCATGCTTAGCACGTCGTTTGGTAGAAATCCACGTGCGCGTTCTGCCAAAAGCACTATTTGCATGCACATCTTGTGGTTTTGCAGAAAACTTCATCCGCGTCTAACAAAAGATGCATGTGCATGCTTAAAACGCGTTTTCGCACAAATCCGTGCGCGGGTGCTAAAAAGAGCAGCATCGGCATGCTTAGGACGTCGTTTGGTAGAAATCCACGTGCGCGTTCTGCCAAAAGCACCATTCGCATGCACATCTTGTGGTTTTGCAGAAAACTTCATCCGCGTCTACCAAAAGATGCATGTGCATGCTTAAAACGCGTTTTCGCACAAATCCGTCCGCGGGTGCTAAAAAGAGCAGCATCGGCATGCTTAGCGCGTCGTTTAGTAGAAATCCACGTGCGCGTTATGCCAAAAGCACCATTTGCATGCACATCTTGTGGTTTTGCAGAAAATTTCATCCGCGTCTACCAAAAGATGCATGTGCATGCTTAAAACGCGTTTTCGCACAAATGCGTGCGCGGGTGCTAAAAAGAGCAGCATCGGCATGCTTAGCACGTCGTTTGGTAGAAATCCACATGCGCGTTCTGCCAAAAGCACCATTTGCATGCACATCTTGTGGTTTTGCAGAAAACTTCATCCGCGTCTACCAAAAGATGCATGTGCATGCTTAAAACGCGTTTTCGCACAAATCCGTGCGCGGGTGCTAAAAAGAGCAGCATCGGCATGCTTAGCACGTCGCTTGGTAGAAATCCACGTGCGCGTTCTGCCAAAAGCACCATTTGCATGCACATCTTGTGGTTTTGCAGAAAACTTCATCCGCGTCTACCAAAAGATGCATGTGCATGCTTAAAACGCGTTTTCGCACAAATCCGTGCGCGGGTGCTAAAAAGAGCAGCATCGGCATGCTTAGCACGTCGTTTGGTAGAAATCCACGTGCGCGTTCTGCCAAAAGCACCATATGCATGCACATGTTTTTGCAGAAAACTTCATCCGCGTCTACCAAAAGATGCATGTGCATGCTTAAAACGCGTTTTCGCACAAATCCGTGCGCGGGTGCTAAAAAGAGCAGCATCGGCATGCTTAGCAGGTTGTTTGGTCGAAATCCACGAGCGCGTTCTGCCAAAAGCACCATTTGCATGCACATCTTGTGGGTTTGCAGAAAACTTCATCCGCGTCTACCAAAAGATGCATGTGCATGCCTAAAACGCGTTTTCGCACAAATCCGTGCGCGGGTGCTAAAAAGAGCAGCATCGGCATGCTTAGCACGTCGTTTGGTAGAAATCCACGTGCGCGTTCTGCCAAAAGCACCATTTGCATGCACATGTTTTTGCAGAAAACTTCATCCGCGTCTACCAAAAGATGCGTGTGCATGCTTAAAACGCGTTTTCGCACAAATCCGTGCGCGGGTGCTAAAAAGAGCAGCATCGGCATGCTTAGCACGTCGTTTGGTAGAAATCCACGTGCGCGTTCAGCCAAAAGCACCATTTGCATGCACATCTTGTGGTATTGCAGAAAACTTCATCCGCGTCTACCAAAAGATGCATGTGCATGCTTAAAACGCGTTTTCGCACAAATCCGTGCGCGGGTGCTAAAAAGAGCAGCATCGGCATGCTTAGCACGTCGTTTGGTAGAAATCCACGTGCGCGTTCTGCCAAAAGCACCATTTGCATGCACATCTTGTGGTTTTGCAGAAAACTTCATCCGCGTCTACCAAAAGATTCATGTGCATGCTTAAAACGCGTTTTCGCACAAATCCGTGCGCGGGTGCTAAAAAGAGCAGCATCGGCATGCTTAGCACGTCGTTTGGTAGAAATCCACGTGCGCGTTCTGCCAAAAGCACCATTTGCATGCACATCTTGTGGTTTTGCAGAAAACTTCATCCGCGTCTACCAAAAGATGCATGTGCATGCTTAAAACGCGTTTTCGCACAAATCCGTGCGCGGGTGCTAAAAAGAGCAGCATCGGCATGCTTAGCACGTCGTTTGGTAGAAATCCACGTGCGCGTTCTGCCAAAAGCACCATTTGCATGCACATCTTGTGGTTTTGCAGAAAACTTCATCCGCTTCTACCAAAAGATGCATGTGCATGCTTAAAACGCGTTTTCGCACAAATCCGTGCGCGGGTGCTAAAGAGAGCAGCATCGGCATGCTTAGCACGTCGTTTGGTAGAAATCCACGTGCGCGTTCTGCCAAAAGCACCATTTGCATGCACATCTTGTGGTTTTGCAGAAAACTTCATCCGCGTCTACCAAAAGATGCATGTGCATGCTTAAAACGCGTTTTCGCACAAATCCGTGCGCGGGTGCTAAAAAGAGCAGCATCGGCATGCTTAGCACGTCGCTTGGTAGAAATCCACGTGCGCGTTCTGCCAAAAGCACCATTTGCATGCACATCTTGTGGTTTTGCAGAAAACTTCATCCGCGTCTACCAAAAGATGCATGTGCATGCTTAAAACGCGTTTTCGCACAAATCCGTGCGCGGGTGCTAAAAAGAGCAGCATCGGCATGCTTAGCACGTCATTTGGTAGAAATCCACGTGCGCGTTCTGCCAAAAGCACCATTTGCATGCACATGTTTTTGCAGAAAACTTCATCCGCGTCTACCAAAAGATGCATGTGCATGCTTAAAACGCGTTTTCGCACAAATCCGTGCGCGGGTGCTAAAAAGAGCAGCATCGGCATGCTTAGCATGTCGTTTGGTAGAAATCCACGTGCGCGTTCTGCCAAAAGCACCATTTGCATGCACATCTTGTGGTTTTGCAGAAAACTTCATCCGCGTCTACCAAAAGATGCATGTGCATGCTTAAAACGCGTTTTCGCACAAATCCGTGCGCGGGTGCTAAAAAGAGCAGCATCGGCATGCTTAGCACGTCGTTTGGTAGAAATCCACGTGCGCGTTCTGCCAAAAGCACCATTTGCATGCACATCTTGTGGTTTTGCAGAAAACTTCATCCCCGTCTACAAGAAGATGCATGTGCATGCTTAAAACGCGTTTTCGCACAAATCCGTGCGCGGGCGCTAAAAAGAGCAGCATCGGCATGCTTAGCACGTCGTTTGGTAGAAATCCACGTGCGCGTTCTGCCAAAAGCACCATTTGCATGCACATCTTGTGGTTTTGCAGAAAACTTCATCCGCGTCTACCAAAATATGCATGTGCATGCTTAAAACGCGTTTTCGCACAAATCCGTGCGCGGGTGCTAAAAAGAGCAGCATCGGCATGCTTAGCACGTCGTTTGGTAGAAATCCACGTGCGCGTTCTGCCAAAAGCACCAATTGCATGCACATCTTGTGGTTTTGCAGAAAACTTCATCCGCGTCTACCAAAATATGCATGTGCATGCTTAAAACACGTTTTCGCACAAATCCGTGCGCGGGTGCTAAAAATAGCAGCATCGGCATGCTTAGCACGTCGTTTGGTAGAAATCCACGTGCGCGTTCTGCCAAAAGCACCATTTGCATGCACATCTTGTGGTTTTGCAGAAAACTTCATCCGCGTCTACCAAAAGATGCATGTGCATGCTTAAAACGCGTTTTCGCACAAATCCGTGCGCGGGTGCTAAAACGAGCAGCATCGGCATGCTTAGCACGTTGTTTGGTAGAAATCCACGTGCGCGTTCTGCCAAAAGCACCATTTGCATGCACATCTTGTGGTTTTGCAGAAAACTTCATCCGCGTCTACCAAAAGATGCATGTGCGTGCTTAAAACGCGTTTTCGCACAAATCCGTGCGCGGGTGCTAAAAAGAGCAGCATCGGCATGCTTAGCACGTCGTTTGGTAGAAATCCACGTGCGCGTTCTGCCAAAAGCACCATTTGCATGCACATCTTGTGGTTTTGCAGAAAACTTCATCCGCGTCTACCAAAAGATGCATGTGCATGCTTAAAACGCGTTTTCGCACAAATCCGTGCGCGGGTGCTAAAAAGAGCAGCATCGGCATGCTTAGCACGTCGTTTGGTAGAAATCCACGTGCGCGTTCTGCCAAAAGCACCATTTGCATGCACATCTTGTGGTTTTGCACAAAACTTCATCCGCGTCTACCAAAAGGTGCATGTGTATGCTTAAAATGCGTTTTCGCACAAATCCGTGCGCGGGTGCTAAATAGAGCAGCATCGGCATGCTTAGTACGTCGTTTGGTAGAAATACGCGTGCGCGTTCTGCCAAAAGCACCATTTGCATGCACATCTTGTGGTTTTGCAGAAAACTTCATCCGCGTCTACCAAAAGATGCATGTGCATGCTTAAAACGCGTTTTCGCCCAAATCCGTGCGCGGGTGCTAAAAAGAGCAGCATCGGCATGCTTAGCACGTCGTTTGGTAGAAATCCACGTGCGCGTTCTGCCAAAAGCACCATTTGCATGCACATCTTGTGGTTTTGCAGAAAACTTCATCCGCGTCTACCAAAAGATGCATGTGCATGCTTAAAACGCGTTTTCGCACAAATCCGTGCGCGGGTGCTAAAAAGAGCAGCATCGGCATGCTTAGCACGTTGTTTGGTAGAAATCCACGTGCGCGTTCTGCCAAAAGCACCATTTGCATGCACATCTTGTGGTTTTGTAGAAAACTTCATCCGCGTCTACCAAAAGATGCATGTGCGTGCTTAAAACGCGTTTTCGCACAAATCCGTGCGCGGGTGCTAAAAAGAGCAGCATCGGCATGCTTAGCACGTCGTTTGGTAGAAATCCACGTGCGCGTTCTGCCAAAAGCACCATTTACATGCACATCTTGTGGTTTTGCAGAAAACTTCATCCGCGTCTACCAAAAGATGCATGTGCATGCTTAAAACGCGTTTTCGCACAAATGCGTGCGCGGGTGCTAAAAAGAGCAGCATCGGCATGCTTAGCACGTCATTTGGTAGAAATCCACGTGCGCGTTCTGCCAAAAGCACCATTTGCATGCACATGTTTTTGCAGAAAACTTCATCCGCGTCTACCAAAAGATGCATGTGCATGCTTAAAACGTGTTTTCGCACAAATCCGTGCGCGGGTGCTAAAAAGAGCAGCGTCGGCATGCTTAGCATGTCGTTTGGTAGAAATCCACGTGCGCGTTCTGCCAAAAGCACCATTTGCATGCACATCTTGTGGTTTTGCAGAAAACTTCATCCGCGTCTACCAAAAGATGCATGTGCATGCTTAAAACGCGTTTTCGCACAAATCCGTGCGCGGGTGCTAAAAAGAGCAGCATCGGCATGCTTAGCACGTCGTTTGGTAGAAATCCACGTGCGCGTTCTGCCAAAAGCACCATTTGCATGCACATCTTGTGGTTTTGCAGAAAACTTCATCCCCGTCTACCAGAAGATGCATGTGCATGCTTAAAACGCGTTTTCGCACAAATCCGTGCGCGGGCGCTAAAAAGAGCAGCATCGGCATGCTTAGCACGTCGTTTGGTAGAAATCCACGTGCGCGTTCTGCCAAAAGCACCATTTGCATGCACATCTTGTGGTTTTGCAGAAAACTTCATCCGCGTCTACCAAAATATGCATGTGCATGCTTAAAACGCGTTTTCGCACAAATCCGTGCGCGGGTGCTAAAAAGAGCAGCATCGGCATGCTTAGCACGTCGTTTGGTAGAAATCCACGTGCGCGTTCTGCCAAAAGCACCATTTACATGCACATCTTGTGGTTTTGCAGAAAACTTCATCCGCGTCTACCAAAAGATGCATGTGCATGCTTAAAACGCGTTTTCGCACAAATCCGTGCGCGGGTGCTAAAAAGAGCAGCATCGGCATGCTTAGCACGTCATTTGGTAGAAATCCACGTGCGCGTTCTGCCAAAAGCACCATTTGCATGCACATGTTTTTGCAGAAAACTTCATCCGCGTCTACCAAAAGATGCATGTGCATGCTTAAAACGCGTTTTCGCACAAATCCGTGCGCGGGTGCTAAAAAGAGCAGCGTCGGCATGCTTAGCATGTCGTTTGGTAGAAATCCACGTGCGCGTTCTGCCAAAAGCACCATTTGCATGCACATCTTGTGGTTTTGCAGAAAACTTCATCCGCGTCTACCAAAAGATGCATGTGCATGCTTAAAACGCGTTTTCGCACAAATCCGTGCGCGGGTGCTAAAAAGAGCAGCATCGGCATGCTTAGCACGTCGTTTGGTAGAAATCCACGTGCGCGTTCTGCCAAAAGCACCATTTGCATGCACATCTTGTGGTTTTGCAGAAAACTTCATCCCCGTCTACCAGAAGATGCATGTGCATGCTTAAAACGCGTTTTCGCACAAATCCGTGCGCGGGCGCTAAAAAGAGCAGCATCGGCATGCTTAGCACGTCGTTTGGTAGAAATCCACGTGCGCGTTCTGCCAAAAGCACCATTTGCATGCACATCTTGTGATTTTGCAGAAAACTTCATCCGCGTCTACCAAAATATGCATGTGCATGCTTAAAACGCGTTTTCGCACAAATCCGTGGGCGGGTGCTAAAAAGAGCAGCATCGGCATGCTTAGCACGTCGTTTGGTAGAAATCCACGTGCGCGTTCTGCCAAAAGCACCAATTGCATGCACATCTTGTGGTTTTGCAGAAAACTTCATCCGCGTCTACCAAAATATGCATGTGCATGCTTAAAACACGTTTTCGCACAAATCCGTGCGCGGGTGCTAAAAATAGCAGCATCGGCATGCTTAGCACGTCGTTTGGTAGAAATCCACGTGCGCGTTCTGCCAAAAGCACCATTTGCATGCACATCTTGTGGTTTTGCAGAAAACTTCATCCGCGTCTACCAAAAGATGCATGTGCATGCTTAAAACGCGTTTTCGCACAAATCCGTGCGCGGGTGCTAAAAAGAGCAGCATCGGCATGCTTAGCACGTTGTTTGGTAGAAATCCACGTGCGCGTTCTGCCAAAAGCACCATTTGCATGCACATCTTGTGGTTTTGCAGAAAACTTCATCCGCGTCTACCAAAAGATGCATGTGCGTGCTTAAAACGCGTTTTCGCACAAATCCGTGCGCGGGTGCTAAAAAGAGCAGCATCGGCATGCTTAGCACGTCGTTTGGTAGAAATCCACGTGCGCGTTCTGCCAAAAGCACCATTTGCATGCACATCTTGTGGTTTTGCAGAAAACTTCATCCGCGTCTACCAAAAGATGCATGTGCATGCTTAAAACGCGTTTTCGCACAAATCCGTGCGCGGGTGCTAAAAAGAGCAGCATCGGCATGCTTAGCACGTCGTTTGGTAGAAATCCACGTGCGCGTTCTGCCAAAAGCACCATTTGCATGCACATCTTGTGGTTTTGCACAAAACTTCATCCGGGTCTACCAAAAGGTGCATGTGCATGCTTAAAATGCGTTTTCGCACAAATCCGTGCGCGGGTGCTAAATAGAGCAGCATCGGCATGCTTAGTACGTCGTTTGGTAGAAATACGCGTGCGCGTTCTGCCAAAAGCACCATTTGCATGTACATCCTGTGGTTTTGCAGAAAACTTCATCCGCGTCTACCAAAAGATGCATGTGCATGCTTAAAACGCGTTTTCGCCAAAATCCGTGCGCGGGTGCTAAAAAGAGCAGCATCGGCATGCTTAGCACGTCGTTTGGTAGAAATCCACGTGCGCGTTCTGCCAAAAGCACCATTTGCATGCACATCTTGTGGTTTTGCAGAAAACTTCATCCGCGTCTACCAAAAGATGCATGTGCATGCTTAAAACGCGTTTTCGCACAAATCCGTGCGCGGGTGCTAAAAAGAGCAGCATCGGCATGCTTAGCACGTTGTTTGGTAGAAATCCACGTGCGCGTTCTGCCAAAAGCACCATTTGCATGCACATCTTGTGGTTTTGCAGAAAACTTCATCCGCGTCTACCAAAAGATGCATGTGCGTGCTTAAAACGCGTTTTCGCACAAATCCGTGCGCGGGTGCTAAAAAGAGCAGCATCGGCATGCTTAGCACGTCGTTTGGTAGAAATCCACGTGCGCGTTCTGCCAAAAGCACCAATTGCATGCACATATTGTGGTTTTGCAGAAAACTTCATCCGCGTCTACCAAAATATGCATGTGCATGCTTAAAACACGTTTTCGCACAAATCCGTGCGCGGGTGCTAAAAAGAGCAGCATCGGCATGCTTAGCACGTCGTTTGGTAGAAATCCACGTGCGCGTTCTGCCAAAAGCACCATTTGCATGCACATCTTGTGGTTTTGCAGAAAACTTCATCCGCGTCTACCAAAAGATGCATGTGCATGCTTAAAACGCGTTTTCGCACAAATCCGTGCGCGGGTGCTAAAAAGAGCAGCATCGGCATGCTTAGCACGTTGTTTGGTAGAAATCCACGTGCGCGTTCTGCAAAAGCACCATTTGCATGCACATCTTGTGGTTTTGCAGAAAACTTCATCCGCGTCTACCAAAAGATGCATGTGCGTGCTTAAAACGCGTTTTCGCACAAATCCGTGCGCGGGTGCTAAAAAGAGCAGCATCGGCATGCTTAGCACGTCGTTTGGTAGAAATCCACGTGCGCGTTCTGCCAAAAGCACCATTTACATGCACATCTTGTGGTTTTGCAGAAAACTTCATCCGCGTCTACCAAAAGATGCATGTGCATGCTTAAAACGCGTTTTCGCACAAATCCGTGCGCGGGTGTTAAAAATAGCAGCATCGGCATGCTTAGCACGTCGTTTGGTAGAAATCCACGTGCGCGTTCTGCCAAAAGCACCATTTGCATGCACATCTTGTGGTTTTGCAGAAAACTTCATCCGCGTCTACCAAAAGATGCATGTGCATGCTTAAAACGCGTTTTCGCACAAATCCGTGCGCGGGTGCTCAAAAGAGCAGCATCGGCATGCTTAGCACGTCGTTTGGTAGAAATCCACGTGCGCGTTCTGCCAAAAGCACCATTTGCATGCACATCTTGTGGTTTTGCAGAAAACTTCATCCGCGTCTACCAAAAGATTCATGTGCATGCTTAAAACGCGTTTTCGCACAAATCCGTGCGCGGGTGCTAAAAAGAGCAGCATCGGCATGCTTAGCACGTCGTTTGGTAGAAATCCACGTGCGCGTTCTGCCAAAAGCACCATTTGCATGCACATCTTGTGGTTTTGCAGAAAACTTCATCCGCGTCTACCAAAAGATGCATGTGCATGCTTAAAACGCGTTTTCGCACAAATCCGTGCGCGGGTGCTAAAAAGAGCAGCATCGGCATGCTTAGCACGTCGTTTGGTAGAAATCCACGTGCGCGTTCTGCCAAAAGCACCATTTGCATGCACATCTTGTGGTTTTGCAGAAAACTTCATCCGCTTCTACCAAAAGATGCATGTGCATGCTTAAAAAGCGTTTTCGCACAAATCCGTGCGCGCGTGCTAAAGAGAGCAGCATCGGCATGCTTAGCACGTCGTTTGGTAGAAATCCACGTGCGCGTTCTGCCAAAGCCACCATTTGCATGCACATGTTGTGGTTTTACAGAAAACTTCATCCGCGTCTACCAAAAGATGCATGTGCATGCTTAAAACGCGTTTTCGCACAAATCCGTGCGCGGGTGCTAAAAAGAACAGCATCGGCATGCTTAGCACGTCGTTTGGTAGAAATCCACGTGCGCGTTCTGCCAAAAGCACCATTTGCATGCACATCTTGTGGTTTTGCAGAAAACTTCATCCGCGTCTACCAAAAGATGCATGTGCATGTTTAAAACGCGTTTTCGCACAAATCCGTGCGCGGGTGCTAAAAAGAGCAGCATCGGCATGCTTAGCACGTCGTTTGGTAGAAATCCACGTGCGCGTTCTGCCAAAAGCACCATTTGCATGCACATCTTGTGGTTTTGCAGAAAACTTCATCCGCGTCTACCAAAAGATGCATGTGCATGCTTAAAACGCGTTTTCGCACAAATCCGTGCACGGGTGCTAAAAAGAGCAGCATCGGCATGCTTAGCACGTCGTTTGGTAGAAATCCACGTGCGCGTTCTGCCAAAAGCACCATTTGCATGCACATCTTGTGGTTTTGCACAAAACTTCATCCGCGTCTACCAAAAGGTGCATGTGCATGCTTAAAATGCGTTTTCGCACAAATCCGTGCGCGGGTGCTAAATAGAGCAGCATCGGCATGCTTAGTACGTCGTTTGGTAGAAATCCGCGTGCGCGTTCTGCCAAAAGCACCATTTGAATGCACATCTTGTGGTTTTGCAGAAAACTTCATCCGCGTCTACCAAAAGATGCATGTGCATGCTTAAAACGCGTTTTCGCCCAAATCCGTGCGCGGGTGCTAAAAAGAGCAGCATCGGCATGCTTAGCACGTCGTTTGGTAGAAATCCACGTGCGCGTTCTGCCAAAAGCACCATTTGCATGCACATCTTGTGGTTTTGCAGAAAACTTCATCCGCGTCTACCAAAAGATGCATGTGCATGCTTAAAACGCGTTTTCGCGCAAATCCGTGCGCGGGTGCTAAAAAGAGCAGCATCGGCATGCTTAGCACGTTGTTTGGTAGAAATCCACGTGCGCGTTCTGCCAAAAGCACCATTTGCATGCACATCTTGTGGTTTTGCAGAAAACTTCATCCGCGTCTACCAAAAGATGCATGTGCGTGCTTAAAACGCGTTTTCGCACAAATCCGTGCGCGGGTGCTAAAAAGAGCAGCATCGGCATGCTTAGCACGTCATTTGGTAGAAATCCACGTGCGCGTTCTGCCAAAAGCACCATTTGCATGCACATGTTTTTGCAGAAAACTTCATCCGCGTCTACCAAAAGATGCATGTGCATGCTTAAAACGCGTTTTCGCACAAATCCGTGCGCGGGTGCTAAAAAGAGCAGCATCGGCATGCTTAGCATGTCGTTTGGTAGAAATCCACGTGCGCGTTCTGCCAAAAGCACCATTTGCATGCACATCTTGTGGTTTTGCAGAAAACTTCATCCGCGTCTACCAAAAGATGCATGTGCATGCTTAAAACGCGTTTTCGCACAAATCCGTGCGCGGGTGCTAAAAAGAGCAGCATCGGCATGCTTAGCACGTCGTTTGGTAGAAATCCACGTGCGCGTTCTGCCAAAAGCACCATTTGCATGCACATCTTGTGGTTTTGCAGAAAACTTCATCCCCGTCTACAAGAAGATGCATGTGCATGCTTAAAACGCGTTTTCGCACAAATCCGTGCGCGGGCGCTAAAAAGAGCAGCATCGGCATGCTTAGCACGTCGTTTGGTAGAAATCCACGTGCGCGTTCTGCCAAAAGCACCATTTGCATGCACATCTTGTGGTTTTGCAGAAAACTTCATCCGCGTCTACCAAAATATGCATGTGCATGCTTAAAACGCGTTTTCGCACAAATCCGTGCGCGGGTGCTAAAAAGAGCAGCATCGGCATGCTTAGCACGTCGTTTGGTAGAAATCCACGTGCGCGTTCTGCCAAAAGCACCAATTGCATGCACATCTTGTGGTTTTGCAGAAAACTTCATCCGCGTCTACCAAAATATGCATGTGCATGCTTAAAACACGTTTTCGCACAAATCCGTGCGCGGGTGCTAAAAATAGCAGCATCGGCATGCTTAGCACGTCGTTTGGTAGAAATCCACGTGCGCGTTCTGCCAAAAGCACCATTTGCATGCACATCTTGTGGTTTTGCAGAAAACTTCATCCGCGTCTACCAAAAGATGCATGTGCATGCTTAAAACGCGTTTTCGCACAAATCCGTGCGCGGGTGCTAAAAAGAGCAGCATCGGCATGCTTAGCACGTTGTTTGGTAGAAATCCACGTGCGCGTTCTGCCAAAAGCACCATTTGCATGCACATCTTGTGGTTTTGCAGAAAACTTCATCCGCATCTACCAAAAGATGCATGTGCGTGCTTAAAACGCGTTTTCGCACAAATCCGTGCGCGGGTGCTAAAAAGAGCAGCATCGGCATGCTTAGCACGTCGTTTGGTAGAAATCCACGTGCGCGTTCTGCCAAAAGCACTATTTGCATGCACATCTTGTGGTTTTGCAGAAAACTTCATCCGCGTCTAACAAAAGATACATGTGCATGCTTAAAACGCGTTTTCGCACAAATCCGTCCGCGGGTGCTAAAAAGAGCAGCATCGGCATGCTTAGCACGTCGTTTGGAAGAAATCCACGTGCGCGTTATGCCAAAAGCACCATTTGCATGCACATCTTGTGGTTTTGCAGAAAATTTTATCCGCGTCTACCAAAAGATGCATGTGCATGCTTAAAACGCGTTTTCGCACAAATCCGTCCGCGGGTGCTAAAAAGAGCAGCATCGGCATGCTTAGCACGTCGTTTGGTAGAAATCCACGTGCGCGTTATGCCAAAAGCACCATTTGCATGCACATCTTGTGGTTTTGCAGAAAATTTTATCCGCGTCTACCAAAAGATGCATGTGCATACTTAAAACGCGTTTTCGCACAAATGCGTGCGCGGGTGCTAAAAAGAGCAGCATCGGCATGCTTAGCACGTCGTTTGGTAGAAATCCACGTGCGCGTTCTGCCAAAAGCACCATTTGCATGCACATCTTGTGGTTTTGCAGAAAACTTCATCCGCGTCTACCAAAAGATGCATGTGCATGCTTAAAACGCGTTTTCGCACAAATCCGTGCGCGGGTGCTAAAAAGAGCAGCATCGGCATGCTTAGCACGTCATTTGGTAGAAATCCACGTGCGCGTTCTCCCAAAAGCACCATTTGCATGCACATCTTGTGGTTTTGCAGAAAACTTCATCCGCGTCTACCAAAAGATGCATGTGCATGCTTAAAATGCATTTTCGCACAAATCCGTGCGCGGGTGCTAAATAGAGCAGCATCGGCATGCTTAGCACGTCGTTTATTAGAAATCCGCGTGCGCGTTCTGCAATAAGCACCATTTGCATGCACATCTTGTGGTTTTGCAGAAAACTTCATCCGCGTCTACCAAAAGATGCATGTGCATGCTTAAAACGCGTTTTCGCACAAATCCGTGCGCGGGTGCTAAAAAGAGCAGCATCGGCATGCTTAGCACGTTGTTTGGTAGAAATCCACGTGCGCGTTCTGCAAAAGCACCATTTGCATGCACATCTTGTGGTTTTGCAGAAAACTTCATCCGCGTCTACCAAAAGATGCATGTGCATGCTTAAAACGCGTTTTCGCACAAATCCGTGCGCGGGTGCTAAAAAGAGCAGCATCGGCATGCTTAGCACGTTGTTTGGTAGAAATCCACGTGCGCGTTCTGCCAAAAGCACCATTTGCATGCACATCTTGTGGTTTTGCAGAAAACTTCATCCGCATCTACCAAAAGATGCAATGTGCGTGCTTAAAACGCGTTTTCGCACAAATCCGTGCGCGGGTGCTAAAAAGAGCAGCATCGGCATGCTTAGCACGTCGTTTGGTAGAAATCCACGTGCGCGTTCTGCCAAAAGCACTATTTGCATGCACATCTTGTGGTTTTGCAGAAAACTTCATCCGCGTCTAACAAAAGATACATGTGCATGCTTAAAACGCGTTTTCGCACAAATCCGTCCGCGGGTGCTAAAAAGAGCAGCATCGGCATGCTTAGCACGTCGTTTGGAAGAAATCCACGTGCGCGTTATGCCAAAAGCACCATTTGCATGCACATCTTGTGGTTTTGCAGAAAATTTTATCCGCGTCTACCAAAAGATGCATGTGCATGCTTAAAACGCGTTTTCGCACAAATCCGTCCGCGGGTGCTAAAAAGAGCAGCATCGGCATGCTTAGCACGTCGTTTGGTAGAAATCCACGTGGCGCGTTATGCCAAAAGCACCATTTGCATGCACATCTTGTGGTTTTGCAGAAAATTTTATCCGCGTCTACCAAAAGATGCATGTGCATACTTAAAACGCGTTTTCGCACAAATGCGTGCGCGGGTGCTAAAAAGAGCAGCATCGGCATGCTTAGCACGTCGTTTGGTAGAAATCCACGTGCGCGTTCTGCCAAAAGCACCATTTGCATGCACATCTTGTGGTTTTGCAGAAAACTTCATCCGCGTCTACCAAAGATGCATGTGCATGCTTAAAACGCGTTTTCGCACAAATCCGTGCGCGGGTGCTAAAAAGAGCAGCATCGGCATGCTTAGCACGTCATTTGGTAGAAATCCACGTGCGCGTTCTCCCAAAAGCACCATTTGCATGCACATCTTGTGGTTTTGCAGAAAACTTCATCCGCGTCTACCAAAAGATGCATGTGCATGCTTAAAATGCATTTCGCACAAATCCGTGCGCGGGTGCTAAATAGAGCAGCATCGGCATGCTTAGCACGTCGTTTATTAGAAATCCGCGTGCGCGTTCTGCAATAAGCACCATTTGCATGCACATCTTGTGGTTTTGCAGAAAACTTCATCCGCGTCTACCAAAAGATGCATGTGCATGCTTAAAACGCGTTTTCGCACAAATCCGTGCGCGGGTGCTAAAAAGAGCAGCATCGGCATGCTTAGCACGTCGTTTGGTAGAAATCCACGTGCGCGTTCTGCCAAAAGCACCATTTTCATGCACATCTTGTGGTTTTGCAGAAAACTTCATCCCCGTCTACCAAAAGATGCATGTGCATGCTTAAAACGCGTTTTCGCACAAATCCGTGCGCGGGCGCTAAAAAGAGCAGCATCGGCTGCTTAGCACGTCGTTGGTAGAAATCCACGTGCGCGTTCTGCCAAAAGCACCATTTGCATGCACATCTTGTGGTTTTGCAGAAAACTTCATCCGCGTCTACCAAAATATGCATGTGCATGCTTAAAACGCGTTTTCGCACAAATCCGTGCGCGGGTGCTAAAAAGAGCAGCATCGGCATGCTTAGCACGTCGTTTGGTAGAAATCCACGTGCGCGTTCTGCCAAAAGCACCAATTGCATGCACATCTTGTGGTTTTGCAGAAAACTTCATCCGCGTCTACCAAAATATGCATGTGCATGCTTAAAACGCGTTTTCGCACAAATCCGTGCGCGGGTGCTAAAATAGCAGCATCGGCATGCTTAGCACGTCGTTTGGTAGAAATCCACGTGCGCGTTCTACCAAAAGCACCATTTGCATGCACATCTTGTGGTTTTGCAGAAAACTTCATCCGCGTCTACCAAAAGATGCATGTGCATGCTTAAAACGCGTTTTCGCACAAATCCGTGCGCGGGTGCTAAAAAGAGCAGCATCGGCATGCTTAGCACGTTGTTTGGTAGAAATCCACGTGCGCGTTCTGCCAAAAGCACCATTTGCATGCACATCTTGTGGTTTTGCAGAAAACTTCATCCGCGTCTACCAAAAGATGCATGTGCGTGCTTAAAACGCGTTTTCGCACAAATCCGTGCGCGGGTGCTAAAAGAGCAGCATCGGCATGCTTAGCACGTCGTTTGGTAGAAATACACGTGCGCGTTCTGCCAAAAGCACCATTTGCATGCACATCTTGTGGTTTTCCAGAAAACTTCATCCGCGTCTACCAAAAGATGCATGTGCATGCTTTAAAACGCGTTTTCGCGCAAATCCGTGCGCGGGTGCTAAAAAGAGCAGCATCGGCATGCTTAGCACTTCGTTTGGTAGAAATCCACGTGCGCGTTCTGCCAAAAGCACCATTTGCATGCACATCTTGTGGTTTTGCAGAAAACTTCATCCGCGTCTACCAAAAGATGCATGTGCATGCTTAAAACGCGTTTTCGCGCAAATCCGTGCGCGGGTGCTAAAAAGAGCAGCATCGGCATGCTTAGCACTTCGTTTGGTAGAAATCCACGTGCGCGTTCTGCCAAAAGCACCGTTTGCATGCACATCTTGTGGTTTTGCAGAAAACTTCATCCGCGTCTACCAAAAGATGCATGTGCATGCTTAAAACGCGTTTTCGCACAAAACCGTGCGCGGGTGCTAAAAAGAGCAGCATCGCCATGCTTAGCACGTCGTTTGGTAGAAATCCACGTGCGCGTTCTGCCAAAAGCACCATTTGCATGCACATCTTGTGGTTTTGCAGAAAACTTCATCCGCGTCTACCAAAAGATGCATGTGCATGCTTAAAACGCGTTTTCGCACAAATCCGTGCGCGGGTGCTAAAAAGAGCAGCATCGGCATGCTTAGCACGTCGTTTGGTAGGAATCCACGTGCGCATTCTGCCAAAAGCACCATTTGCATGCACATCTTGTGGTTTTGCAGAAAACTTCATCCGCGTCTACCAAAAGATGCATGTGCATGCTTAAAACGCGTTTTCGCACAAATCCGTGCGCGGGTGCTAAAAAGAGCAGCATCGGCATGCTTAGCACGTCGTTTGGTAGAAATCCACGTGCGCGTTCTGCCAAAGGCACCATTTACATACACATCTTGTGGTTTTGCAGAAAACTTCATCCGCGTCTACCAAAAGATGCATGTGCATGCTTAAAACGCGTTTTCGCACAAATCCTTGCGCGGCTGCTAAAAAGAGCAGCATCGGCATGCTTAGCACGTCGTTTGGTAGAAATCCACGTGCGCGTTCTGCCAAAAGCACCATTTGCATGCACATCTTGTGGTTTTGCAGAAAACTTCATCCGCGTCTACCAAAAGATGCATGTGCATGCTTAAAACGCATTTTCGCACAAATCCGTGCGCGGGTGCTAAAAAGAGCAGCATCGGCATGCTTAGCACGTCGTTTGGTAGAAATCCACGTGCGCGTTCTGCCAAAAGCACCATTTGCATGCACATCTTGTGGTTTTGCAGAAAACTTCATCCGCGTCTACCAAAAGATGCATGTGCATGCTTAAAACGCGTTTTCGCACAAATCCGTGCGCGGGTGCTAAAAAGAGCAGCATCGGCATGCTTAGCACGTCGTTTGGTAGAAATCCACATGCGCGTTCTGCCAAAAGCACCATTTGCATGCACATCTTGTGGTTTTGCAGAAAACTTCATCCGCGTCTACCAATAGATGCATGTGCATGCTTAAAACGCGTTTTCGCACAAATCCGTGCGCGGGTGCTAAAAAGAGCAGCATCGGCATGCTTAGCACGTCGCTTGGTAGAAATCCACGTGCGCGTTCTGCCAAAAGCA
Organism: Dermacentor andersoni; assembly: GCF_023375885.2. Classification (NCBI taxonomy): domain Eukaryota; kingdom Metazoa; phylum Arthropoda; class Arachnida; order Ixodida; family Ixodidae; genus Dermacentor; species Dermacentor andersoni. The sequence goes on from NW_027314786.1 coordinate 284,177, forward strand.
CCATTTGCATGCACATCTTGTGGTTTTGCAGAAAACTTCATCCGCGTCTACCAAAAGATGCATGTGCATGCTTAAAGCGCGTTTTCGCACAAATCCGTGCGCGGGTGCTAAAAAGAGCAGCATCGGCATGCTTAGCACGTCGTTTGGTAGAAATCCACGTGCGCGTTCTGCCAAAAGCACCATATGAATGCACATGTTTTTGCAGAAAACTTCATCCGCGTCTACCAAAAGATGCATGTGCATGCTTAAAACGCGTTTTCGCACAAATCCGTGCGCGGGTGCTAAAAAGAGCAGCATCGGCATGCTTAGCACGTCGTTTGGTAGAAATCCACGTGCGCGTTCTGCCAAAAGCACCATTTTCATGCACATCTTGTGGTTTTGCAGAAAACTTCATCCCCGTCTACCAAAAGATGCATGTGCATGCTTAAAACGCGTTTTCGCACAAATCCGTGCGCGGGCGCTAAAAAGAGCAGCATCGGCATGCTTAGCACGTCGTTTGGTAGAAATCCACGTGCGCGTTCTGCCAAAAGCACCATTTGCATGCACATCTTGTGGTTTTGCAGAAAACTTCATCCGCGTCTACCAAAATATGCATGTGCATGCTTAAAACGCGTTTTCGCACAAATCCGTGCGCGGGTGCTAAAAAGAGCAGCATCGGCATGCTTAGCACGTCGTTTGGTAGAAATCCACGTGCGCGTTCTGCCAAAAGCACCAATTGCATGCACATCTTGTGGTTTTGCAGAAAACTTCATCCGCGTCTACCAAAATATGCATGTGCATGCTTAAAACGCGTTTTCGCACAAATCCGTGCGCGGGTGCTAAAAATAGCAGCATCGGCATGCTTAGCACGTCGTTTGGTAGAAATCCACGTGCGCGTTCTACCAAAAGCACCATTTGCATGCACATCTTGTGGTTTTGCAGAAAACTTCATCCGCGTCTACCAAAAGATGCATGTGCATGCTTAAAACGCGTTTTCGCACAAATCCGTGCGCGGGTGCTAAAAAGAGCAGCATCGGCATGCTTAGCACGTTGTTTGGTAGAAATCCACGTGCGCGTTCTGCCAAAAGCACCATTTGCATGCACATCTTGTGGTTTTGCAGAAAACTTCATCCGCGTCTACCAAAAGATGCATGTGCATGCTTAAAACGCGTTTTCGCACAAATCCGTGCGCGGGTGCTAAAAAGAGCAGCATCGGCATGCTTAGCACGTCGTTTGGTAGGAATCCACGTGCGCATTCTGCCAAAAGCACCATTTGCATGCACATCTTGTGGTTTTGCAGAAAACTTCATCCGCGTCTACCAAAAGATGCATGTGCATGCTTAAAACGCGTTTTCGCACAAATCCGTGCGCGGGTGCTAAAAAGAGCAGCATCGGCATGCTTAGCACGTCGTTTGGTAGAAATCCACGTGCGCGTTCTGCCAAAGGCACCATTTACATACACATCTTGTGGTTTTGCAGAAAACTTCATCCGCGTCTACCAAAAGATGCATGTGCATGCTTAAAACGCGTTTTCGCACAAATCCTTGCGCGGCTGCTAAAAAGAGCAGCATCGGCATGCTTAGCACGTCGTTTGGTAGAAATCCACGTGCGCGTTCTGCCAAAAGCACCATTTGCATGCACATCTTGTGGTTTTGCAGAAAACTTCATCCGCGTCTACCAAAAGATGCATGTGCATGCTTAAAACGCATTTTCGCACAAATCCGTGCGCGGGTGCTAAAAAGAGCAGCATCGGCATGCTTAGCACGTCGTTTGGTAGAAATCCACGTGCGCGTTCTGCCAAAAGCACCATTTGCATGCACATCTTGTGGTTTTGCAGAAAACTTCATCCGCGTCTACCAAAAGATGCATGTGCATGCTTAAAACGCGTTTTCGCACAAATCCGTGCGCGGGTGCTAAAAAGAGCAGCATCGGCATGCTTAGCACGTCGTTTGGTAGAAATCCACATGCGCGTTCTGCCAAAAGCACCATTTGCATGCACATCTTGTGGTTTTGCAGAAAACTTCATCCGCGTCTACCAATAGATGCATGTGCATGCTTAAAACGCGTTTTCGCACAAATCCGTGCGCGGGTGCTAAAAAGAGCAGCATCGGCATGCTTAGCACGTCGCTTGGTAGAAATCCACGTGCGCGTTCTGCCAAAAGCACCATTTGCATGCACATCTTGTGGTTTTGCAGAAAACTTCATCCGCGTCTACCAAAAGATGCATGTGCATGCTTAAAGCGCGTTTTCGCACAAATCCGTGCGCGGGTGCTAAAAAGAGCAGCATCGGCATGCTTAGCACGTCGTTTGGTAGAAATCCACGTGCGCGTTCTGCCAAAAGCACCATATGAATGCACATGTTTTTGCAGAAAACTTCATCCGCGTCTACCAAAAGATGCATGTGCATGCTTAAAACGCGTTTTCGCACAAATCCGTGCGCGGGTGCTAAAAAGAGCAGCATCGGCATGCTTAGCACGTCGTTTGGTAGAAATCCACGTGCGCGTTCTGCCAAAAGCACCATTTTCATGCACATCTTGTGGTTTTGCAGAAAACTTCATCCCCGTCTACCAAAAGATGCATGTGCATGCTTAAAACGCGTTTTCGCACAAATCCGTGCGCGGGCGCTAAAAAGAGCAGCATCGGCATGCTTAGCACGTCGTTTGGTAGAAATCCACGTGCGCGTTCTGCCAAAAGCACCATTTGCATGCACATCTTGTGGTTTTGCAGAAAACTTCATCCGCGTCTACCAAAATATGCATGTGCATGCTTAAAACGCGTTTTCGCACAAATCCGTGCGCGGGTGCTAAAAAGAGCAGCATCGGCATGCTTAGCACGTCGTTTGGTAGAAATCCACGTGCGCGTTCTGCCAAAAGCACCAATTGCATGCACATCTTGTGGTTTTGCAGAAAACTTCATCCGCGTCTACCAAAATATGCATGTGCATGCTTAAAACGCGTTTTCGCACAAATCCGTGCGCGGGTGCTAAAAATAGCAGCATCGGCATGCTTAGCACGTCGTTTGGTAGAAATCCACGTGCGCGTTCTACCAAAAGCACCATTTGCATGCACATCTTGTGGTTTTGCAGAAAACTTCATCCGCGTCTACCAAAAGATGCATGTGCATGCTTAAAACGCGTTTTCGCACAAATCCGTGCGCGGGTGCTAAAAAGAGCAGCATCGGCATGCTTAGCACGTTGTTTGGTAGAAATCCACGTGCGCGTTCTGCCAAAAGCACCATTTGCATGCACATCTTGTGGTTTTGCAGAAAACTTCATCCGCGTCTACCAAAAGATGCATGTGCGTGCTTAAAACGCGTTTTCGCACAAATCCGTGCGCGGGTGCTAAAAAGAGCAGCATCGGCATGCTTAGCACGTCGTTTGGTAGAAATACACGTGCGCGTTCTGCCAAAAGCACCATTTGCATGCACATCTTGTGGTTTTCCAGAAAACTTCATCCGCGTCTACCAAAAGATGCATGTGCATGCTTAAAACGCGTTTTCGCGCAAATCCGTGCGCGGGTGCTAAAAAGAGCAGCATCGGCATGCTTAGCACTTCGTTTGGTAGAAATCCACGTGCGCGTTCTGCCAAAAGCACCATTTGCATGCACATCTTGTGGTTTTGCAGAAAACTTCATCCGCGTCTACCAAAAGATGCATGTGCATGCTTAAAACGCGTTTTCGCGCAAATCCGTGCGCGGGTGCTAAAAAGAGCAGCATCGGCATGCTTAGCACTTCGTTTGGTAGAAATCCACGTGCGCGTTCTGCCAAAAGCACCGTTTGCATGCACATCTTGTGGTTTTGCAGAAAACTTCATCCGCGTCTACCAAAAGATGCATGTGCATGCTTAAAACGCGTTTTCGCACAAAACCGTGCGCGGGTGCTAAAAAGAGCAGCATCGCCATGCTTAGCACGTCGTTTGGTAGAAATCCACGTGCGCGTTCTGCCAAAAGCACCATTTGCATGCACATCTTGTGGTTTTGCAGAAAACTTCATCCGCGTCTACCAAAAGATGCATGTGCATGCTTAAAACGCGTTTTCGCACAAATCCGTGCGCGGGTGCTAAAAAGAGCAGCATCGGCATGCTTAGCACGTCGTTTGGTAGGAATCCACGTGCGCATTCTGCCAAAAGCACCATTTGCATGCACATCTTGTGGTTTTGCAGAAAACTTCATCCGCGTCTACCAAAAGATGCATGTGCATGCTTAAAACGCGTTTTCGCACAAATCCGTGCGCGGGTGCTAAAAAGAGCAGCATCGGCATGCTTAGCACGTCGTTTGGTAGAAATCCACGTGCGCGTTCTGCCAAAGGCACCATTTACATACACATCTTGTGGTTTTGCAGAAAACTTCATCCGCGTCTACCAAAAGATGCATGTGCATGCTTAAAACGCGTTTTCGCACAAATCCTTGCGCGGCTGCTAAAAAGAGCAGCATCGGCATGCTTAGCACGTCGTTTGGTAGAAATCCACGTGCGCGTTCTGCCAAAAGCACCATTTGCATGCACATCTTGTGGTTTTGCAGAAAACTTCATCCGCGTCTACCAAAAGATGCATGTGCATGCTTAAAACGCATTTTCGCACAAATCCGTGCGCGGGTGCTAAAAAGAGCAGCATCGGCATGCTTAGCACGTCGTTTGGTAGAAATCCACGTGCGCGTTCTGCCAAAAGCACCATTTGCATGCACATCTTGTGGTTTTGCAGAAAACTTCATCCGCGTCTACCAAAAGATGCATGTGCATGCTTAAAACGCGTTTTCGCACAAATCCGTGCGCGGGTGCTAAAAAGAGCAGCATCGGCATGCTTAGCACGTCGTTTGGTAGAAATCCACATGCGCGTTCTGCCAAAAGCACCATTTGCATGCACATCTTGTGGTTTTGCAGAAAACTTCATCCGCGTCTACCAATAGATGCATGTGCATGCTTAAAACGCGTTTTCGCACAAATCCGTGCGCGGGTGCTAAAAAGAGCAGCATCGGCATGCTTAGCACGTCGCTTGGTAGAAATCCACGTGCGCGTTCTGCCAAAAGCACCATTTGCATGCACATCTTGTGGTTTTGCAGAAAACTTCATCCGCGTCTACCAAAAGATGCATGTGCATGCTTAAAGCGCGTTTTCGCACAAATCCGTGCGCGGGTGCTAAAAAGAGCAGCATCGGCATGCTTAGCACGTCGTTTGGTAGAAATCCACGTGCGCGTTCTGCCAAAAGCACCATATGAATGCACATGTTTTTGCAGAAAACTTCATCCGCGTCTACCAAAAGATGCATGTGCATGCTTAAAACGCGTTTTTGCACAAATCCGTGCGCGGGTGCTAAAAAGAGCAGCATCGGCATGCTTAGCAGGTCGTTTGGTAGAAATCCACGAGCGCGTTCTGCCAAAAGCACCATTTGCATGCACATCTTGTGGGTTTGCAGAAAACTTCATCCGCGTCTACCAAAAGATGCATGTGCATGCCTAAAACGCGTTTTCGCACAAATCCGTGCGCGGGTGCTAAAAAGAGCAGCATCGGCATGCTTAGCACGTCGTTTGGTAGAAATCCACGTGCGCGTTCTGCCAAAAGCACCATTTGCATGCACATCTTGTGGTTTTGCAGAAAACTTCATCCGCGTCTACCAAAAGATGCATGTGCATGCTTAAAACGCATTTTCGCACAAATCCGTGCGCGGGTGCTAAAAAGAGCAGCATCGGCATGCTTAGCACGTCGTTTGGTAGAAATCCACGTGCGCGTTCTGCCAAAAGCACCAATTGCATGCACATCTTGTGGTTTTGCAGAAAACTTCATCCGCGTCTACCAAAATATGCATGTGCATGCTTAAAACGCGTTTTCGCACAAATCCGTGCGCGGGTGCTAAAAATAGCAGCATCGGCATGCTTAGCACGTCATTTGGTAGAAATCCACGTGCGCGTTCTACCAAAAGCACCATTTGCATGCACATCTTGTGGTTTTGCAGAAAACTTCATCCGCGTCTACCAAAAGATGCATGTGCATGCTTAAAACGCGTTTTCGCACAAATCCGTGCGCGGGTGCTAAAAAGAGCAGCATCGGCATGCTTAGCACGTTGTTTGGTAGAAATCCACGTGCGCGTTCTGCCAAAAGCACCATTTGCATGCACATCTTGTGGTTTTGCAGAAAACTTCATCCGCGTCTACCAAAAGATGCATGTGCGTGCTTAAAACGCGTTTTCGCACAAATCCGTGCGCGGGTGCTAAAAAGAGCAGCATCGGCATGCTTAGCACGTCGTTTGGTAGAAATACACGTGCGCGTTCTGCCAAAAGCACCATTTGCATGCACATCTTGTGGTTTTCCAGAAAACTTCATCCGCGTCTACCAAAAGATGCATGTGCATGCTTAAAACGCGTTTTCGCGCAAATCCGTGCGCGGGTGCTAAAAAGAGCAGCATCAGCATGCTTAGCACTTCGTTTGGTAGAAATCCACGTGCGCGTTCTGCCAAAAGCACCATTTGCATGCACATCTTGTGGTTTTGCAGAAAACTTCATCCGCGTCTACCAAAAGATGCATGTGCATGCTTAAAACGCGTTTTCGCGCAAATCCGTGCGCGGGTGCTAAAAAGAGCAGCATCGGCATGCTTAGCACTTCGTTTGGTAGAAATCCACGTGCGCGTTCTGCCAAAAGCACCGTTTGCATGCACATCTTGTGGTTTTGCAGAAAACTTCATCCGCGTCTACCAAAAGATGCATGTGCATGCTTAAAACGCGTTTTCGCACAAAACCGTGCGCGGGTGCTAAAAAGAGCAGCATCGCCATGCTTAGCACGTCGTTTGGTAGAAATCCACGTGCGCGTTCTGCCAAAAGCACCATTTGCATGCACATCTTGTGGTTTTGCAGAAAACTTCATCCGCGTCTACCAAAAGATGCATGTGCATGCTTAAAACGCGTTTTCGCACAAATCCGTGCGCGGGTGCTAAAAAGAGCAGCATCGGCATGCTTAGCACGTCGTTTGGTAGGAATCCACGTGCGCGTTCTGCCAAAAGCACCATTTGCATGCACATCTTGTGGTTTTGCAGAAAACTTCATCCGCGTCTACCAAAAGATGCATGTGCATGCTTAAAACGCGTTTTCGCACAAATCCGTGCGCGGGTGCTAAAAAGAGCAGCATCGGCATGCTTAGCACGTCGTTTGGTAGAAATCCACGTGCGCGTTCTGCCAAATACACCATTTACATACACATCTTGTGGTTTTGCAGAAAACTTCATCCGCGTCTACCAAAAGATGCATGTGCATGCTTAAAACGCGTTTTCGCACAAATCCTTGCGCGGCTGCTAAAAAGAGCAGCATCGGCATGCTTAGCACGTCGTTTGGTAGAAATCCACGTGCGCGTTCTGCCAAAAGCACCATTTGCATGCACATCTTGTGGTTTTGCAGAAAACTTCATCCGCGTCTACCAAAAGATGCATGTGCATGCTTAAAACGCATTTTCGCACAAATCCGTGCGCGGGTGCTAAAAAGAGCAGCATCGGCATGCTTAGCACGTCGTTTGGTAGAAATCCACGTGCGCGTTCTGCCAAAAGCACTATTTGCATGCACATCTTGTGGTTTTGCAGAAAACTTCATCCGCGTCTAACAAAAGATGCATGTGCATGCTTAAAACGCGTTTTCGCACAAATCCGTGCGCGGGTGCTAAAAAGAGCAGCATCGGCATGCTTAGCACGTCGTTTGGTAGAAATCCACGTGCGCGTTCTGCCAAAAGCACCATTCGCATGCACATCTTGTGGTTTTGCAGAAAACTTCATCCGCGTCTACCAAAAGATGCATGTGCATGCTTAAAACGCGTTTTCGCACAAATCCGTCCGCGGGTGCTAAAAAGAGCAGCATCGGCATGCTTAGCACGTCGTTTAGTAGAAATCCACGTGCGCGTTATGCCAAAAGCACCATTTGCATGCACATCTTGTGGTTTTGCAGAAAATTTCATCCGCGTCTACCAAAAGATGCATGTGCATGCTTAAAACGGGTTTTCGCACAAATGCGTGCGCGGGTGCTAAAAAGAGCAGCATCGGCATGCTTAGCACGTCGTTTGGTAGAAATCCACATGCGCGTTCTGCCAAAAGCACCATTTGCATGCACATCTTGTGGTTTTGCAGAAAACTTCATCCGCGTCTACCAATAGATGCATATGCATGCTTAAAACGCGTTTTCGCACAAATCCGTGCGCGGGTGCTAAAAAGAGCAGCATCGGCATGCTTAGCACGTCGCTTGGTAGAAATCCACGTGCGCGTTCTGCCAAAAGCACCATTTGCATGCACATCTTGTGGTTTTGCAGAAAACTTCATCCGCGTCTACCAAAAGATGCATGTGCATGCTTAAAACGCGTTTTCGCACAAATCCGTGCGCGGGTGCTAAAAAGAGCAGCATCGGCATGCTTAGCACGTCGTTTGGTAGAAATCCACGTGCGCGTTCTGCCAAAAGCACCATATGCATGCACATGTTTTTGCAGAAAACTTCATCCGCGTCTACCAAAAGATGCATGTGCATGCTTAAAACGCGTTTTCGCACAAATCCGTGCGCGGGTGCTAAAAAGAGCAGCATCGGCATGCTTAGCAGGTCGTTTGGTAGAAATCCACGAGCGCGTTCTGCCAAAAGCACCATTTGCATGCACATCTTGTGGGTTTGCAGAAAACTTCATCCGCGTCTACCAAAAGATGCATGTGCATGCCTAAAACGCGTTTTCGCACAAATCCGTGCGCGGGTGCTAAAAAGAGCAGCATCGGCATGCTTAGCACGTCGTTTGGTAGAAATCCACGTGCGCGTTCCGCCAAAAGCACCATTTGCATGCACATCTTGTGGTTTTGCAGAAAACTTCATCCGCGTCTACCAAAAGATGCATGTGCATGCTTAAAACGCATTTTCGCACAAATCCGTGCGCGGGTGCTAAAAAGAGCAGCATCGGCATGCTTAGCACGTCGTTTGCTAGAAATCCACGTGCGCGTTCTGCCAAAAGCACTATTTGCATGCACATCTTGTGGTTTTGCAGAAAACTTCATCCGCGTCTAACAAAAGATGCATGTGCATGCTTAAAACGCGTTTTCGCACAAATCCGTGCGCGGGTGCTAAAAAGAGCAGCATCGGCATGCTTAGGACGTCGTTTGGTAGAAATCCACGTGCGCGTTCTGCCAAAAGCACCATTCGCATGCACATCTTGTGGTTTTGCAGAAAACTTCATCCGCGTCTACCAAAAGATGCATGTGCATGCTTAAAACGCGTTTTCGCACAAATCCGTCCGCGGGTGCTAAAAAGAGCAGCATCGGCATGCTTAGCGCGTCGTTTAGTAGAAATCCACGTGCGCGTTATGCCAAAAGCACCATTTGCATGCACATCTTGTGGTTTTGCAGAAAATTTCATCCGCGTCTACCAAAAGATGCATGTGCATGCTTAAAACGCGTTTTCGCACAAATGCGTGCGCGGGTGCTAAAAAGAGCAGCATCGGCATGCTTAGCACGTCGTTTGGTAGAAATCCACATGCGCGTTCTGCCAAAAGCACCATTTGCATGCACATCTTGTGGTTTTGCAGAAAACTTCATCCGCGTCTACCAAAAGATGCATGTGCATGCTTAAAACGCGTTTTCGCACAAATCCGTGCGCGGGTGCTAAAAAGAGCAGCATCGGCATGCTTAGCACGTCGCTTGGTAGAAATCCACGTGCGCGTTCTGCCAAAAGCACCATTTGCATGCACATCTTGTGGTTTTGCAGAAAACTTCATCCGCGTCTACCAAAAGATGCATGTGCATGCTTAAAACGCGTTTTCGCACAAATCCGTGCGCGGGTGCTAAAAAGAGCAGCATCGGCATGCTTAGCACGTCGTTTGGTAGAAATCCACGTGCGCGTTCTGCCAAAAGCACCATATGCATGCACATGTTTTTGCAGAAAACTTCATCCGCGTCTACCAAAAGATGCATGTGCATGCTTAAAACGCGTTTTCGCACAAATCCTTGCGCGGCTGCTAAAAAGAGCAGCATCGGCATGCTTAGCACGTCGTTTGGTAGAAATCCACGTGCGCGTTCTGCCAAAAGCACCATTTGCATGCACATCTTGTGGTTTTGCAGAAAACTTCATCCGCGTCTACCAAAAGATGCATGTGCATGCTTAAAACGCATTTTCGCACAAATCCGTGCGCGGGTGCTAAAAAGAGCAGCATCGGCATGCTTAGCACGTCGCTTGGTAGAAATCCACGTGCGCGTTCTGCCAAAAGCACCATTTGCATGCACATCTTGTGGTTTTGCAGAAAACTTCATCCGCGTCTACCAAAAGATGCATGTGCATGCTTAAAACGCGTTTTCGCACAAATCCGTGCGCGGGTGCTAAAAAGAGCAGCATCGGCATGCTTAGCACGTCGTTTGGTAGAAATCCACGTGCGCGTTCTGCCAAAAGCACCATTCGCATGCACATCTTGTGGTTTTGCAGAAAACTTCATCCGCGTCTACCAAAAGATGCATGTGCATGCTTAAAACGCGTTTTCGCACAAATCCGTCCGCGGGTGCTCAAAAGAGCAGCATCGGCATGCTTAGCGCGTCGTTTAGTAGAAATCCACGTGCGCGTTATGCCAAAAGCACCATTTGCATGCACATCTTGTGGTTTTGCAGAAAATTTCATCCGCGTCTACCAAAAGATGCATGTGCATGCTTAAAACGCGTTTTCGCACAAATGCGTGCGCGGGTGCTAAAAAGAGCAGCATCGGCATGCTTAGCACGTCGTTTGGTAGAAATCCACATGCGCGTTCTGCCAAAAGCACCATTTGCATGCACATCTTGTGGTTTTGCAGAAAACTTCATCCGCGTCTACCAAAAGATGCATGTGCATGCTTAAAACGCGTTTTCGCACAAATCCGTGCGCGGGTGCTAAAAAGAGCAGCATCGGCATGCTTAGCACGTCGCTTGGTAGAAATCCACGTGCGCGTTCTGCCAAAAGCACCATTTGCATGCACATCTTGTGGTTTTGCAGAAAACTTCATCCGCGTCTACCAAAAGATGCATGTGCATGCTTAAAACGCGTTTTCGCACAAATCCGTGCGCGGGTGCTAAAAAGAGCAGCATCGGCATGCTTAGCACGTCGTTTGGTAGAAATCCACGTGCGCGTTCTGCCAAAAGCACCATATGCATGCACATGTTTTTGCAGAAAACTTCATCCGCGTCTACCAAAAGATGCATGTGCATGCTTAAAACGCGTTTTCGCACAAATCCGTGCGCGGGTGCTAAAAAGAGCAGCATCGGCATGCTTAGCAGGTCGTTTGGTAGAAATCCACGAGCGCGTTCTGCCAAAAGCACCATTTGCATGCACATCTTGTGGGTTTGCAGAAAACTTCATCCGCGTCTACCAAAAGATGCATGTGCATGCCTAAAACGCGTTTTCGCACAAATCCGTGCGCGGGTGCTAAAAAGAGCAGCATCGGCATGCTTAGCACGTCGTTTGGTAGAAATCCACGTGCGCGTTCTGCCAAAAGCACCATTTGCATGCACATCTTGTGGTTTTGCAGAAAACTTCATCCGCGTCTACCAAAAGATGCATGTGCATGCTTAAAACGCATTTTCGCACAAATCCGTGCGCGGGTGCTAAAAAGAGCAGCATCGGCATGCTTAGCACGTCGTTTGGTAGAAATCCACGTGCGCGTTCTGCCAAAAGCACTATTTGCATGCACATCTTGTGGTTTTGCAGAAAACTTCATCCGCGTCTAACAAAAGATGCATGTGCATGCTTAAAACGCATTTTCGCACAAATCCGTGCGCGGGTGCTAAAAAGAGCAGCATCGGCATGCTTAGCACGTCGTTTGGTAGAAATCCACGTGCGCGTTCTGCCAAAAGCACTATTTGCATGCACATCTTGTGGTTTTGCAGAAAACTTCATCCGCGTCTAACAAAAGATGCATGTGCATGCTTAAAACGCGTTTTCGCACAAATCCGTGCGCGGGTGCTAAAAAGAGCAGCATCGGCATGCTTAGCACGTCGTTTGGTAGAAATCCACATGCGCGTTCTGCCAAAAGCACCATTCGCATGCACATCTTGTGGTTTTGCAGAAAACTTCATCCGCGTCTACCAAAAGATGCATGTGCATGCTTAAAACGCGTTTTCGCACAAATCCGTCCGCGGGTGCTAAAAAGAGCAGCATCGGCATGCTTAGCACGTCGTTTAGTAGAAATCCACGTGCGCGTTATGCCAAAAGCACCATTTGCATGCACATCTTGTGGTTTTGCAGAAAATTTCATCCGCGTCTACCAAAAGATGCATGTGCATGCTTAAAACGGGTTTTCGCACAAATGCGTGCGCGGGTGCTAAAAAGAGCAGCATCGGCATGCTTAGCACGTCGTTTGGTAGAAATCCACATGCGCGTTCTGCCAAAAGCACCATTTGCATGCACATCTTGTGGTTTTGCAGAAAACTTCATCCGCGTCTACCAATAGATGCATGTGCATGCTTAAAACGCGTTTTCGCACAAATCCGTGCGCGGCTGCTAAAAAGAGCAGCATCGGCATGCTTAGCACTTCGCTTGGTAGAAATCCACGTGCGCGTTCTGCCAAAAGCACCATTTGCATGCACATCTTGTGGTTTTGCAGAAAACTTCATCCGCGTCTACCAAAAGATGCATGTGCATGCTTAAAACGCGTTTTCGCACAAATCCGTGCGCGGGTGCTAAAAAGAGCAGCATCGGCATGCTTAGCACGTCGTTTGGTAGAAATCCACGTGCGCGTTCTGCCAAAAGCACCATATGCATGCACATGTTTTTGCAGAAAACTTCATCCGCGTCTACCAAAAGATGCATGTGCATGCTTAAAACGCGTTTTCGCACAAATCCGTGCGCGGGTGCTAAAAAGAGCAGCATCGGCATGCTTAGCAGGTCGTTTGGTTGAAATCCACGAGCGCGTTCTGCCAAAAGCACCATTTGCATGCCCATCTTGTGGGTTTGCAGAAAACTTCATCCGCGTCTACCAAAAGATGCATGTGCATGCTTAAAACGCATTTTCGCACAAATCCGTGCGCGGGTGCTAAAAAGAGCAGCATCGGCATGCTTAGCACGTCGTTTGGTAGAAATCCACGTGCGCGTTCTGCCAAAAGCACTATTTGCATGCACATCTTGTGGTTTTGCAGAAAACTTCATCCGCGTCTAACAAAAGATGCATGTGCATGCTTAAAACGCGTTTTCGCACAAATCCGTGCGCGGGTGCTAAAAAGAGCAGCATCGGCATGCTTAGGACGTCGTTTGGTAGAAATCCACGTGCGCGTTCTGCCAAAAGCACCATTCGCATGCACATCTTGTGGTTTTGCAGAAAACTTCATCCGCGTCTACCAAAAGATGCATGTGCATGCTTAAAACGTGTTTTCGCACAAATCCGTCCGCGGGTGCTAAAAAGAGCAGCATCGGCATGCTTAGCGCGTCGTTTAGTAGAAATCCACGTGCGCGTTATGCCAAAAGCACCATTTGCATGCACATCTTGTGGTTTTGCAGAAAACTTCATCCGCGTCTACCAAAAGATGCATGTGCATGCTTAAAACGCGTTTTCGCACAAATCCGTGCGCGGGTGCTAAAAAGAGCAGCATCGGCATGCTTAGCACGTCGTTTGGTAGAAATCCACGTGCGCGTTCTGCCAAAAGCACCATATGCATGCACATGTTTTTGCAGAAAACTTCATCCGCGTCTACCAAAAGATGCATGTGCATGCTTAAAACGCGTTTTCGCACAAATCCGTGCGCGGGTGCTAAAAAGAGCAGCATCGGCATGCTTAGCAGGTCGTTTGGTTGAAATCCACGAGCGCGTTCTGCCAAAAGCACCATTTGCATGCCCATCTTGTGGGTTTGCAGAAAACTTCATCCGCGTCTACCAAAAGATGCATGTGCATGCTTAAAACGCATTTTCGCACAAATCCGTGCGCGGGTGCTAAAAAGAGCAGCATCGGCATGCTTAGCACGTCGTTTGGTAGAAATCCACGTGCGCGTTCTGCCAAAAGCACTATTTGCATGCACATCTTGTGGTTTTGCAGAAAACTTCATCCGCGTCTAACAAAAGATGCATGTGCATGCTTAAAACGCGTTTTCGCACAAATCCGTGCGCGGGTGCTAAAAAGAGCAGCATCGGCATGCTTAGGACGTCGTTTGGTAGAAATCCACGTGCGCGTTCTGCCAAAAGCACCATTCGCATGCACATCTTGTGGTTTTGCAGAAAACTTCATCCGCGTCTACCAAAAGATGCATGTGCATGCTTAAAACGTGTTTTCGCACAAATCCGTCCGCGGGTGCTAAAAAGAGCAGCATCGGCATGCTTAGCGCGTCGTTTAGTAGAAATCCACGTGCGCGTTATGCCAAAAGCACCATTTGCATGCACATCTTGTGGTTTTGCAGAAAATTTCATCCGCGTCTACCAAAAGATGCATGTGCATGCTTAAAACGCGTTTTCGCACAAATGCGTGCGCGGGTGCTAAAAAGAGCAGCATCGGCATGCTTAGCACGTCGTTTGGTAGAAATCCACATGCGCGTTCTGCCAAAAGCACCATTTGCATGCACATCTTGTGGTTTTGCAGAAAACTTCATCCGCGTCTACCAAAAGATGCATGTGCATGCTTAAAACGCGTTTTCGCACAAATCCGTGCGCGGGTGCTAAAAAGAGCAGCATCGGCATGCTTAGCACGTCGCTTGGTAGAAATCCACGTGCGCGTTCTGCCAAAAGCACCATTTGCATGCACATCTTGTGGTTTTGCAGAAAACTTCATCCGCGTCTACCAAAAGATGCATGTGCATGCTTAAAACGCGTTTTCGCACAAATCCGTGCGCGGGTGCTAAAAAGAGCAGCATCGGCATGCTTAGCAGGTCGTTTGGTAGAAATCCACGAGCGCGTTCTGCCAAAAGCACCATTTGCATGCACATCTTGTGGGTTTGCAGAAAACTTCATCCGCGTCTACCAAAAGATGCATGTGCATGCCTAAAACGCGTTTTCGCACAAATCCGTGCGCGGGTGCTAAAAAGAGCAGCATCGGCATGCTTAGCACGTCGTTTGGTAGAAGTCCACGTGCGCGTTCTGCCAAAAGCACCATTTGCATGCACATCTTGTGGTTTTGCAGAAAACTTCATCCGCGTCTACCAAAAGATGCATGTGCATGCTTAAAACGCATTTTCGCACAAATCCGTGCGCGGGTGCTAAAAAGAGCAGCATCGGCATGCTTAGCACGTCGTTTGGTAGAAATCCACGTGCGCGTTCTGCCAAAAGCACTATTTGCATGCACATCTTGTGGTTTTGCAGAAAACTTCATCCGCGTCTAACAAAAGATGCATGTGCATGCTTAAAACGCGTTTTCGCACAAATCCGTGCGCGGGTGCTAAAAAGAGCAGCATCGGCATGCTTAGGACGTCGTTTGGTAGAAATCCACGTGCGCGTTCTGCCAAAAGCACCATTCGCATGCACATCTTGTGGTTTTGCAGAAAACTTCATCCGCGTCTACCAAAAGATGCATGTGCATGCTTAAAACGCGTTTTCGCATAAATCCGTCCGCGGGTGCTAAAAAGAGCAGCATCGGCATGCTTAGCGCGTCGTTTAGTAGAAATCCACGTGCGCGTTATGCCAAAAGCACCATTTGCATGCACATCTTGTGGTTTTGCAGAAAATTTCATCCGCGTCTACCAAAAGATGCATGTGCATGCTTAAAACGCGTTTTCGCACAAATGCGTGCGCGGGTGCTAAAAAGAGCAGCATCGGCATGCTTAGCACGT
Organism: Dermacentor andersoni; assembly: GCF_023375885.2. Classification (NCBI taxonomy): domain Eukaryota; kingdom Metazoa; phylum Arthropoda; class Arachnida; order Ixodida; family Ixodidae; genus Dermacentor; species Dermacentor andersoni. The sequence goes on from NW_027314786.1 coordinate 299,850, forward strand.
CGTTTGGTAGAAATCCACATGCGCGTTCTGCCAAAAGCACCATTTGCATGCACATCTTGTGGTTTTGCAGAAAACTTTATCCGCGTCTACCAAAAGATGCATGTGCATGCTTAAAACGCGTTTTCGCACAAATCCGTGCGCGGGTGCTAAAAAGAGCAGCATCGGCATGCTTAGCACGTCGCTTGGTAGAAATCCACGTGCGCGTTCTGCCAAAAGCACCATTTGCATGCACATCTTGTGGTTTTGCAGAAAACTTCATCCGCGTCTACCAAAAGATGCATGGGCATGCTTAAAACGCGTTTTCGCACAAATCCGTGCGCGGGTGCTAAAAAGAGCAGCATCGGCATGCTTAGCACGTCGTTTGGTAGAAATGCACGTGCGCGTTCTGCCAAAAGCACCATATGCATGCACATGTTTTTGCAGAAAACTTCATCCGCGTCTACCAAAAGATGCATGTGCATGCTTAAAACGCGTTTTCGCACAAATCCGTGCGCGGGTGCTAAAAAGAGCAGCATCGGCATGCTTAGCAGGTCGTTTGGTAGAAATCCACGAGCGCGTTCTGCCAAAAGCACCATTTGCATGCACATCTTGTGGGTTTGCAGAAAACTTCATCCGCGTCTACCAAAAGATGCATGTGCATGCCTAAAACGCGTTTTCGCACAAATCCGTGCGCGGGTGCTAAAAAGAGCAGCATCGGCATGCTTAGCACGTCGTTTGGTAGAAATCCACGTGCGCGTTCTGCCAAAAGCACCATTTGCATGCACATGTTTTTGCAGAAAACTTCATCCGCGTCTACCAAAAGATGCGTGTGCATGCTTAAAACGCGTTTTCGCACAAATCCGTGCGCGGGTGCTAAAAAGAGCAGCATCGGCATGCTTAGCACGTCGTTTGGTAGAAATCCCCGTGCGCGTTCAGCCAAAAGCACCATTTGCATGCACATCTTGTGGTATTGCAGAAAACTTCATCCTCGTCTACCAAAAGATGCATGTGCATGCTTAAAACGCGGTTTCGCACAAATCCGTGCGCGGGTGCTAAAAAGAGCAGCATCGGCATGCTTAGCACGTCGTTTGGTAGGAATCCACGTGCGCGTTCTGCCAAAAGCACCATTTGCATGCACATCTTGTGGTTTTGCAGAAAACTTCATCCGCGTCTACCAAAAGATGCATGTGCATGCTTAAAACGCGTTTTCGCACAAATCCGTGCGCGGGTGCTAAAAAGAGCAGCATCGGCATGCTTAGCACGTCGTTTGGTAGAAATCCACGTGCGCGTTCTGCCAAAGGCACCATTTACATACACATCTTGTGGTTTTGCAGAAAACTTCATCCGCGTCTACCAAAAGATGCATGTGCATGCTTAAAACGCGTTTTCGCACAAATCCGTGCGCGGCTGCTAAAAAGAGCAGCATCGGCATGCTTAGCACGTCGTTTGGTAGAAATCCACGTGCGCGTTCTGCCAAAAGCACCATTTGCATGCACATCTTGTGGTTTTGCAGAAAACTTCATCCGCGTCTACCAAAAGATGCATGTGCATGCTTAAAACGCGTTTTCGCACAAATCCGTGCGCGGGTGCTAAAAAGAGCAGCATCGGCATGCTTAGCACGTCGTTTGGTAGAAATCCACGTGCGCGTTCTGCCAAAAGCACCATTTGCATGCACATCTTGTGGTTTTGCAGAAAACTTCATCCGCGTCTACCAAAAGATGCATGGGCATGCTTAAAACGCGTTTTCGCACAAATCCGTGCGCGGGTGCTAAAAAGAGCAGCATCGGCATGCTTAGCACGTCGTTTGGTAGAAATGCACGTGCGCGTTCTGCCAAAAGCACCATATGCATGCACATGTTTTTGCAGAAAACTTCATCCGCGTCTACCAAAAGATGCATGTGCATGCTTAAAACGCGTTTTCGCACAAATCCGTGCGCGGGTGCTAAAAAGAGCAGCATCGGCATGCTTAGCAGGTCGTTTGGTAGAAATCCACGAGCGCGTTCTGCCAAAAGCACCATTTGCATGCACATCTTGTGGGTTTGCAGAAAACTTCATCCGCGTCTACCAAAAGATGCATGTGCATGCCTAAAACGCGTTTTCGCACAAATCCGTGCGCGGGTGCTAAAAAGAGCAGCATCGGCATGCTTAGCACGTCGTTTGGTAGAAATCCACGTGCGCGTTCTGCCAAAAGCACCATTTGCATGCACATGTTTTTGCAGAAAACTTCATCCGCGTCTACCAAAAGATGCGTGTGCATGCTTAAAACGCGTTTTCGCACAAATCCGTGCGCGGGTGCTAAAAAGAGCAGCATCGGCATGCTTAGCACGTCGTTTGGTAGAAATCCCCGTGCGCGTTCAGCCAAAAGCACCATTTGCATGCACATCTTGTGGTATTGCAGAAAACTTCATCCTCGTCTACCAAAAGATGCATGTGCATGCTTAAAACGCGGTTTCGCACAAATCCGTGCGCGGGTGCTAAAAAGAGCAGCATCGGCATGCTTAGCACGTCGTTTGGTAGGAATCCACGTGCGCGTTCTGCCAAAAGCACCATTTGCATGCACATCTTGTGGTTTTGCAGAAAACTTCATCCGCGTCTACCAAAAGATGCATGTGCATGCTTAAAACGCGTTTTCGCACAAATCCGTGCGCGGGTGCTAAAAAGAGCAGCATCGGCATGCTTAGCACGTCGTTTGGTAGAAATCCACGTGCGCGTTCTGCCAAAGGCACCATTTACATACACATCTTGTGGTTTTGCAGAAAACTTCATCCGCGTCTACCAAAAGATGCATGTGCATGCTTAAAACGCGTTTTCGCACAAATCCGTGCGCGGCTGCTAAAAAGAGCAGCATCGGCATGCTTAGCACGTCGTTTGGTAGAAATCCACGTGCGCGTTCTGCCAAAAGCACCATTTGCATGCACATCTTGTGGTTTTGCAGAAAACTTCATCCGCGTCTACCAAAAGATGCATGTGCATGCTTAAAACGCGTTTTCGCACAAATCCGTGCGCGGGTGCTAAAAAGAGCAGCATCGGCATGCTTAGGACGTCGTTTGGTAGAAATCCACGTGCGCGTTCTGCCAAAAGCACCATTCGCATGCACATCTTGTGGTTTTGCAGAAAACTTCATCCGCGTCTACCAAAAGATGCATGTGCATGCTTAAAACGCGTTTTCGCACAAATCCGTCCGCGGGTGCTAAAAAGAGCAGCATCGGCATGCTTAGCGCGTCGTTTAGTAGAAATCCACGTGCGCGTTATGCCAAAAGCACCATTTGCATGCACATCTTGTGGTTTTGCAGAAAATTTCATCCGCGTCTACCAAAAGATGCATGTGCATGCTTAAAACGCGTTTTCGCACAAATGCGTGCGCGGGTGCTAAAAAGAGCAGCATCGGCATGCTTAGCACGTCGTTTGGTAGAAATCCACATGCGCGTTCTGCCAAAAGCACCATTTGCATGCACATCTTGTGGTTTTGCAGAAAACTTTATCCGCGTCTACCAAAAGATGCATGTGCATGCTTAAAACGCGTTTTCGCACAAATCCGTGCGCGGGTGCTAAAAAGAGCAGCATCGGCATGCTTAGCACGTCGCTTGGTAGAAATCCACGTGCGCGTTCTGCCAAAAGCACCATTTGCATGCACATCTTGTGGTTTTGCAGAAAACTTCATCCGCGTCTACCAAAAGATGCATGGGCATGCTTAAAACGCGTTTTCGCACAAATCCGTGCGCGGGTGCTAAAAAGAGCAGCATCGGCATGCTTAGCACGTCGTTTGGTAGAAATGCACGTGCGCGTTCTGCCAAAAGCACCATATGCATGCACATGTTTTTGCAGAAAACTTCATCCGCGTCTACCAAAAGATGCATGTGCATGCTTAAAACGCGTTTTCGCACAAATCCGTGCGCGGGTGCTAAAAAGAGCAGCATCGGCATGCTTAGCAGGTCGTTTGGTAGAAATCCACGACCGCGTTCTGCCAAAAGCACCATTTGCATGCACATCTTGTGGGTTTGCAGAAAACTTCATCCGCGTCTACCAAAAGATGCATGTGCATGCCTAAAACGCGTTTTCGCACAAATCCGTGCGCGGGTGCTAAAAAGAGCAGCATCGGCATGCTTAGCACGTCGTTTGGTAGAAATCCACGTGCGCGTTCTGCCAAAAGCACCATTTGCATGCACATGTTTTTGCAGAAAACTTCATCCGCGTCTACCAAAAGATGCGTGTGCATGCTTAAAACGCGTTTTCGCACAAATCCGTGCGCGGGTGCTAAAAAGAGCAGCATCGGCATGCTTAGCACGTCGTTTGGTAGAAATCCCCGTGCGCGTTCAGCCAAAAGCACCATTTGCATGCACATCTTGTGGTATTGCAGAAAACTTCATCCTCGTCTACCAAAAGATGCATGTGCATGCTTAAAACGCGGTTTCGCACAAATCCGTGCGCGGGTGCTAAAAAGAGCAGCATCGGCATGCTTAGCACGTCGTTTGGTAGGAATCCACGTGCGCGTTCTGCCAAAAGCACCATTTGCATGCACATCTTGTGGTTTTGCAGAAAACTTCATCCGCGTCTACCAAAAGATGCATGTGCATGCTTAAAACGCGTTTTCGCACAAATCCGTGCGCGGGTGCTAAAAAGAGCAGCATCGGCATGCTTAGCACGTCGTTTGGTAGAAATCCACGTGCGCGTTCTGCCAAAGGCACCATTTACATACACATCTTGTGGTTTTGCAGAAAACTTCATCCGCGTCTACCAAAAGATGCATGTGCATGCTTAAAACGCGTTTTCGCACAAATCCGTGCGCGGCTGCTAAAAAGAGCAGCATCGGCATGCTTAGCACGTCGTTTGGTAGAAATCCACGTGCGCGTTCTGCCAAAAGCACCATTTGCATGCACATCTTGTGGGTTTGCAGAAAACTTCATCCGCGTCTACCAAAAGATGCATGTGCATGCCTAAAACGCGTTTTCGCACAAATCCGTGCGCGGGTGCTAAAAAGAGCAGCATCGGCATGCTTAGCACGTCGTTTGGTAGAAGTCCACGTGCGCGTTCTGCCAAAAGCACCATTTGCATGCACATCTTGTGGTTTTGCAGAAAACTTCATCCGCGTCTACCAAAAGATGCATGTGCATGCTTAAAACGCATTTTCGCACAAATCCGTGCGCGGGTGCTAAAAAGAGCAGCATCGGCATGCTTAGCATGTCGTTTGGTAGAAATCCACGTGCGCGTTCTGCCAAAAGCACTATTTGCATGCACATCTTGTGGTTTTGCAGAAAACTTCATCCGCGTCTAACAAAAGATGCATGTGCATGCTTAAAACGCGTTTTCGCACAAATCCGTGCGCGGGTGCTAAAAAGAGCAGCATCGGCATGCTTAGGACGTCGTTTGGTAGAAATCCACGTGCGCGTTCTGCCAAAAGCACCATTCGCATGCACATCTTGTGGTTTTGCAGAAAACTTCATCCGCGTCTACCAAAAGATGCATGTGCATGCTTAAAACGCGTTTTCGCACAAATCCGTCCGCGGGTGCTAAAAAGAGCAGCATCGGCATGCTTAGCGCGTCGTTTAGTAGAAATCCACGTGCGCGTTATGCCAAAAGCACCATTTGCATGCACATCTTGTGGTTTTGCAGAAAATTTCATCCGCGTCTACCAAAAGATGCATGTGCATGCTTAAAACGCGTTTTCGCACAAATGCGTGCGCGGGTGCTAAAAAGAGCAGCATCGGCATGCTTAGCACGTCGTTTGGTAGAAATCCACATGCGCGTTCTGCCAAAAGCACCATTTGCATGCACATCTTGTGGTTTTGCAGAAAACTTTATCCGCGTCTACCAAAAGATGCATGTGCATGCTTAAAACGCGTTTTCGCACAAATCCGTGCGCGGGTGCTAAAAAGAGCAGCATCGGCATGCTTAGCACGTCGCTTGGTAGAAATCCACGTGCGCGTTCTGCCAAAAGCACCATTTGCATGCACATCTTGTGGTTTTGCAGAAAACTTCATCCGCGTCTACCAAAAGATGCATGGGCATGCTTAAAACGCGTTTTCGCACAAATCCGTGCGCGGGTGCTAAAAAGAGCAGCATCGGCATGCTTAGCACGTCGTTTGGTAGAAATGCACGTGCGCGTTCTGCCAAAAGCACCATATGCATGCACATGTTTTTGCAGAAAACTTCATCCGCGTCTACCAAAAGATGCATGTGCATGCTTAAAACGCGTTTTCGCACAAATCCGTGCGCGGGTGCTAAAAAGAGCAGCATCGGCATGCTTAGCAGGTCGTTTGGTAGAAATCCACGAGCGCGTTCTGCCAAAAGCACCATTTGCATGCACATCTTGTGGGTTTGCAGAAAACTTCATCCGCGTCTACCAAAAGATGCATGTGCATGCCTAAAACGCGTTTTCGCACAAATCCGTGCGCGGGTGCTAAAAAGAGCAGCATCGGCATGCTTAGCACGTCGTTTGGTAGAAATCCACGTGCGCGTTCTGCCAAAAGCACCATTTGCATGCACATGTTTTTGCAGAAAACTTCATCCGCGTCTACCAAAAGATGCGTGTGCATGCTTAAAACGCGTTTTCGCACAAATCCGTGCGCGGGTGCTAAAAAGAGCAGCATCGGCATGCTTAGCACGTCGTTTGGTAGAAATCCCCGTGCGCGTTCAGCCAAAAGCACCATTTGCATGCACATCTTGTGGTATTGCAGAAAACTTCATCCTCGTCTACCAAAAGATGCATGTGCATGCTTAAAACGCGGTTTCGCACAAATCCGTGCGCGGGTGCTAAAAAGAGCAGCATCGGCATGCTTAGCACGTCGTTTGGTAGGAATCCGCGTGCGCGTTCTGCCAAAAGCACCATTTGCATGCACATCTTGTGGTTTTGCAGAAAACTTCATCCGCGTCTACCAAAAGATGCATGTGCATGCTTAAAACGCGTTTTCGCACAAATCCGTGCGCGGGTGCTAAAAAGAGCAGCATCGGCATGCTTAGCACGTCGTTTGGTAGAAATCCACGTGCGCGTTCTGCCAAAGGCACCATTTACATACACATCTTGTGGTTTTGCAGAAAACTTCATCCGCGTCTACCAAAAGATGCATGTGCATGCTTAAAACGCGTTTTCGCACAAATCCGTGCGCGGCTGCTAAAAAGAGCAGCATCGGCATGCTTAGCACGTCGTTTGGTAGAAATCCACGTGCGCGTTCTGCCAAAAGCACCATTTGCATGCACATCTTGTGGTTTTGCAGAAAACTTCATCCGCGTCTACCAAAAGATGCATGTGCATGCTTAAAACGCATTTTCGCACAAATCCGTGTGCGGGTGCTAAAAAGAGCAGCATCGGCATGCTTAGCACGTCGTTTGGTAGAAATCCACGTGCGCGTTCTGCCAAAAGCACTATTTGCATGCACATCTTGTGGTTTTGCAGAAAACTTCATCCGCGTCTAACAAAAGATGCATGTGCATGCTTAAAACGCGTTTTCGCACAAATCCGTGCGCGGGTGCTAAAAAGAGCAGCATCGGCATGCTTAGCACGTCGTTTGGTAGAAATCCACGTGCGCGTTCTGCCAAAAGCACCATTCGCATGCACATCTTGTGGTTTTGCAGAAAACTTCATCCGCGTCTACCAAAAGATGCATGTGCATGCTTAAAACGCGTTTTCGCACAAATCCGTCCGCGGGTGCTAAAAAGAGCAGCATCGGCATGCTTAGCACGTCGTTTAGTAGAAATCCACGTGCGCGTTATGCCAAAAGCACCATTTGCATGCACATCTTGTGGTTTTGCAGAAAATTTCATCCGCGTCTACCAAAAGATGCATGTGCATGCTTAAAACGCGTTTTCGCACAAATGCGTGCGCGGGTACTAAAAAGAGCAGCATCGGCATGCTTAGCACGTCGTTTGGTAGAAATCCACATGCGCGTTCTGCCAAAAGCACCATTTGCATGCACATCTTGTGGTTTTGCAGGAAACTTCATCCGCGTCTACCAAAAGATGCATGTGCATGCTTAAAACGCGTTTTCGCACAAATCCGTACGCGGGTGCTAAAAAGAGCAGCATCGGCATGCTTAGCACGTCGCTTGGTAGAAATCCACGTGCGCGTTCTGCCAAAAGCACCATTTGCATGCACATCTTGTGGTTTTGCAGAAAACTTCATCCGCGTCTACCAAAAGATGCATGTGCATGCTTAAAACGCGTTTTCGCACAAATCCGTGCGCGGGTGCTAAAAAGAGCAGCATCGGCATGCTTAGCACGTCGTTTGGTACAAATCCACGTGCGCGTTCTGCCAAAAGCACCATTTGCATGCACATCTTGTGGTTTTGCAGAAAACTTCATCCGCGTCTACCAAAAGATGCATGTGCATGCTTAAAACGCGTTTTCGCACAAATCCGTGCGCGGGTGCTAAAAAGAGCAGCATCGGCATGCTTAGCACGTTGTTTGGTAGAAATCCACGTGCGAGTTCTGCCAAATGCACCATTTGCATGCACATCTTGTGGTTTTGCAGAAAACTTCATCCGCGTCTACCAAAAGATGCATGTGGGTGCTTAAAACGCGTTTTCGCACAAATCCGTGCGCGGGTGCTAAAAAGAGCAGCATCGGCATGCTTAGCACGTCGTTTGGTAGAAATCCACGTGCGCGTTCTGCCAAAAGCACCATTTGCATGCACATCTTGTGGTTTTGCAGAAAACTTCATCCGCGTCTACCAAAAGTTGCATGTGCATGCTTAAAACGCGTTTTCGCACAAATCCGTGCGCGGGTGCTAAAAAGAGCAGCATCGGCATGCTTAGCACGTCGTTTGGTAGAAATCCACGTGCGCGTTCTGCCAAAAGCACCATTTGCATGCACATCTTGTGGTTTTGCAGAAAACTTCATCCGCGTCTACCAAAAGATGCATGTGCATGCTTAAAACGCATTTTCGCACAAATCCGTGCGCGGGTGCTAAAAAGAGCAGCATCGGCATGCTTAGCACGTCGTTTGGTAGAAATCCACGTGCGCGTTCTGCCAAAAGCACTATTTGCATGCACATCTTGTGGTTTTGCAGAAAACTTCATCCGCGTCTAACAAAAGATGCATGTGCATGCTTAAAACGCGTTTTCGCACAAATCCGTGCGCGGGTGCTAAAAAGAGCAGCATCGGCATGCTTAGCACGTCGTTTGGTAGAAATCCACGTGCGCGTTCTGCCAAAAGCACCATTCGCATGCACATCTTGTGGTTTTGCAGAAAACTTCATCCGCGTCTACCAAAAGATGCATGTGCATGCTTAAAACGCGTTTTCGCACAAATCCGTCCGCGGGTGCTAAAAAGAGCAGCATCGGCATGCTTAGCACGTCGTTTGGTAGAAATCCACGTGCGCGTTATGCCAAAAGCACCATTTGCATGCACATCTTGTGGTTTTGCAGAAAATTTTATCCGCGTCTACCAAAAGATGCATGTGCATACTTAAAACGCGTTTTCGCATGCACATGCATCTTTTGGTAGACGCGGATGAAGTTTTCTGCAAAAACATGTGCATGCATATGGTGCTTTTGGCAGAACGCGCACGTGGATTTCTACCAAACGACGTGCTAAGCATGCCGATGCTGCTCTTTTTAGCACCCGCGCACGGATTTGTGCGAAAACGCGTTTTAAGCATGCACATGCATCTTTTGGTAGACGCGGATGAAGTTTTCTGCAAAACCACAAGATGTGCATGCAAATGGTGCTTTTGGCAGAACGCGCACGTGGATTTCTACCAAGCGACGTGCTAAACATGCCGATGCTGCTCTTTTTAGCACCCGCGCACGGATTTGTGCGAAAACGCGTTTTAAGCATGCACATGCATCTTTTGGTAGACGCGGATGAAGTTTTCTGCAAAACCACAAGATGTGCATGCAAATGGTGCTTTTGGCAGAACGCGCACGTGGATTTCTACCAAGCGACGTGCTAAGCATGCCGATGCTGCTCTTTTTAGCACCCGCGCACGGATTTGTGCGAAAACGCGTTTTAAGCATGCACATGCATCTTTTGGTAGACGCGGATGAAGTTTTCTGCAAAACCACAAGATGTGCATGCAAATGGTGCTTTTGGCAGAACGCGCATGTGGATTTCTACCAAACGACGTGCTAAGCATGCCGATGCTGCTCTTTTTAGCACCCGCGCACGCATTTGTGCGAAAACGCGTTTTAAGCATGCACATGCATCTTTTGGTAGACGCGGATGAAATTTTCTGCAAAACCACAAGATGTGCATGCAAATGGTGCTTTTGGCATAACGCGCACGTGGATTTCTACTAAACGACGCGCTAAGCATGCCGATGCTGCTCTTTTTAGCACCCGCGGACGGATTTGTGCGAAAACGCGTTTTAAGCATGCACATGCATCTTTTGGTAGACGCGGATGAAGTTTTCTGCAAAACCACAAGATGTGCATGCGAATGGTGCTTTTGGCAGAACGCGCACGTGGATTTCTACCAAACGACGTGCTAAGCATGCCGATGCTGCTCTTTTTAGCACCCGCGCACGGATTTGTGCGAAAACGCGTTTTAAGCATGCACATGCATCTTTTGGTAGACGCGGATGAAGTTTTCTGCAAAACCACAAGATGTGCATGCAAATGGTGCTTTTGGCAGAACGCGCACGTGGATTTCTACCAAGCGACGTGCTAAGCATGCCGATGCTGCTCTTTTTAGCACCCGCGCACGGATTTGTGCGAAAATGCGTTTTAAGCATGCACATGCATCTTTTGGTAGACGCGGATGAAGTTTTCTGCAAAACCACAAGATGTGCATGCAAATGGTGCTTTTGGCAGAACGCGCACGTGGATTTCTACCAAACGACGTGCTAAGCATGCCGATGCTGCTCTTTTTAGCAGCCGCGCAAGGATTTGTGCGAAAACGCGTTTTAAGCATGCACATGCATCTTTTGGTAGACGCGGATGAAGTTTTCTGCAAAAACATGTGCATGCATATGGTGCTTTTGGCAGAACGCGCACGTGGATTTCTACCAAACGACGTGCTAAGCATGCCGATGCTGCTCTTTTTAGCACCCGCGCACGGATTTGTGCGAAAACGCGTTTTAAGCATGCACATGCATCTTTTGGTAGACGCGGATGAAGTTTTCTGCAAAACCACAAGATGTGCATGCAAATGGTGCTTTTGGCAGAACGCGCACGTGGATTTCTACCAAGCGACGTGCTAAGCATGCCGATGCTGCTCTTTTTAGCACCCGCGCACGGATTTGTGCGAAAACGCGTTTTAAGCATGCACATGCATCTTTTGGTAGACGCGGATGAAGTTTTCTGCAAAACCACAAGATGTGCATGCAAATGGTGCTTTTGGCAGAACGCGCATGTGGATTTCTACCAAACGACGTGCTAAGCATGCCGATGCTGCTCTTTTTAGCACCCGCGCACGCATTTGTGCGAAAACGCGTTTTAAGCATGCACATGCATCTTTTGGTAGACGCGGATGAAATTTTCTGCAAAACCACAAGATGTGCATGCAAATGGTGCTTTTGGCATAACGCGCACGTGGATTTCTACTAAACGACGCGCTAAGCATGCCGATGCTGCTCTTTTTAGCACCCGCGGACGGATTTGTGCGAAAACGCGTTTTAAGCATGCACATGCATCTTTTGGTAGACGCGGATGAAGTTTTCTGCAAAACCACAAGATGTGCATGCGAATGGTGCTTTTGGCAGAACGCGCACGTGGATTTCTACCAAACGACGTCCTAAGCATGCCGATGCTGCTCTTTTTAGCACCCGCGCACGGATTTGTGCGAAAACGCGTTTTAAGCATGCACATGCATCTTTTGTTAGACGCGGATGAAGTTTTCTGCAAAACCACAAGATGTGCATGCAAATAGTGCTTTTGGCAGAACGCGCACGTGGATTTCTAGCAAACGACGTGCTAAGCATGCCGATGCTGCTCTTTTTAGCACCCGCGCACGGATTTGTGCGAAAATGCGTTTTAAGCATGCACATGCATCTTTTGGTAGACGCGGATGAAGTTTTCTGCAAAACCACAAGATGTGCATGCAAATGGTGCTTTTGGCAGAACGCGCTCGTGGATTTCTACCAAACGACCTGCTAAGCATGCCGATGCTGCTCTTTTTAGCACCCGCGCACGGATTTGTGCGAAAACGCGTTTTAAGCATGCACATGCATCTTTTGGTAGACGCGGATGAAGTTTTCTGCAAAAACATGTGCATGCATATGGTGCTTTTGGCAGAACGCGCACGTGGATTTCTACCAAACGACGTGCTAAGCATGCCGATGCTGCTCTTTTTAGCACCCGCGCACGGATTTGTGCGAAAACGCGTTTTAAGCATGCACATGCATCTTTTGGTAGACGCGGATGAAGTTTTCTGCAAAACCACAAGATGTGCATGCAAATGGTGCTTTTGGCAGAATGCGCACGTGGATTTCTACCAAGCGACGTGCTAAGCATGCCGATGCTGCTCTTTTTAGCACCCGCGCACGGATTTGTGCGAAAACGCGTTTTAAGCATGCACATGCATCTATTGGTAGACGCGGATGAAGTTTTCTGCAAAACCACAAGATGTGCATGCAAATGGTGCTTTTGGCAGAACGCGCATGTGGATTTCTACCAAACGACGTGCTAAGCATGCCGATGCTGCTCTTTTTAGCACCCGCGCACGCATTTGTGCGAAAACCCGTTTTAAGCATGCACATGCATCTTTTGGTAGACGCGGATGAAATTTTCTGCAAAACCACAAGATGTGCATGCAAATGGTGCTTTTGGCATAACGCGCACGTGGATTTCTACTAAACGACGTGCTAAGCATGCCAATGCTGCTCTTTTTAGCACCCGCGGACGGATTTGTGCGAAAACGCGTTTTAAGCATGCACATGCATCTTTTGGTAGACGCGGATGAAGTTTTCTGCAAAACCACAAGATGTGCATGCGAATGGTGCTTTTGGCAGAACGCGCACGTGGATTTCTACCAAACGACGTGCTAAGCATGCCGATGCTGCTCTTTTTAGCACCCGCGCACGGATTTGTGCGAAAACGCGTTTTAAGCATGCACATGCATCTTTTGTTAGACGCGGATGAAGTTTTCTGCAAAACCACAAGATGTGCATGCAAATAGTGCTTTTGGCAGAACGCGCACGTGGATTTCTACCAAACGACGTGCTAAGCATGCCGATGCTGCTCTTTTTAGCACCCGCGCACGGATTTGTGCGAAAATGCGTTTTAAGCATGCACATGCATCTTTTGGTAGACGCGGATGAAGTTTTCTGCAAAACCACAAGATGTGCATGCAAATGGTGCTTTTGGCAGAACGCGCACGTGGATTTCTACCAAACGACGTGCTAAGCATGCCGATGCTGCTCTTTTTAGCAGCCGCGCAAGGATTTGTGCGAAAACGCGTTTTAAGCATGCACATGCATCTTTTGGTAGACGCGGATGAAGTTTTCTGCAAAACCACAAGATGTGTATGTAAATGGTGCCTTTGGCAGAACGCGCACGTGGATTTCTACCAAACGACGTGCTAAGTATGCCGATGCTGCTCTTTTTAGCACCCGCGCACGGATTTGTGCGAAAACGCGTTTTAAGCATGCACATGCATCTTTTGGTAGACGCGGATGAAGTTTTCTGCAAAACCACAAGATGTGCATGCAAATGGTGCTTTTGGCAGAACGCGCACGTGGATTCCTACCAAACGACGTGCTAAGCATGCCGATGCTGCTCTTTTTAGCACCCGCGCACGGATTTGTGCGAAAACGCGTTTTAAGCATGCACATGCATCTTTTGGTAGACGCGGATGAAGTTTTCTGCAAAACCACAAGATGTGCATGCAAATGGTGCTTTTGGCAGAACGCGCACGTGGATTTCTACCAAACGACGTGCTAAGCATGGCGATGCTGCTCTTTTTAGCACCCGCGCACGGTTTTGTGCGAAAACGCGTTTTAAGCATGCACATGCATCTTTTGGTAGACGCGGATGAAGTTTTCTGCAAAACCACAAGATGTGCATGCAAACGGTGCTTTTGGCAGAACGCGCACGTGGATTTCTACCAAACGAAGTGCTAAGCATGCCGATGCTGCTCTTTTTAGCACCCGCGCACGGATTTGCGCGAAAACGCGTTTTAAGCATGCACATGCATCTTTTGGTAGACGCGGATGAAGTTTTCTGCAAAACCACAAGATGTGCATGCAAATGGTGCTTTTGGCAGAACGCGCACGTGGATTTCTACCAAACGAAGTGCTAAGCATGCCGATGCTGCTCTTTTTAGCACCCGCGCACGGATTTGCGCGAAAACGCGTTTTAAGCATGCACATGCATCTTTTGGTAGACGCGGATGAAGTTTTCTGGAAAACCACAAGATGTGCATGCAAATGGTGCTTTTGGCAGAACGCGCACGTGTATTTCTACCAAACGACGTGCTAAGCATGCCGATGCTGCTCTTTTTAGCACCCGCGCACGGATTTGTGCGAAAACGCGTTTTAAGCACGCACATGCATCTTTTGGTAGACGCGGATGAAGTTGTCTGCAAAACCACAAGATGTGCATTCAAATGGTGCTTTTGGCAGAACGCGCACGTGGATTTCTACCAAACAACGTGCTAAGCATGCCGATGCTGCTCTTTTTAGCACCCGCGCACGGATTTGTGCGAAAACGCGTTTTAAGCATGCACATGCATCTTTTCGTAGACGCGGATGAAGTTTTCTGCAAAACCACAAGATGTGCATGCAAATGGTGCTTTTGGTAGAACGCGCACGTGGATTTCTACCAAACGACGTGCTAAGCATGCCGATGCTGCTATTTTTAGCACCCGCGCACGGATTTGTGCGAAAACGCGTTTTTAAGCATGCACATGCATATTTTGGTAGACGCGGATGAAGTTTTCTGCAAAACCACAAGATGTGCATGCAATTGGTGCTTTTGGCAGAACGCGCACGTGGATTTCTACCAAACGACGTGCTAAGCATGCCGATGCTGCTCTTTTTAGCACCCGCGCACGGATTTGTGCGAAAACGCGTTTTAAGCATGCACATGCATATTTTGGTAGACGCGGATGAAGTTTTCTGCAAAACCACAAGATGTGCATGCAAATGGTGCTTTTGGCAGAACGCGCACGTGGATTTCTACCAAACGACGTGCTAAGCATGCCGATGCTGCTCTTTTTAGCGCCCGCGCACGGATTTGTGCGAAAACGCGTTTTAAGCATGCACATGCATCTTTTGGTAGACGGGGATGAAGTTTTCTGCAAAACCACAAGATGTGCATGAAAATGGTGCTTTTGGCAGAACGCGCACGTGGATTTCTACCAAACGACGTGCTAAGCATGCCGATGCTGCTCTTTTTAGCACCCGCGCACGGATTTGTGCGAAAAACGCGTTTTAAGCATGCACATGCATCTTTTGGTAGACGCGGATGAAGTTTTCTGCAAAACCACAAGATGTGCATGCAAATGGTGCTTATTGCAGAACGCGCACGCGGATTTCTAATAAACGACGTGCTAAGCATGCCGATGCTGCTCTATTTAGCACCCGCGCACGGATTTGTGCGAAAATGCATTTTAAGCATGCACATGCATCTTTTGGTACACGCGGATGAAGTTTTCTGCAAAACCACAAGATGTGCATGCAAATGGTGCTTTTGGGAGAACGCGCGCGTGGATTTCTACCAAACGACGTGCTAAGCATGCCGATGCTGCTCTTTTTAGCACCCGCGCACGGATTTGTGCGAAAACGCGTTTTAAGCATGCACATGCATCTTTTGGTAGACGCGGATGAAGTTTTCTGCAAAACCACAAGATGTGCATGCAAATGGTGCTTTTGGCAGAACGCGCACGTGGATTTCTACCAAACGACGTGCTAAGCATGCCGATGCTGCTCTTTTTAGCACCCGCGCACGCATTTGTGCGAAAACGCGTTTTAAGTATGCACATGCATCTTTTGGTAGACGCGGATAAAATTTTCTGCAAAACCACAAGATGTGCATGCAAATGGTGCTTTTGGCATAACGCGCACGTGGATTTCTACCAAACGACGTGCTAAGCATGCCGATGCTGCTCTTTTTAGCACCCGCGGACGGATTTGTGCGAAAACGCGTTTTAAGCATGCACATGCATCTTTTGGTAGACGCGGATAAAATTTTCTGCAAAACCACAAGATGTGCATGCAAATGGTGCTTTTGGCATAACGCGCACGTGGATTTCTACCAAACGACGTGCTAAGCATGCCGATGCTGCTCTTTTTAGCACCCGCGGACGGATTTGTGCGAAAACGCGTTTTAAGCATGCACATGTATCTTTTGTTAGACGCGGATGAAGTTTTCTGCAAAACCACAAGATGTGCATGCAAATAGTGCTTTTGGCAGAACGCGCACGTGGATTTCTACCAAACGACGTGCTAAGCATGCCGATGCTGCTCTTTTTAGCACCCGCGCACGGATTTGTGCGAAAATGCGTTTTAAGCATGCACATGCATCTTTTGGTAGACGCGGATGAAGTTTTCTGCAAAACCACAAGATGTGCATGCAAATGGTGCTTTTGGCAGAACGCGCACGTGGATTTCTACCAAACGACGTGCTAAGCATGCCGATGCTGCTCTTTTTAGCAGCCGCGCACCGATTTGTGCGAAAACGCGTTTTAAGCATGCACATGCATCTTTTGGTAGACGCGGATGGAGTTTGCTGCAAAAACATGTGCATGCAAATGGTGCTTTTGGCAGAACGCGCACGTGGATTTCTACCAAACGACGTGCTAAGCATGCCGATGCTGCTCTTTTTAGCACCCGCGCACGGATTTGTGCGAAAACGCGTTTTAAGCATGCACATGCAACTTTTGGTAGACGCGGATGAAGTTTTCTGCAAAACGACAAGATGTGCATGCAAATGGTGCTTTTGGCAGAACGCGCACGTGGATTTCTACCAAACGACGTGCTAAGCATGCCGATGCTGCTCTTTTTAGCACCCGCGCACGGATTTGTGCGAAAACGCGTTTTAAGCATGCACATGCATCTTTTGGTAGACGCGGATGAAGTTTTCTGCAAAACCACAAGATGTGCATGCAAATGGTGCTTTTGGCAGAACGCGCACGTGGATTTCTACCAAACGACGTGCTAAGCATGCCGATGCTGCTCTTTTTAGCACCCGCGCACGGATTTGTGCGAAAACGCGTTTTAAGCACGCACATGCATCTTTTGGTAGATGCGGATGAAGTTTTCTGCAAAACCACAAGATGTGCATGCAAATGGTGCTTTTGGCAGAACGCGCACGTGGATTTCTACCAAACAACGTGCTAAGCATGCCGATGCTGCTCTTTTTAGCACCCGCGCACGGATTTGTGCGAAAACGCGTTTTAAGCATGCACATGCATCTTTTGGTAGACGCGGATGAAGTTTTCTGCAAAACCACAAGATGTGCATGCAAATGGTGCTTTTGGCAGAACGCGCACGTGGATTTCTACCAAACGACGTGCTAAGCATGCCGATGCTGCTATTTTTAGCACCCGCGCACGGATTTGTGCGAAAACGTGTTTTAAGCATGCACATGCATATTTTGGTAGACGCGGATGAAGTTTTCTGCAAAACCACAAGATGTGCATGCAATTGGTGCTTTTGCCAGAACGCGCACGTGGATTTCTACCAAACGACGTGCTAAGCATGCCGATGCTGCTCTTTTTAGCACCCGCGCACGGATTTGTGCGAAAACGCGTTTTAAGCATGCACATGCATATTTTGGTAGACGCGGATGAAGTTTTCTGCAAAACCACAAGATGTGCATGCAAATGGTGCTTTTGGCAGAACGCGCACGTGGATTTCTACCAAACGACGTGCTAAGCATGCCGATGCTGCTCTTTTTAGCGCCCGCGCACGGATTTGTGCGAAAACGCGTTTTAAGCATGCACATGCATCTTCTTGTAGACGGGGATGAAGTTTTCTGCAAAACCACAAGATGTGCATGCAAATGGTGCTTTTGGCAGAACGCGCACGTGGATTTCTACCAAACGACGTGCTAAGCATGCCGATGCTGCTCTTTTTAGCACCCGCGCACGGATTTGTGCGAAAACGCGTTTTAAGCATGCACATGCATCTTTTGGTAGACGCGGATGAAGTTTTCTGCAAAACCACAAGATGTGCATGCAAATGGTGCTTTTGGCAGAACGCGCACGTGGATTTCTACCAAACGACATGCTAAGCATGCCGATGCTGCTCTTTTTAGCACCCGCGCACGGATTTGTGCGAAAACGCGTTTTAAGCATGCACATGCATCTTTTGGTAGACGCGGATGAAGTTTTCTGCAAAAACATGTGCATGCAAATGGTGCTTTTGGCAGAACGCGCACGTGGATTTCTACCAAATGACGTGCTAAGCATGCCGATGCTGCTCTTTTTAGCACCAGCGCACGGATTTGTGCGAAAACGCGTTTTAAGCACGCACATGCATCTTTTGGTAGACGCGGATGAAGTTTTCTGCAAAACCACAAGATGTGCATGCAAATGGTGCTTTTGGCAGAACGCGCACGTGGATTTCTACCAAACAACGTGCTAAGCATGCCGATGCTGCTCTTTTTAGCACCCGCGCACGGATTTGCGCGAAAACGCGTTTTAAGCATGCACATGCATCTTTTGGTAGACGCGGATGAAGTTTTCTGCAAAACCACAAGATGTGCATGCAAATGGTGCTTTTGGCAGAACGCGCACGTGGATTTCTACCAAACGACGTGCTAAGCATGCCGATGCTGCTCTTTTTAGCACCCGCGCACGGATTTGGGCGAAAACGCGTTTTAAGCATGCACATGCATCTTTTGGTAGACGCGGATGAAGTTTTCTGCAAAACCACAAGATGTGCATTCAAATGGTGCTTTTGGCAGAACGCGCACGCGGATTTCTACCAAACGACGTACTAAGCATGCCGATGCTGCTCTATTTAGCACCCGCGCACGGATTTGTGCGAAAACGCATTTTAAGCATGCACATGCACCTTTTGGTAGACGCGGATGAAGTTTTCTGCAAAACCACAAGATGTGCATGCAAATGGTGCTTTTGGCAGAACGCGCACGTGGATTTCTACCAAACGACGTGCTAAGCATGCCGATGCTGCTCTTTTTAGCGCCCGCGCACGGATTTGTGCGAAAACGCGTTTTAAGCATGCACATGCATCTTCTTGTAGACGGGGATGAAGTTTTCTGCAAAACCACAAGATGTGCATGCAAATGGTGCTTTTGGCAGAACGCGCACGTGGATTTCTACCAAACGACGTGCTAAGCATGCCGATGCTGCTCTTTTTAGCACCCGCGCACGGATTTGTGCGAAAACGCGTTTTAAGCATGCACATGCATCTTTTGGTAGACGCTGATGAAGTTTTCTGCAAAACCACAAGATGTGCATGCAAATGGTGCTTTTGGCAGAACGCGCACGTGGATTTCTACCAAACGACATGCTAAGCATGCCGATGCTGCTCTTTTTAGCACCCGCGCACGGATTTGTGCGAAAACGCGTTTTAAGCATGCACATGCATCTTTTGGTAGACGCGGATGAAGTTTTCTGCAAAAACATGTGCATGCAAATGGTGCTTTTGGCAGAACGCGCACGTGGATTTCTACCAAATGACGTGCTAAGCATGCCGATGCTGCTCTTTTTAGCACCAGCGCACGGATTTGTGCGAAAACGCGTTTTAAGCACGCACATGCATCTTTTGGTAGACGCGGATGAAGTTTTCTGCAAAACCACAAGATGTGCATGCAAATGGTGCTTTTGGCAGAACGCGCACGTGGATTTCTACCAAACAACGTGCTAAGCATGCCGATGCTGCTCTTTTTAGCACCCGCGCACGGATTTGCGCGAAAACGCGTTTTAAGCATGCACATGCATCTTTTGGTAGACGCGGATGAAGTTTTCTGCAAAACCACAAGATGTGCATGCAAATGGTGCTTTTGGCAGAACGCGCACGTGGATTTCTACCAAACGACGTGCTAAGCATGCCGATGCTGCTCTTTTTAGCACCCGCGCACGGATTTGGGCGAAAACGCGTTTTAAGCATGCACATGCATCTTTTGGTAGACGCGGATGAAGTTTTCTGCAAAACCACAAGATGTGCATTCAAATGGTGCTTTTGGCAGAACGCGCACGCGGATTTCTACCAAACGACGTACTAAGCATGCCGATGCTGCTCTATTTAGCACCCGCGCACGGATTTGTGCGAAAACGCATTTTAAGCATGCACATGCACCTTTTGGTAGACGCGGATGAAGTTTTGTGCAAAACCACAAGATGTGCATGCAAATGGTGCTTTTGGCAGAACGCGCACGTGGATTTCTACCAAACGACGTGCTAAGCATGCCGATGCTGCTCTTTTTAGCACCCGCGCACGGATTTGTGCGAAAACGCGTTTTAAACATGCACATGCATCTTTTGGTAGACGCGGATGAAGTTTTCTGCAAAACCACAAGATGTGCATGCAAATGGTGCTTTTGGCAGAACGCGCACGTGGATTTCTACCAAACGACGTGCTAAGCATGCCGATGCTGTTCTTTTTAGCACCCGCGCACGGATTTGTGCGAAAACGCGTTTTAAGCATGCACATGCATCTTTTGGTAGACGCGGATGAAGTTTTCTGCAAAACCACAAGATGTGCATGCAAATGGTGCTTTTGGCAGAACGCGCACGTGGATTTCTACCAAACGACGTGCTAAGCATGCCGATGCTGCTCTTTTTAGCACCCGCGCACGGATTTGTGCGAAAACGCGTTTTAAACATGCACATGCATCTTTTGGTAGACGCGGATGAAGTTTTCTGCAAAACCACAAGATGTGCATGCAAATGGTGCTTTTGGCAGAAC
Organism: Dermacentor andersoni; assembly: GCF_023375885.2. Taxonomy (NCBI): domain Eukaryota; kingdom Metazoa; phylum Arthropoda; class Arachnida; order Ixodida; family Ixodidae; genus Dermacentor; species Dermacentor andersoni. The sequence continues at coordinate 320,578 of NW_027314786.1, forward strand.
GCGCACGTGGATTTCTACCAAACGACGTGCTAAGCATGCCGATGCTGTTCTTTTTAGCACCCGCGCACGGATTTGTGCGAAAACGCGTTTTAAGCATGCACATGCATCTTTTGGTAGACGCGGATGAAGTTTTCTGTAAAACCACAACATGTGCATGCAAATGGTGGCTTTGGCAGAACGCGCACGTGGATTTCTACCAAACGACGTGCTAAGCATGCCGATGCTGCTCTCTTTAGCACGCGCGCACGGATTTGTGCGAAAACGCGTTTTAAGCATGCACATGCATCTTTTGGTAGAAGCGGATGAAGTTTTCTGCAAAACCACAAGATGTGCATGCAAATGGTGCTTTTGGCAGAACGCGCACGTGGATTTCTACCAAACGACGTGCTAAGCATGCCGATGCTGCTCTTTTTAGCACCCGCGCACGGATTTGTGCGAAAACGCGTTTTAAGCATGCACATGCATCTTTTGGTAGACGCGGATGAAGTTTTCTGCAAAACCACAAGATGTGCATGCAAATGGTGCTTTTGGCAGAACGCGCACGTGGATTTCTACCAAACGACGTGCTAAGCATGCCGATGCTGCTCTTTTTAGCACCCGCGCACGGATTTGTGCGAAAACGCGTTTTAAGCATGCACATGAATCTTTTGGTAGACGCGGATGAAGTTTTCTGCAAAACCACAAGATGTGCATGCAAATGGTGCTTTTGGCAGAACGCGCACGTGGATTTCTACCAAACGACGTGCTAAGCATGCCGATGCTGCTCTTTTGAGCACCCGCGCACGGATTTGTGCGAAAACGCGTTTTAAGTATGCACATGCATCTTTTGGTAGACGCGGATGAAGTTTTCTGCAAAACCACAAGATGTGCATGCAAATGGTGCTTTTGGCAGAACGCGCACGTGGATTTCTACCAAACGACGTGCTAAGCATGCCGATGCTGCTATTTTTAGCACCCGCGCACGGATTTGTGCGAAAACGCGTTTTAAGCATGCACATGCATATTTTGGTAGACGCGGATGAAGTTTTCTGCAAAACCACAAGATGTGCATGCAATTGGTGCTTTTGGCAGAACGCGCACGTGGATTTCTACCAAACGACGTGCTAAGCATGCCGATGCTGCTCTTTTTAGCACCCGCGCACGGATTTGTGCGAAAACGCGTTTTAAGCATGCACATGCATATTTTGGTAGACGCGGATGAAGTTTTCTGCAAAACCACAAGATGTGCATGCAAATGGTGCTTTTGGCAGAACGCGCACGTGGATTTCTACCAAACGACGTGCTAAGCATGCCGATGCTGCTCTTTTTAGCGCCCGCGCACGGATTTGTGCGAAAACGCGTTTTAAGCATGCACATGCATCTTCTTGTAGACGGGGATGAAGTTTTCTGCAAAACCACAAGATGTGCATGCAAATGGTGCTTTTGGCAGAACGCGCACGTGGATTTCTACCAAACGACGTGCTAAGCATGCCGATGCTGCTCTTTTTAGCACCCGCGCACGGATTTGTGCGAAAACGCGTTTTAAGCATGCACATGCATCTTTTGGTAGACGCGGATGAAGTTTTCTGCAAAACCACAAGATGTGCATGCAAATGGTGCTTTTGGCAGAACGCGCACGTGGATTTCTACCAAACGACATGCTAAGCATGCCGATGCTGCTCTTTTTAGCACCCGCGCACGGATTTGTGCGAAAACGCGTTTTAAGCATGCACATGCATCTTTTGGTAGACGCGGATGAAGTTTTCTGCAAAAACATGTGCATGCAAATGGTGCTTTTGGCAGAACGCGCACGTGGATTTCTACCAAATGACGTGCTAAGCATGCCGATGCTGCTCTTTTTAGCACCAGCGCACGGATTTGTGCGAAAACGCGTTTTAAGCACGCACATGCATCTTTTGGTAGACGCGGATGAAGTTTTCTGCAAAACCACAAGATGTGCATGCAAATGGTGCTTTTGGCAGAACGCGCACGTGGATTTCTACCAAACAACGTGCTAAGCATGCCGATGCTGCTCTTTTTAGCACCCGCGCACGGATTTGCGCGAAAACGCGTTTTAAGCATGCACATGCATCTTTTGGTAGACGCGGATGAAGTTTTCTGCAAAACCACAAGATGTGCATGCAAATGGTGCTTTTGGCAGAACGCGCACGTGGATTTCTACCAAACGACGTGCTAAGCATGCCGATGCTGCTCTTTTTAGCACCCGCGCACGGATTTGGGCGAAAACGCGTTTTAAGCATGCACATGCATCTTTTGGTAGACGCGGATGAAGTTTTCTGCAAAACCACAAGATGTGCATTCAAATGGTGCTTTTGGCAGAACGCGCACGCGGATTTCTACCAAACGACGTACTAAGCATGCCGATGCTGCTCTATTTAGCACCCGCGCACGGATTTGTGCGAAAACGCATTTTAAGCATGCACATGCACCTTTTGGTAGACGCGGATGAAGTTTTGTGCAAAACCACAAGATGTGCATGCAAATGGTGCTTTTGGCAGAACGCGCACGTGGATTTCTACCAAACGACGTGCTAAGCATGCCGATGCTGCTCTTTTTAGCACCCGCGCACGGATTTGTGCGAAAACGCGTTTTAAACATGCACATGCATCTTTTGGTAGACGCGGATGAAGTTTTCTGCAAAACCACAAGATGTGCATGCAAATGGTGCTTTTGGCAGAACGCGCACGTGGATTTCTACCAAACGACGTGCTAAGCATGCCGATGCTGTTCTTTTTAGCACCCGCGCACGGATTTGTGCGAAAACGCGTTTTAAGCATGCACATGCATCTTTTGGTAGACGCGGATGAAGTTTTCTGCAAAACCACAAGATGTGCATGCAAATGGTGCTTTTGGCAGAACGCGCACGTGGATTTCTACCAAACGACGTGCTAAGCATGCCGATGCTGCTCTTTTTAGCACCCGCGCACGGATTTGTGCGAAAACGCGTTTTAAACATGCACATGCATCTTTTGGTAGACGCGGATGAAGTTTTCTGCAAAACCACAAGATGTGCATGCAAATGGTGCTTTTGGCAGAACGCGCACGTGGATTTCTACCAAACGACGTGCTAAGCATGCCGATGCTGTTCTTTTTAGCACCCGCGCACGGATTTGTGCGAAAACGCGTTTTAAGCATGCACATGCATCTTTTGGTAGACGCGGATGAAGTTTTCTGTAAAACCACAACATGTGCATGCAAATGGTGGCTTTGGCAGAACGCGCACGTGGATTTCTACCAAACGACGTGCTAAGCATGCCGATGCTGCTCTCTTTAGCACGCGCGCACGGATTTGTGCGAAAACGCGTTTTAAGCATGCACATGCATCTTTTGGTAGAAGCGGATGAAGTTTTCTGCAAAACCACAAGATGTGCATGCAAATGGTGCTTTTGGCAGAACGCGCACGTGGATTTCTACCAAACGACGTGCTAAGCATGCCGATGCTGCTCTTTTTAGCACCCGCGCACGGATTTGTGCGAAAACGCGTTTTAAGCATGCACATGCATCTTTTGGTAGACGCGGATGAAGTTTTCTGCAAAACCACAAGATGTGCATGCAAATGGTGCTTTTGGCAGAACGCGCACGTGGATTTCTACCAAACGACGTGCTAAGCATGCCGATGCTGCTCTTTTTAGCACCCGCGCACGGATTTGTGCGAAAACGCGTTTTAAGCATGCACATGAATCTTTTGGTAGACGCGGATGAAGTTTTCTGCAAAACCACAAGATGTGCATGCAAATGGTGCTTTTGGCAGAACGCGCACGTGGATTTCTACCAAACGACGTGCTAAGCATGCCGATGCTGCTCTTTTGAGCACCCGCGCACGGATTTGTGCGAAAACGCGTTTTAAGTATGCACATGCATCTTTTGGTAGACGCGGATGAAGTTTTCTGCAAAACCACAAGATGTGCATGCAAATGGTGCTTTTGGCAGAACGCGCACGTGGATTTCTACCAAACGACGTGCTAAGCATGCCGATGCTGCTATTTTTAGCACCCGCGCACGGATTTGTGCGAAAACGCGTTTTAAGCATGCACATGCATATTTTGGTAGACGCGGATGAAGTTTTCTGCAAAACCACAAGATGTGCATGCAATTGGTGCTTTTGGCAGAACGCGCACGTGGATTTCTACCAAACGACGTGCTAAGCATGCCGATGCTGCTCTTTTTAGCACCCGCGCACGGATTTGTGCGAAAACGCGTTTTAAGCATGCACATGCATATTTTGGTAGACGCGGATGAAGTTTTCTGCAAAACCACAAGATGTGCATGCAAATGGTGCTTTTGGCAGAACGCGCACGTGGATTTCTACCAAACGACGTGCTAAGCATGCCGATGCTGCTCTTTTTAGCGCCCGCGCACGGATTTGGGCGAAAACGCGTTTTAAGCATGCACATGCATCTTTTGGTAGACGCGGATGAAGTTTTCTGCAAAAACATGTGCATGCAAATGGTGCTTTTGGCAGAACGCGCACGTGGATTTCTACCAAATGACGTGCTAAGCATGCCGATGCTGCTCTTTTTAGCACCCGCGCACGGATTTGTGCGAAAACGCGTTTTAAGCATGCACATGCATCTTTTGGTAGACGCGGATGAAGTTTTCTGCAAAACCACAAGATGTGCATGTAAATGGTGCTTTTGGCAGAACGCGCACGTGGATTTCTACCAAACGACGTGCTAAGCATGCCGATGCTGCTCTTTTTAGCACCCGCGCACGGATTTGTGCGAAAACGCGTTTTAAGCACGCACATGCATCTTTTGGTAGACGCGGATGAAGTTTTCTACAAAACCACAAGATGTGCATGCAAATGGTGCTTTTGGCAGAACGCGCACGTGGATTTCTACCAAACAACGTGCTAAGCATGCCGATGCTGCTCTTTTTAGCACCCGCGCACGGATTTGTGCGAAAACGCGTTTTAAGCATGCACATGCATCTTTTGGTAGACGCGGATGAAGTTTTCTGCAAAACCACAAGATGTGCATGCAAATGGTGCTTTTGGCAGAACGCGCACGTGGATTTCTACCAAACGACGTGCTAAGCATGCCGATGCTGCTCTTTTTAGCACCCGCGCACGGATTTTGGCGAAAACGCGTTTTAAGCATGCACATGCATCTTTTGGTAGACGCGGATGAAGTTTTCTGCAAAACCACAAGATGTGCATGCAAATGGTGCTTTTGGCAGAACGCGCACGCGTATTTCTACCAAACGACGTACTAAGCATGCCGATGCTGCTCTATTTAGCACCCGCGCACGGATTTGTGCGAAAACACATTTTGAACATGCACATGCACCTTTTGGTAGACCCGGATGAAGTTTTGTGCAAAACCACAAGATGTGCATGCAAATGGTGCTTTTGGCAGAACGCGCACGTGGATTTCTACCAAACGACGTGCTAAGCATGCCGATGCTGCTCTTTTTAGCACCCGCGCACGGATTTGTGCGAAAACGCGTTTTAAGCATGCACATGCATCTTTTGGTAGACGCGGATGAAGTTTTCTGCAAAACCACAAGATGTGCATGCAAATGGTGCTTTTTGCAGAACGCGCACGTGGATTTCTACCAAACAACGTGCTAAGCATGCCGATGCTGCTCTTTTTAGCACCCGCGCACGGATTTGTGCGAAAACGCGTTTTAAGCATGCACATGCATCTTTTGGTAGACGCGGATGAAGTTTTCTGCAAAACCACAAGATGTGCATGCAAATGGTGCTTTTGGCAGAACGCGCACGTGGATTTCTACCAAACGACGTGCTAAGCATGCCGATGCTGCTCTTTTTAGCACCCGCGCACGGATTTGTGCGAAAACGTGTTTTAAGCATGCACATGCATATTTTGGTAGACGCGGATGAAGTTTTCTGCAAAACCACAATATGTGCATGCAATTGGTGCTTTTGGCAGAACGCGCACGTGGATTTCTACCAAACGACGTGCTAAGCATGCCGATGCTGCTCTTTTTAGCACCCGCGCACGGATTTGTGCGAAAACGCGTTTTAAGCACGCACATGCATCTTTTGGTAGACGCGGATGAAGTTTTCTGCAAAACCACAAGATGTGCATGCAAATGGTGCTTTTGGCAGAACGCGCACGTGGATTTCTGCCAAACAACGTGCTAAGCATGGCGATGCTGCTCTTTTTAGCACCCGCGCACGGATTTGTGCGAAAACGCGTTTTAAGCATGCACATGCATCTTTTGGTAGACGCGGATGAAGTTTTCTGCAAAACCACAAGATGTGCATGCAAATGGTGCTTTTGGCAGAACGCGCACGTGGATTTCTACCAAACGACGTGCTAAGCATGCCGATGCTGCTCTTTTTAGCACCCGCGCACGGATTTTGGCGAAAACGCGTTTTAAGCATGCACATGCATCTTTTGGTAGACGCGGATGAAGTTTTCTGCAAAACCACAAGATGTGCATGCAAATGGTGCTTTTGGCAGAACGCGCACGCGTATTTCTACCAAACGACGTACTAAGCATGCCGATGCTGCTCTATTTAGCACCCGCGCACGGATTTGTGCGAAAACGCATTTTAAGCATGCACATGCACCTTTTGGTAGACCCGGATGAAGTTTTGTGCAAAACCACAAGATGTGCATGCAAATGGTGCTTTTGGCAGAACGCGCACGTGGATTTCTACCAAACGACGTGCTAAGCATGCCGATGCTGCTCTTTTTAGCACCCGCGCACGGATTTGTGCGAAAACGCGTTTTAAGCATGCACATGCATCTTCTGGTAGACGGGGATGAAGTTTTCTGCAAAACCACAAGATGTGCATGCAAATGGTGCTTTTGGCAGAACGCGCACGTGGATTTCTACCAAACGACGTGCTAAGCATGCCGATGCTGCTCTTTTTAGCACCCGCGCACGGATTTGTGCGAAAACGCGTTTTAAGCATGCACATGCATCTTTTGGTAGACGCGGATGAAGTTTTCTGCAAAACCACAAGATGTGCATGCAAATGGTGCTTTTGGCAGAACGCGCACGTGGATTTCTACCAAACGACATGCTAAGCATGCCGACGCTGCTCTTTTTAGCACCCGCGCACGGATTTGTGCGAAAACGCGTTTTAAGCATGCACATGCATCTTTTGGTAGACGCGGATGAAGTTTTCTGCAAAAACATGTGCATGCAAATGGTGCTTTTGGCAGAACGCGCACGTGGATTTCTACCAAATGACGTGCTAAGCATGCCGATGCTGCTCTTTTTAGCACCCGCGCACGGATTTGTGCGAAAACGCGTTTTAAGCATGCACATGCATCTTTTGGTAGACGCGGATGAAGTTTTCTGCAAAACCACAAGATGTGCATGTAAATGGTGCTTTTGGCAGAACGCGCACGTGGATTTCTACCAAACGACGTGCTAAGCATGCCGATGCTGCTCTTTTTAGCACCCGCGCACGGATTTGTGCGAAAACGCGTTTTAAGCATGCACATGCATATTTTGGTAGACGCGGATGAAGTTTTCTGCAAAACCACAAGATGTGCATGCAAATGGTGCTTTTGGCAGAACGCGCACGTGGATTTCTACCAAACGACGTGCTAAGCATGCCGATGCTGCTCTTTTTAGCGCCCGCGCACGGATTTGTGCGAAAACGCGTTTTAAGCATGCACATGCATCTTCTGGTAGACGGGGATGAAGTTTTCTGCAAAACCACAAGATGTGCATGCAAATGGTGCTTTTGGCAGAACGCGCACGTGGATTTCTACCAAACGACGTGCTAAGCATGCCGATGCTGCTCTTTTTAGCACCCGCGCACGGATTTGTGCGAAAACGCGTTTTAAGCATGCACATGCATCTTTTGGTAGACGCGGATGAAGTTTTCTGCAAAACCACAAGATGTGCATGCAAATGGTGCTTTTGGCAGAACGCGCACGTGGATTTCTACCAAACGACATGCTAAGCATGCCGACGCTGCTCTTTTTAGCACCCGCGCACGGATTTGTGCGAAAACGCGTTTTAAGCATGCACATGCATCTTTTGGTAGACGCGGATGAAGTTTTCTGCAAAAACATGTGCATGCAAATGGTGCTTTTGGCAGAACGCGCACGTGGATTTCTACCAAATGACGTGCTAAGCATGCCGATGCTGCTCTTTTTAGCACCCGCGCACGCATTTGTGCGAAAACGCGTTTTAAGCATGCACATGCATCTTTTGGTAGACGCGGATGAAGTTTTCTGCAAAACCACAAGATGTGCATGTAAATGGTGCTTTTGGCAGAACGCGCACGTGGATTTCTACCAAACGACGTGCTAAGCATGCCGATGCTGCTCTTTTTAGCACCCGCGCACGGATTTGTGCGAAAACGCGTTTTAAGCACGCACATGCATCTTTTGGTAGACGCGGATGAAGTTTTCTACAAAACCACAAGATGTGCATGCAAATGGTGCTTTTGGCAGAACGCGCACGTGGATTTCTACCAAACAACGTGCTAAGCATGCCGATGCTGCTCTTTTTAGCACCCGCGCACGGATTTGTGCGAAAACGCGTTTTAAGCATGCACATGCATCTTTTGGTAGACGCGGATGAAGTTTTCTGCAAAACCACAAGATGTGCATGCAAATGGTGCTTTTGGCAGAACGCGCACGTGGATTTCTACCAAACGACGTGCTAAGCATGCCGATGCTGCTCTTTTTAGCACCCGCGCACGGATTTGGGCGAAAACGCGTTTTAAGCATGCACATGCATCTTTTGGTAGACGCGGATGAAGTTTTCTGCAAAACCACAAGATGTGCATGCAAATGGTGCTTTTGGCAGAACGCGCACGCGTATTTCTACCAAACGACGTACTAAGCATGCCGATGCTGCTCTATTTAGCACCCGCGCACGGATTTGTGCGAAAACGCATTTTAAGCATGCACATGCACCTTTTGGTAGACGCGGATGAAGTTTTGTGCAAAACCACAAGATGTGCATGCAAATGGTGCTTTTGGCAGAACGCGCACGTGGATTTCTACCAAACGACGTGCTAAGCATGCCGATGCTGCTCTTTTTAGCACCCGCGCACGGATTTGTGCGAAAACGCGTTTTAAGCATGCACATGCATCTTTTGGTAGACGCGGATGAAGTTTTCTGCAAAACCACAAGATGTGCATGCAAATGGTGCTTTTGACAGAACGCGCACGTGGATTTCTACCAAACGACGTGCTAAGCATGCCGATGCTGCTCTTTTTAGCACCCGCGCACGGATTTGTGCGAAAACGCGTTTTAAGCACGCACATGCATCTTTTGGTAGACGCGGATGAAGTTTTCTGCAAAACCACAAGATGTGCATGCAAATGGTGCTTTTGGCAGAACGCGCACGTGGATTTCTACCAAACAACGTGCTAAGCATGCCGATGCTGCTCGTTTTAGCACCCGCGCACGGATTTGTGCGAAAACGCGTTTTAAGCATGCACATGCATCTTTTGGTAGACGCGGATGAAGTTTTCTGCAAAACCACAAGATGTGCATGCAAATGGTGCTTTTGGCAGAACGCGCACGTGGATTTCTACCAAACGACGTGCTAAGCATGCCGATGCTGCTATTTTTAGCACCCGCGCACGGATTTGTGCGAAAACGTGTTTTAAGCATGCACATGCATATTTTGGTAGACGCGGATGAAGTTTTCTGCAAAACCACAAGATGTGCATGCAATTGGTGCTTTTGGCAGAACGCGCACGTGGATTTCTACCAAACGACGTGCTAAGCATGCCGATGCTGCTCTTTTTAGCACCCGCGCACGGATTTGTGCGAAAACGCGTTTTAAGCATGCACATGCATATTTTGGTAGACGCGGATGAAGTTTTCTGCAAAACCACAAGATGTGCATGCAAATGGTGCTTTTGGCAGAACGCGCACGTGGATTTCTACCAAACGACGTGCTAAGCATGCCGATGCTGCTCTTTTTAGCGCCCGCGCACGGATTTGTGCGAAAACGCGTTTTAAGCATGCACATGCATCTTCTTGTAGACGGGGATGAAGTTTTCTGCAAAACCACAAGATGTGCATGCAAATGGTGCTTTTGGCAGAACGCGCACGTGGATTTCTACCAAACGACGTGCTAAGCATGCCGATGCTGCTCTTTTTAGCACCCGCGCACGGATTTGTGCGAAAACGCGTTTTAAGCATGCACATGCATCTTTTGGTAGACGCGGATGAAGTTTTCTGCAAAACCACAAGATGTGCATGCAAATGGTGCTTTTGGCAGAACGCGCACGTGGATTTCTACCAAACGACATGCTAAGCATGCCGATGCTGCTCTTTTTAGCACCCGCGCACGGATTTGTGCGAAAACGCGTTTTAAGCATGCACATGCATCTTTTGGTAGACGCGGATGAAGTTTTCTGCAAAAACATGTGCATGCAAATGGTGCTTTTGGCAGAACGCGCACGTGGATTTCTACCAAATGACGTGCTAAGCATGCCGATGCTGCTCTTTTTAGCACCCGCGCACGGATTTGTGCGAAAACGCGTTTTAAGCATGCACATGCATCTTTTGGTAGACGCGGATGAAGTTTTCTGCAAAACCACAAGATGTGCATGCAAATGGTGCTTTTGGCAGAACGCGCACGTGGATTTCTACCAAGCGACGTGCTAAGCATGCCGATGCTGCTCTTTTTAGCACCCGCGCACGGATTTGTGCGAAAACGCGTTTTAAGCATGCACATGCATCTTTTGGTAGACGCGGATGAAGTTTTCTGCAAAACCACAAGATGTGCATGCAAATGGTGCTTTTGGCAGAACGCGCACGTGGATTTCTACCAAACGACGTGCTAAGCATGCCGATGCTGCTCTCTTTAGCACCCGCGCACGGATTTGTGCGAAAACGCGTTTTAAGCATGCACATGCATCTTTTGGTAGAAGCGGATGAAGTTTTCTGCAAAACCACAAGATGTGCATGCAAATGGTGCTTTTGGCAGAACGCGCACGTGGATTTCTACCAAACGACGTGCTAAGCATGCCGATGCTGCTCTTTTTAGCACCCGCGCACGGATTTGTGCGAAAACGCGTTTTAAGCATGCACATGCATCTTTTGGTAGACGCGGATGAAGTTTTCTGCAAAACCACAAGATGTGCATGCAAATGGTGCTTTTGGCAGAACGCGCACGTGGATTTCTACCAAACGACGTGCTAAGCATGCCGATGCTGCTCTTTTTAGCACCCGCGCACGGATTTGTGCGAAAACGCGTTTTAAGCATGCACATGAATCTTTTGGTAGACGCGGATGAAGTTTTCTGCAAAACCACAAGATGTGCATGCAAATGGTGCTTTTGGCAGAACGCGCACGTGGATTTCTACCAAACGACGTGCTAAGCATGCCGATGCTGCTCTTTTTGGCACCCGCGCACGGATTTGTGCGAAAACGCGTTTTAGGCATGCACATGCATCTTTTGGTAGACGCGGATGAAGTTTTCTGCAAAACCACAAAATGTGCATGCAAATGGTGCTTTTGGCAGAACGCGCACGTGGATTTCTACCAAACGACGTGCTAAGCATGCCGATGCTGCTCTTTTTAGCACCCGCGCACGGATTTGTGCGAAAACGCGTTTTAAGCATGCACATGCATCTTTTGGTAGACGCGGATGAAATTTTCTGCAAAACCACAAGATGTGCATGCAAATGGTGCTTTTGGCATAACGCGCACGTGGATTTCTACTAAACGACGCGCTAAGCATGCCGATGCTGCTCTTTTTAGCACCCGCGGACGGATTTGTGCGAAAACGCGTTTTAAGCATGCACATGCATCTTTTGGTAGACGCGGATGAAGTTTTCTGCAAAACCACAAGATGTGCATGCGAATGGTGCTTTTGGCAGAACGCGCACGTGGATTTCTACCAAACGACGTCCTAAGCATGCCGATGCTGCTCTTTTTAGCACCCGCGCACGGATTTGTGCGAAAACGCGTTTTAAGCATGCACATGCATCTTTTGTTAGACGCGGATGAAGTTTTCTGCAAAACCACAAGATGTGCATGCAAATAGTGCTTTTGGCAGAACGCGCACGTGGATTTCTACCAAACGACGTGCTAAGCATGCCGATGCTGCTCTTTTTAGCACCCGCGCACGGATTTGTGCGAAAATGCGTTTTAAGCATGCACGTGCATCTTTTGGTAGACGCGGATGAAGTTTTCTGCAAAACCACAAGATGTGCATGCAAATGGTGCTTTTGGCAGAACGCGCACGTGGATTTCTACCAAACGACGTGCTAAGCATGCCGATGCTGCTCTTTTTAGCAGCCGCGCACGGATTTGTGCGAAAACGCGTTTTAAGCATGCACATGCATCTTTTGGTAGACGCGGATGAAGTTTTCTGCAAAACCACAAGATGTGTATGCAAATGGTGCCTTTGGCAGAACGCGCACGTGGATTTCTACCAAACGACGTGCTAAGCATGCCGATGCTGCTCTTTTTAGCACCCGCGCACGGATTTGTGCGAAAACGCGTTTTAAGCATGCACATGCATCTTTTGGTAGACGCGGATGAAGTTTTCTGCAAAACCACAAGATGTGCATGCAAATGGTGCTTTTGGCAGAACGCGCACGTGGATTCCTACCAAACGACGTGCTAAGCATGCCGATGCTGCTCTTTTTAGCACCCGCGCACGGATTTGTGCGAAAACGCGTTTTAAGCATGCACATGCATCTTTTGGTAGACGCGGATGAAGTTTTCTGCAAAACCACACGATGTGCATGCAAATGGTGCTTTTGGCAGAACGCGCACGTGGATTTCTACCAAACGACGTGCTAAGCATGCCGATGCTGCTCTTTTTAGCACCCGCGCACGGATTTGTGCGAAAACGCGTTTTAAGCATGCACATGCATCTTTTGGTAGACGCGGATGAAGTTTTCTGCAAAACCACAAGATGTGCATGCAAATGGTGCTTTTGGCAGAACGCGCACGTGGATTTCTACCAAACGACGTGCTAAGCATGCCGATGCTGCTCTTTTTAGCACCCGCGCACGGATTTGTGCGAAAACGCGTTTTAAGCATGCACATGCATCTTTTGGTAGACGCGGATGAAGTTTTCTGCAATACCACAAGATGTGCATGCAAATGGTGCTTTTGGCTGAACGCGCACGTGGATTTCTACCAAACGACGTGCTAAGCATGCCGATGCTGCTCTTTTTAGCACCCGCGCTCGGATTTGTGCGAAAACGCGTTTTAAGCATGCACACGCATCTTTTGGTAGACGCGGATGAAGTTTTCTGCAAAAACATGTGCATGCAAATGGTGCTTTTGGCAGAACGCGCACGTGGATTTCTACCAAACGACGTGCTAAGCATGCCGATGCTGCTCTTTTTAGCACCCGCGCACGGATTTGTGCGAAAACGCGTTTTAGGCATGCACATGCATCTTTTGGTAGACGCGGATGAAGTTTTCTGCAAACCCACAAGATGTGCATGCAAATGGTGCTTTTGGCAGAACGCGCTCGTGGATTTCGACCAAACGACCTGCTAAGCATGCCGATGCTGCTCTTTTTAGCACCCGCGCACGGATTTGTGCGAAAACGCGTTTTAAGCATGCACATGCATCTTTTGGTAGACGCGGATGAAGTTTTCTGCAAAAACATGTGCATGCATATGGTGCTTTTGGCAGAACGCGCACGTGGATTTCTACCAAACGACGTGCTAAGCATGCCGATGCTGCTCTTTTTAGCACCCGCGCACGGATTTGTGCGAAAACGCGTTTTAAGCATGCACATGCATCTTTTGGTAGACGCGGATGAAGTTTTCTGCAAAACCACAAGATGTGCATGCAAATGGTGCTTTTGGCAGAACGCGCACGTGGATTTCTACCAAGCGACGTGCTAAGCATGCCGATGCTGCTCTTTTTAGCACCCGCGCACGGATTTGTGCGAAAACGCGTTTTAAGCATGCACATGCATCTTTTGGTAGACGCGGATGAAGTTTTCTGCAAAACCACAAGATGTGCATGCAAATGGTGCTTTTGGCAGAACGCGCATGTGGATTTCTACCAAACGACGTGCTAAGCATGCCGATGCTGCTCTTTTTAGCACCCGCGCACGCATTTGTGCGAAAACGCGTTTTAAGCATGCACATGCATCTTTTGGTAGACGCGGATGAAATTTTCTGCAAAACCACAAGATGTGCATGCAAATGGTGCTTTTGGCATAACGCGCACGTGGATTTCTACTAAACGACGCGCTAAGCATGCCGATGCTGCTCTTTTTAGCACCCGAGGACGGATTTGTGCGAAAACGCGTTTTAAGCATGCACATGCATCTTTTGGTAGACGCGGATGAAGTTTTCTGCAAAACCACAAGATGTGCATGCGAATGGTGCTTTTGGCAGAACGCGCACGTGGATTTCTACCAAACGACGTCCTAAGCATGCCGATGCTGCTCTTTTTAGCACCCGCGCACGGATTTGTGCGAAAACGCGTTTTAAGCATGCACATGCATCTTTTGTTAGACGCGGATGAAGTTTTCTGCAAAACCACAAGATGTGCATGCAAATAGTGCTTTTGGCAGAACGCGCACGTGGATTTCTACCAAACGACGTGCTAAGCATGCCGATGCTGCTCTTTTTAGCACCTGCGCACGGATTTGTGCGAAAATGCGTTTTAAGCATGCACGTGCATCTTTTGGTAGACGCGGATGAAGTTTTCTGCAAAACCACAAGATGTGCATGCAAATGGTGCTTTTGGCAGAACGCGCACGTGGATTTCTACCAAACGACGTGCTAAGCATGCCGATGCTGCTCTTTTTAGCAGCCGCGCACGGATTTGTGCGAAAACGCGTTTTAAGCATGCACATGCATCTTTTGGTAGACGCGGATGAAGTTTTCTGCAAAACCACAAGATGTGTATGCAAATGGTGCCTTTGGCAGAACGCGCACGTGGATTTCTACCAAACGACGTGCTAAGCATGCCGATGCTGCTCTTTTTAGCACCCGCGCACGGATTTGTGCGAAAACGCGTTTTAAGCATGCACATGCATCTTTTGGTAGACGCGGATGAAGTTTTCTGCAAAACCACAAGATGTGCATGAAAATGGTGCTTTTGGCAGAACGCGCACGTGGATTTCTACCAAACGACGTGCTAAGCATGCCGATGCTGCTCTTTTTAGCACCCGCGCACGGATTTGTGCGAAAACGCGTTTTAAGCATGCACATGCATCTTTTGGTAGACGCGGATGAAGTTTTCTGCAAAACCACAAGATGTGCATGCAAATGGTGCTTTTGGCAGAACGCGCACGTGGTTTTCTACCAAACGACGTGCTAAGCATGCCGATGCTGCTATTTTTGGCACCCGCGCACGGATTTGTGCGAAAACGCGTTTTAGGCATGCACATGCATCTTTTGGTAGACGCGGATGAAGTTTTCTGCAAAACCACAAAATGTGCTGCAAATGGTGCTTTTGGCAGAACGCGCACGTGGATTTCTACCAAACGACGTGCTAAGCATGCCGATGCTGCTCTTTTTAGCACCCGCGCACGGATTTGTGCGAAAACGCGTTTTAAGCATGCACATGCATCTTTTGGTAGACGCGGACGAAGTTTTCTGCAAAAACATGTGCATGCATATGGTGCTTTTGGCAGAACGCGCACGTGGATTTCTACCAAACGACGTGCTAAGCATGCCGATGCTGCTCTTTTTAGCACCCGCGCACGGATTTGTGCGAAAACGCGTTTTAAGCATGCACATGCATCTTTTGGTAGACGCGGATGAAGTTTTCTGCAAAACCACAAGATGTGCATGCAAATGGTGCTTTTGGCAGAACGCGCACGTGGATTTCTACCAAGCGACGTGCTAAGCATGCCGATGCTGCTCTTTTTAGCACCCGCGCACGGATTCGTGCGAAAACGCGTTTGAAGCATGCACATGCATCTTTTGGTAGACGCGGATGAAGTTTTCTGCAAAACCACAAGATGTGCATGCAAATGGTGCTTTTGGCAGAACGCGCATGTGGATTTCTACCAAACGACGTGCTAAGCATGCCGATGCTGCTCTTTTTAGCACCCGCGCACGCATTTGTGCGAAAACGCGTTTTAAGCATGCACATGCATCTTTTGGTAGAAGCGGATGAAATTTTCTGCAAAACCACAAGATGTGCATGCAAATGGTGCTTTTGGCATAACGCGCACGTGGATTTCTACTAAACGACGCGCTAAGCATGCCGATGCTGCTCTTTTTAGCACCCGCGGACGGATTTGTGCGAAAACGCGTTTTAAGCATGCACATGCATCTTTTGGTAGACGCGGATGAAGTTTTCTGCAAAACCACAAGATGTGCATGCAAATGGTGCTTTTGGCAGAACGCGCATGTGGATTTCTACCAAACGACGTGCTAAGCATGCCGATGCTGCTCTTTTTAGCACCCGCGCACGCATTTGTGCGAAAACGCGTTTTAAGCATGCACATGCATCTTTTGGTAGACGCGGATGAAATTTTCTGCAAAACCACAAGATGTGCATGCAAATGGTGCTTTTGGCATAACGCGCACGTGGATTTCTACTAAACGACGCGCTAAGCATGCCGATGCTGCTCTTTTTAGCACCCGAGGACGGATTTGTGCGAAAACGCGTTTTAAGCATGCACATGCATCTTTTGGTAGACGCGGATGAAGTTTTCTGCAAAACCACAAGATGTGCATGCGAATGGTGCTTTTGGCAGAACGCGCACGTGGATTTCTACCAAACGACGTCCTAAGCATGCCGATGCTGCTCTTTTTAGCACCCGCGCACGGATTTGTGCGAAAACGCGTTTTAAGCATGCACATGCATCTTTTGGTAGACGCGGATGAAGTTTTCTGCAAAACCACAAGATGTGCATGCAAATGGTGCTTTTGGCAGAACGCGCACGTGGATTTCTACCAAGCGACGTGCTAAGCATGCCGATGCTGCTCTTTTTAGCACCCGCGCACGCATTTGTGCGAAAACGCGTTTTAAGCATGCACATGCATCTTTTGGTAGAAGCGGATGAAATTTTCTGCAAAACCACAAGATGTGCATGCAAATGGTGCTTTTGGCATAACGCGCACGTGGATTTCTACTAAACGACGCGCTAAGCATGCCGATGCTGCTCTTTTTAGCACCCGCGGACGGATTTGTGCGAAAACGCGTTTTAAGCATGCACATGCATCTTTTGGTAGACGCGGATGAAGTTTTCTGCAAAACCACAAGATGTGCATGCAAATGGTGCTTTTGGCAGAACGCGCACGTGGATTCCTACCAAACGACGTGCTAAGCATGCCGATGCTGCTCTTTTTAGCACCCGCGCACGGATTTGTGCGAAAACGCGTTTTAAGCATGCACATGCATCTTTTGGTAGACGCGGATGAAGTTTTCTGCAAAACCACACGACGTGCATGCAAATGGTGCTTTTGGCAGAACGCGCACGTGGATTTCTACCAAACGACGTGCTAAGCATGCCGATGCTGCTCTTTTTAGCACCCGCGCACGGATTTGTGCGAAAACGCGTTTTAAGCATGCACATGCATCTTTTGGTAGACGCGGATGAAGTTTTCTGCAAAACCACAAGATGTGCATGCAAATGGTGCTTTTGGCAGAACGCGCACGTGGATTTCTACCAAACGACGTGCTAAGCATGCCGATGCTGCTCTTTTTAGCACCCGCGCACGGATTTGTGCGAAAACGCGTTTTAAGCATGCACATGCATCTTTTGGTAGACGCGGATGAAGTTTTCTGCAAAACCACAAGATGTGCATGCAAATGGTGCTTTTGGCAGAACGCGCACGTGGATTTCTACCAAATGACGTGCTAAGCATGCCGATGCTGCTCTTTTTAGCACCCGCGCACGGATTTGTGCGAAAACGCGTTTTAAGCATGCACATGCATCTTTTGGTAGACGCGGATGAAGTTTTCTGCAAAACCACACGATGTGCATGCAAATGGTGCTTTTGGCAGAACGCGCACGTGGATTTCTACCAAACGACGTGCTAAGCATGCCGATGCTGCTCTTTTTAGCACCCGCGCACGGATTTGTGCGAAAACGCGTTTTAAGCATGCACATGCATCTTTTGGTAGACGCGGATGAAGTTTTCTGCAAAACCACAAGATGTGCATGCAAATGGTGCTTTTGGCAGAACGCGCACGTGGATTTCTACCAAACGACGTGCTAAGCATGCCGATGCTGCTCTTTTTAGCACCCGCGCACGGATTTGTGCGAAAACGCGTTTTAAGCATGCACATGCATCTTTTGGTAGACGCGGATGAAGTTTTCTGCTATACCACAAGATGTGCATGCAAATGGTGCTTTTGGCTGAACGCGCACGTGGATTTCTACCAAACGACGTGCTAAGCATGCCGATGCTGCTCTTTTTAGCACCCGCGCACGGATTTGTGCGAAAACGCGTTTTAAGCATGCACACGCATCTTTTGGTAGACGCGGATGAAGTTTTCTGCAAAAACATGTGCATGCAAATGGTGCTTTTGGCAGAACGCGCACGTGGATTTCTACCAAACGACGTGCTAAGCATGCCGATGCTGCTCTTTTTAGCACCCGCGCACGGATTTGTGCGAAAACGCGTTTTAGGCATGCACATGCATCTTTTGGTAGACGCGGATGAAGTTTTCTGCAAACCCACAAGATGTGCATGCAAATGGTGCTTTTGGCAGAACGCGCTCGTGGATTTCGACCAAACGACCTGCTAAGCATGCCGATGCTGCTCTTTTTAGCACCCGCGCACGGATTTGTGCGAAAACGCGTTTTAAGCATGCACATGCATCTTTTGGTAGACGCGGATGAAGTTTTCTGCAAAACCACAAGATGTGCATGCAAATGGTGCTTTTGGCAGAACGCGCATGTGGATTTCTACCAAACGACGTGCTAAGCATGCCGATGCTGCTCTTTTTAGCACCCGCGCACGCATTTGTGCGAAAACGCGTTTTAAGCATGTACATGCATCTTTTGGTAGACGCGGATGAAATTTTCTGCAAAACCACAAGATGTGCATGCAAATGGTGCTTTTGGCATAACGCGCACGTGGATTTCTACTAAACGACGCGCTAAGCATGCCGATGTTGCTCTTTTTAGCACCCGCGGACGGATTTGTGCGAAAACGCGTTTTAAGCATGCACATGCATCTTTTGGTAGACGCGGATGAAGTTTTCTGCAAAACCACAAGATGTGCATGCGAATGGTGCTTTTGGCAGAACGCGCACGTGGATTTCTACCAAACGACGTCCTAAGCATGCCGATGCTGCTCTTTTTAGCACCCGCGCACGGATTTGTGCGAAAACGCGTTTTAAGCATGCACATGCATCATTTGTTAGACGCGGATGAAGTTTTCTGCAAAACCACAAGATGTGCATGCAAATAGTGCTTTTGGCAGAACGCGCACGTGGATTTCTACCAAACGACGTGCTAAGCATGCCGATGCTGCTCTTTTTAGCACCCGCGCACGGATTTGTGCGAAAATGCGTTTTAAGCATGCACGTGCATCTTTTGGTAGACGCGGATGAAGTTTTCTGCAAAACCACAAGATGTGCATGCAAATGGTGCTTTTGGCAGAACGCGCACGTGGATTTCTACCAAACGACGTGCTAAGCATGCCGATGCTGCTCTTTTTAGCAGCCGCGCACGGATTTGTGCGAAAACGCGTTTTAAGCATGCACATGCATCTTTTGGTAGACGCGGATGAAGTTTTCTGCAAAACCACAAGATGTGTATGCAAATGGTGCCTTTGGCAGAACGCGCACGTGGATTTCTATCAAACGACGTGCTAAGCATGCCGATGCTGCTCTTTTTAGCACCCGCGCACGGATTTGTGCGAAAACGCGTTTTAAGCATGCACATGCATCTTTTGGTAGACGCGGATGAAGTTTTCTGCAAAACCACAAGATGTGCATGCAAATGGTGCTTTTGGCAGAACGCGCACGTGGATTCCTACCAAACGACGTGCTAAGCATGCCGATGCTGCTCTTTTTAGCACCCGCGCACGGATTTGTGCGAAAACGCGTTTTAAGCATGCACATGCATCTTTTGGTAGACGCGGATGAAGTTTTCTGTAAAACCACACGATGTGCATGCAAATGGTGCTTTTGGCAGAACGCGCACGTGGAGTTCTACCAAACGACGTGCTAAGCATGCCGATGCTGCTCTTTTTAGCACCCGCGCACGGATTTGTGCGAAAACGCGTTTTAAGCATGCACATGCATCTTTTCGTAGACGCGGATGAAGTTTTCTGCAAAACCACAAGATGTGCATGCAAATGGTGCTTTTGGCAGAACGCGCACGTGGATTTCTACCAAACGACGTGCTAAGCATGCCGATGCTGCTCTTTTTAGCACCCGCGCACGGATTTGTGCGAAAACGCGTTTTAAGCATGCACATGCATCTTTTGGTAGACGCGGATGAAGTTTTCTGCAAAACCACAAGATGTGCATGGAAATGGTGCTTTTGGCAGAACGCGCACGTGGATTTCTACCAAACGACGTGCTAAGCATGCCGATGCTGCTCTTTTTAGCACCCGCGCACGGATTTGTGCGAAAACGCGTTTTAAGCATGCACATGCATCTTTTGGTAGACGCGGACGAAGTTTTCTGCAAAAACATGTGCATGCATATGGTGCTTTTGGCAGAACGCGCACGTGGATTTCTACCAAACGACGTGCTAAGCATGCCGATGCTGCTCTTTTTAGCACCCGCGCACGGATTTGTGCGAAAACGCGTTTTAAGCATGCACATGCATCTTTTGGTAGACGCGGATGAAGTTTTCTGCAAAACCACAAGATGTGCATGCAAATGGTGCTTTTGGCAGAACGCGCACGTGGATTTCTACCAAGCGACGTGCTAAGCATGCCGATGCTGCTCTTTTTAGCACCCGCGCACGGATTCGTGCGAAAACGCGTTTGAAGCATGCACATGCATCTTTTGGTAGACGCGGATGAAGTTTTCTGCAAAACCACAAGATGTGCATGCAAATGGTGCTTTTGGCAGAACGCGCACGTGGATTTCTACCAAACGACGTGCTAAGCATGCCGATGCTGCTCTTTTTAGCAGCCGCGCACGGATTTGTGCGAAAACGCGTTTTAAGCATGCACATGCATCTTTTGGTAGACGCGGATGAAGTTTTCTGCAAAACCACAAGATGTGTATGCAAATGGTGCCTTTGGCAGAACGCGCACGTGGATTTCTATCAAACGACGTGCTAAGCATGCCGATGCTGCTCTTTTTAGCACCCGCGCACGGATTTGTGCGAAAACGCGTTTTAAGCATGCACATGCATCTTTTGGTAGACGCGGATGAAGTTTTCTGCAAAACCACAAGATGTGCATGCAAATGGTGCTTTTGGCAGAACGCGCACGTGGATTCCTACCAAACGACGTGCTAAGCATGCCGATGCTGCTCTTTTTAGCACCCGCGCACGGATTTGTGCGAAAACGCGTTTTAAGCATGCACATGCATCTTTTGGTAGACGCGGATGAAGTTTTCTGTAAAACCACACGATGTGCATGCAAATGGTGCTTTTGGCAGAACGCGCACGTGGATTTCTACCAAACGACGTGCTAAGCATGCCGATGCTGCTCTTTTTAGCACCCGCGCACGGATTTGTGCGAAAACGCGTTTTAAGCATGCACATGCATCTTTTGGTAGACGCGATGAAGTTTTCTGCAAAACCACAAGATGTGCATGCAAATGGTGCTTTTGGCAGAACGCGCACGTGGATTTCTACCAAACGACGTGCTAAGCATGCCGATGCTGCTATTTTTGGCACCCGCGCACGGATTTGTGCGAAAACGCGTTTTAGGCATGCACATGCATCTTTTGGTAGACGCGGATGAAGTTTTCTGCAAAACCACAAAATGTGCTGCAAATGGTGCTTTTGGCAGAACGCGCACGTGGATTTCTACCAAACGACGTGCTAAGCATGCCGATGCTGCTCTTTTTAGCACCCGCGCACGGATTTGTGCGAAAACGCGTTTTAAGCATGCACATGCATCTTTTGGTAGACGCGGACGAAGTTTTCTGCAAAAACATGTGCATGCATATGGTGCTTTTGGCAGAACGCGCACGTGGATTTCTACCAAACGACGTGCTAAGCATGCCGATGCTGCTCTTTTTAGCACCCGCGCACGGATTTGTGCGAAAACGCGTTTTAAGCATGCACATGCATCTTTTGGTAGACGCGGATGAAGTTTTCTGCAAAACCACAAGATGTGCATGCAAATGGTGCTTTTGGCAGAACGCGCACGTGGATTTCTACCAAGCGACGTGCTAAGCATGCCGATGCTGCTCTTTTTAGCACCCGCGCACGGATTCGTGCGAAAACGCGTTTGAAGCATGCCACATGCATCTTTTGGTAGACGCGGATGAAGTTTTCTGCAAAACCACAAGATGTGCATGCAAATGGTGCTTTTGGCAGAACGCGCATGTGGATTTCTACCAAACGACGTGCTAAGCATGCCGATGCTGCTCTTTTTAGCACCCGCGCACGCATTTGTGCGAAAACGCGTTTTAAGCATGCACATGCATCTTTTGGTAGAAGCGGATGAAATTTTCTGCAAAACCACAAGATGTGCATGCAAATGGTGCTTTTGGCATAACGCGCACGTGGATTTCTACTAAACGACGCGCTAAGCATGCCGATGCTGCTCTTTTTAGCACCCGCGGACGGATTTGTGCGAAAACGCGTTTTAAGCATGCACATGCATCTTTTGGTAGACGCGGATGAAGTTTTCTGCAAAACCACAAGATGTGCATGCAAATGGTGCTTTTGGCAGAACGCGCACGTGGATTCCTACCAAACGACGTGCTAAGCATGCCGATGCTGCTCTTTTTAGCACCCGCGCACGGATTTGTGCGAAAACGCGTTTTAAGCATGCACATGCATCTTTTGGTAGACGCGGATGAAGTTTTCTGCAAAACCACACGACGTGCATGCAAATGGTGCTTTTGGCAGAACGCGCACGTGGATTTCTACCAAACGACGTGCTAAGCATGCCGATGCTGCTCTTTTTAGCACCCGCGCACGGATTTGTGCGAAAACGCGTTTTAAGCATGCACATGCATCTTTTGGTAGACGCGGATGAAGTTTTCTGCAAAACCACAAGATGTGCATGCAAATGGTGCTTTTGGCAGAACGCGCACGTGGATGTCTACCAAACGACGTGCTAAGCATGCCGATGCTGCTCTTTTTAGCACCCGCGCACGGATTTGTGCGAAAACGCGTTTTAAGCATGCACATGCATCTTTTGGTAGACGCGGATGAAGTTTTCTGCAAAACCACAAGATGTGCATGCAAATGGTGCTTTTGGCAGAACGCGCACGTGGATTTCTACCAAACGACGTGCTAAGCATGCCGATGCTGCTCTTTTTGGCACCCGCGCACGGATTTGTGCGAAAACGCGTTTTAGGCATGCACGTGCATCTTTTGGTAGACGCGGATGAAGTTTTCTGCAAAACCACAAAATGTGCATGCAAATGGTGCTTTTGGCAGAACGCGCACGTGGATTTCTACCAAACGACGTGCTAAGCATGCCGATGCTGCTCTTTTTAGCACCCGCGCACGGATTTGTGCGAAAACGCGTTTTTAAAGCATGCACATGCATCTTTTGGTAGACGCGGATGAAGTTTTCTGCAAAAACATGTGCATGCAAATGGTGCTTTTGGCAGAACGCGCACGTGGATTTCTACCAAATGACGTGCTAAGCATGCCGATGCTGCTCTTTTTAGCACCCGCGCACGGATTTGTGCGAAAACGCGTTTTAAGCATGCACATGCATCTTTTGGTAGACGCGGATGAAGTTTTCTGCAAAACCACAAGATGTGCATGTAAATGGTGCTTTTGGCAGAACGCGCACGTGGATTTCTACCAAACGACGTGCTAAGCATGCCGATGCTGCTCTTTTTAGCACCCCGCGCACGGATTTGTGCGAAAACGCGTTTTAAGCAAGCACGCACATGCATCTTTTGGTAGACGCGGATGAAGTTTTCTGCAAAACCACAAGATGTGCATGCAAATGGTGCTTTTTGCAGAACGCGCACGTGGATTTCTACCAAACAACGTGCTAAGCATGCCGATGCTGCTCTTTTTAGCACCCGCGCACGGATTTGTGCGAAAACGCGTTTTAAGTATGCACATGCATCTTTTGGTAGACGCGGATGAAGTTTTCTGCAAAACCACAAGATGTGCATGCAAATGGTGCTTTTGGCAGAACGCGCACGTGGATTTCTACCAAACGACGTGCTAAGCATGCCGATGCTGCTCTTTTTAGCACCCGCGCACGGATTTGTGCGAAAATGCGTTTTAAGCATGCACATGCATCTTTTGGTAGACGCGGATGAAGTTTTCTGCAAAACCACAAGATGTGCATGCAAATGGTGCTTTTGGCAGAACGCGCACGTGGATTTCTACCAAACGACGTGCTAAGCATGCCGATGCTGCTCTTTTTAGCACCCGCGCACGGATTTGTGCGAAAACGCGTTTTAAGCATGCACATGCATCTTTTGGTAGACGCGGATGAAGTTTTCTGCAAAACCACACGACGTGCATGCAAATGGTGCTTTTGGCAGAACGCGCACGTGGATTTCTACCAAACGACGTGCTAAGCATGCCGATGCTGCTCTTTTTAGCACCCGCGCACGGATTTGTGCGAAAACGCGTTTTAAGCATGCACATGCATCTTTTGGTAGACGCGGATGAAGTTTTCTGCAAAACCACACGATGTGCATGCAAATGGTGCTTTTGGCAGAACGCGCACGTGGATTCCTACCAAACGACGTGCTAAGCATGCCGATGCTGCTCTTTTTAGCACCCGCGCACGGATTTGTGCGAAAACGCGTTTTAAGCATGCACATGCATCTTTTGGTAGACGCGGATGAAGTTTTCTGCAAAACCACAAGATGTGCATGCAAATGGTGCTTTTGGCAGAACGCGCACGTGGATTTCTACCAAACGACGTGCTAAGCATGCCGATGCTGCTCTTTTTGGCACCCGCGCACGGATTTGTGCGAAAACGCGTTTTAGGCATGCACATGCATCTTTTGGTAGACGCGGATGAAGTTTTCTGCAAAACCACAAAATGTGCATGCAAATGGTGCTTTTGGCAGAACGCGCACGTGGATTTCTACCAAACGACGTGCTAAGCATGCCGATGCTGCTCTTTTTAGCACCCGCGCACGGATTTGTGCGAAAACGCGTTTTAAGCATGCACATGCATCTTTTGGTAGACGCGGATGAAGTTTTCTGCAAAAACATGTGCATGCAAATGGTGCTTTTGGCAGAACGCGCACGTGGATTTCTACCAAATGACGTGCTAAGCATGCCGATGCTGCTCTTTTTAGCACCCGCGCACGGATTTGTGCGAAAACGCGTTTTAAGCATGCACATGCATCTTTTGGTAGACGCGGATGAAGTTTTCTGCAAAACCACACGATGTGCATGCAAATGGTGCTTTTGGCAGAACGCGCACGTGGATTTCTACCAAACGACGTGCTAAGCATGCCGATGCTGCTCTTTTTAGCACCCGCGCACGGATTTGTGCGAAAACGCGTTTTAAGCATGCACATGCATCTTTTGGTAGACGCGGATGAAGTTTTCTGCAAAAACATGTGCATGCATATGGTGCTTTTGGCAGAACGCGCACGTGGATTTCTACCAAACGACGTGCTAAGCATGCCGATGCTGCTCTTTTTAGCACCCGCGCACGGATTTGTGCGAAAACGCGTTTTAAGCATGCACATGCATCTTTTGGTAGACGCGGATGAAGTTTTCTGCAAAACCACAAGATGTGCATGCAAATGGTGCTTTTGGCAGAACGCGCACGTGGATTTCTACCAAACGACGTGCTAAGCATGCCGATGCTGCTCTTTTTGGCACCCGCGCACGGATTTGTGCGAAAACGCGTTTTAGGCATGCACATGCATCTTTTGGTAGACGCGGATGAAGTTTTCTGCAAAACCACAAGATGTGCATGCAAATGGTGCTTTTTGCAGAACGCGCACGTGGATTTCTACCAAACAACGTGCTAAGCATGCCGATGCTGCTCTTTTTAGCACCCGCGCACGGATTTGTGCGAAAACGCGTTTTAAGTATGCACATGC
Source organism: Dermacentor andersoni (assembly GCF_023375885.2). Taxonomy (NCBI): domain Eukaryota; kingdom Metazoa; phylum Arthropoda; class Arachnida; order Ixodida; family Ixodidae; genus Dermacentor; species Dermacentor andersoni. The sequence goes on from NW_027314786.1 coordinate 346,573, forward strand.
ATCTTTTGGTAGACGCGGATGAAGTTTTCTGCAAAACCACAAGATGTGCATGCAAATGGTGCTTTTGGCAGAACGCGCACGTGGATTTCTACCAAACGACGTGCTAAGCATGCCGATGCTGCTCTTTTTAGCACCCGCGCACGGATTTGTGCGAAAATGCGTTTTAAGCATGCACATGCATCTTTTGGTAGACGCGGATGAAGTTTTCTGCAAAACCACAAGATGTGCATGCAAATGGTGCTTTTGGCAGAACGCGCACGTGGATTTCTACCAAACGACGTGCTAAGCATGCCGATGCTGCTCTTTTTAGCACCCGCGCACGGATTTGTGCGAAAACGCGTTTTAAGCATGCACATGCATCTTTTGGTAGACGCGGATGAAGTTTTCTGCAAAACCACACGACGTGCATGCAAATGGTGCTTTTGGCAGAACGCGCACGTGGATTTCTACCAAACGACGTGCTAAGCATGCCGATGCTGCTCTTTTTAGCACCCGCGCACGGATTTGTGCGAAAACGCGTTTTAAGCATGCACATGCATCTTTTGGTAGACGCGGATGAAGTTTTCTGCAAAACCACACGATGTGCATGCAAATGGTGCTTTTGGCAGAACGCGCACGTGGATTCCTACCAAACGACGTGCTAAGCATGCCGATGCTGCTCTTTTTAGCACCCGCGCACGGATTTGTGCGAAAACGCGTTTTAAGCATGCACATGCATCTTTTGGTAGACGCGGATGAAGTTTTCTGCAAAACCACAAGATGTGCATGCAAATGGTGCTTTTGGCAGAACGCGCACGTGGATTTCTACCAAACGACGTGCTAAGCATGCCGATGCTGCTCTTTTTGGCACCCGCGCACGGATTTGTGCGAAAACGCGTTTTAGGCATGCACATGCATCTTTTGGTAGACGCGGATGAAGTTTTCTGCAAAACCACAAAATGTGCATGCAAATGGTGCTTTTGGCAGAACGCGCACGTGGATTTCTACCAAACGACGTGCTAAGCATGCCGATGCTGCTCTTTTTAGCACCCGCGCACGGATTTGTGCGAAAACGCGTTTTAAGCATGCACATGCATCTTTTGGTAGACGCGGATGAAGTTTTCTGCAAAAACATGTGCATGCAAATGGTGCTTTTGGCAGAACGCGCACGTGGATTTCTACCAAATGACGTGCTAAGCATGCCGATGCTGCTCTTTTTAGCACCCGCGCACGGATTTGTGCGAAAACGCGTTTTAAGCATGCACATGCATCTTTTGGTAGACGCGGATGAAGTTTTCTGCAAAACCACACGATGTGCATGCAAATGGTGCTTTTGGCAGAACGCGCACGTGGATTTCTACCAAACGACGTGCTAAGCATGCCGATGCTGCTCTTTTTAGCACCCGCGCACGGATTTGTGCGAAAACGCGTTTTAAGCATGCACATGCATCTTTTGGTAGACGCGGATGAAGTTTTCTGCAAAAACATGTGCATGCATATGGTGCTTTTGGCAGAACGCGCACGTGGATTTCTACCAAACGACGTGCTAAGCATGCCGATGCTGCTCTTTTTAGCACCCGCGCACGGATTTGTGCGAAAACGCGTTTTAAGCATGCACATGCATCTTTTGGTAGACGCGGATGAAGTTTTCTGCAAAACCACAAGATGTGCATGCAAATGGTGCTTTTGGCAGAACGCGCACGTGGATTTCTACCAAATGACGTGCTAAGCATGCCGATGCTGCTCTTTTTAGCACCCGCGCACGGATTTGTGCGAAAACGCGTTTTAAGCATGCACATGCATCTTTTGGTAGACGCGGATGAAGTTTTCTGCAAAACCACAAGATGTGCATGCAAATGGTGCTTTTGGCAGAACGCGCACGTGGATTTCTACCAAACAACGTGCTAAGCATGCCGATGCTGCTCTTTTTAGCACCCGCGCACGGATTTGTGCGAAAACGCGTTTTAAGCATGCACATGCATCTTTTGGTAGACGCGGATGAAGTTTTCTGCAATACCACACGATGTGCATGCAAATGGTGCTTTTGGCAGAACACGCACGTGGATTTCTACCAAACGACGTGCTAAGCATGCCGATGCTGCTCTTTTTAGCACCCGCGCACGGATTTGTGCGAAAACGCGTTTTAAGCATGCACATGCATCTTTTGGTAGACGCGGATGAAGTTTTCTGCAAAAACATGTGCATGCATATGGTGCTTTTGGCAGAACGCGCACGTGGATTTCTACCAAACGACGTGCTAAGCATGCCGATGCTGCTCTTTTTAGCACCCGCGCACGGATTTGTGCGAAAACGCGTTTTAAGCATGCACATGCATCTTTTGGTAGACGCGGATGAAGTTTTCTGCAAAACCACAAGATGTGCATGCAAATGGTGCTTTTGGCAGAACGCGCACGTGGATTTCTACCAAATGACGTGCTAAGCATGCCGATGCTGCTCTTTTTGGCACCCGCGCACGGATTTGTGCGAAAACGCGTTTTAGGCATGCACATGCATCTTTTGGTAGACGCGGATGAAGTTTTCTGCAAAACCACAAAATGTGCATGCAAATTGTGCTTTTGGCAGAACGCGCACGTGGATTTCTACCAAACGACGTGCTAAGCATGCCGATGCTGCTCTTTTTAGCACCCGCGCACGGATTTGTGCGAAAACGCGTTTTAAGCATGCACATGCATCTTTTGGTAGACGCGGATGAAGTTTTCTGCAAAAACATGTGCATGCAAATGGTGCTTTTGGCAGAACGCGCACGTGGATTTCTACCAAATGACGTGCTAAGCATACCGATGCTGCTCTTTTTAGCACCCGCGCACGGATTTGTGCGAAAACGCGTTTTAAGCATGCACATGCATCTTTTGGTAGACGCGGATGAAGTTTTCTGCAAAACCACAAGATGATCTGTCTCGCGTGTGT